>NC_080543.1:39410213-39734900 GCF_028640845.1 Ahaetulla prasina | reverse complement strand
TCCGTACTATGCCAAGGAATACCTTTCTGAGAATCAATGTAATCCTTTAACAATAATTAAATATTTAAAGTTAGAATATTTCAGACAGTGATAATGATCAAAGGAGCTGAAAGTGCTAAGCATTGAGAAGACTGAAAGTCAGTGATAGTTTCCAATGGAAAGTTAGGAAACGGAAAAAATCAACAACCCTCCCTAACAATAACAGCAGTCTGACAATGGAATAAATTAGCCAGAAAGGTTTGATAGATCTATATAAATGGATGCTAAATAGCTATCTGCCTGGGTTATATCTAATACCCCCAGTGGTGGGATTCAGCCAGTTTGCATCACTTTGGGAGAACCGATTGTTAACTTTCTGAGCAGTTTGGCAAACTGGTTGTTGGAAGAAATCATTAGGGCAGAGAACCGGTTGTTAAATTACTTGAAACCCACCACTGGATATCCCACAACTACTGGAGATTCAAATATGAGAAAAAGGAAGTTACTTAATTAAAGTGACCCCTGAATGTTATGCTTGAAGATTGAATCTGTAAAGAGAACGTAAAGGCTTTTGATAACTCCTGGGACTATTTAAATGGAACTGATTGATTTCCTATGGTATGCACGATGTCTTCAGTGGATATTTTAGGTCTGAATAAATGGTTCTTGGACTACTGGACAAAAATGGGATTTTTTTAAAAAACAAAAACAAAGTAAGATACTTCATCTTACTTATGAAGATACTTCATCTTACTTATGAAGAAATGAGGGGAACTTTGAAAGAAATGACATTGATTTTCCAAAGCACAAAGGACATCATGGAGAAAGGATTTAAGGAGATTATGGAAAAAATGGAGGGAAAAATTCGAAGGATGATGAGTAAAGATCTAGATGCTCAGAAAAGGAGGGAGATAACAGAAGGAATGGGAGAAAGATAGAACCAAAGAACCAGTAAACAAAAGAAGAAGACAAGGAGGAGATAATAAAAATAATAGTGATTGATGAATTAAACATTATGGGCCTCTGGTGGCTATTATGGGCCTCTGGTGGCTCAGACTGCTAAGACAGTCTGTTATTAACAGCAGCTGCTTGCAATTACTACAGGTTCAAGTCCCACCAGGACCAAGGTTGACTCAGCCTTCCATCCTTTTATAAGGTAGGTAAAATGAGGACCCAGATTGTTGGGGGCAATAAGTTGACTTTGTATATAATGTACAAATGGATGAAGACTATTGCTTGACATAGTGTAAGCCGCCCTGAGTCTTCGGAAAAGGGCTTAATATAAATGCAAATAAAAAAAAAACAGGGAGAAAATATTTTAGAGAGTTGAAAAGAGAATTGGAAATACAGGAGGATACTCTTGAATAGGTGATAGGGGTTTGGGCAGATACTTTGGAAGCTAGGCAGTGGAAGAGGGTAGGAATGGAAGAAATAATTAGATTATATAGTCAAGAAGTAGATGCAGACAGAGATAAAGATCCAAGAGAGGCATATGGGAGGCAAGCCAAAAAAAGCATAACAGCTAAAATATTGAAGCAATATTGGGCAAGAGGCGATGGTTAGAAAGGAAAGGGTTTCTCTTTTTTCTTTGCTGTTTTGATTTGCTTTTCTTTTTCTCTTTCTTTCCCTTCTTTTTTGGAATGGTGGCATGATTAGAAGTTAGGTAGAAATAAAAGAAGGGGAAAATATTTGTATAAACAATATAATGGAATAAAAGTAACAATAAAATGGGAAAACTAGAGATTGAATGATGGTATTATTAAGTATGTTTTAATAATATTGTGATTGGCATTGTAATAATATATTGCAACACTGAGCAATTAAATAATGAAATAATATACTTGAATATAAACATGTGTATTACTATCAGAATTATATAGATTTGATGACTGTAAAGAATATGATTAGAATAATTTTGTATGTTTAAATAATATTGGGATTGGGATTAGAATTGTTGAAACATTGAAACATTGAATAATGAAATAATGAGTGATTGTATCTTAATACAAATAGATGTAAAGAGTGAAATATGGGAGATAAATTAAAAATGAACAGGATTCAAAGCACCAAAGTGGGCAAGAGATATTAGATAGAAAGAAAACATCTTTTAATAAAAGGGTGATTTGATTAGAAATTAGAAATAAGAGAAAGAAGAATATTAGTGTATACGTTTTTACTTAATAAAATAAAAGCAATAACAAAAGGGAAGCTTAAAAATTGAATGGAATATTATTATGTATGAACAAATAATTTGGTGAGTGGCATTAGAATAATATGTGAAAACATGGAATAATTAAATAATGATAAACTACAGATTAATATAAAGATATATTATTATTAGAAATATATAAGTAGGTTGAATGTAATAACTATGATTAATTCTACTACTTTTATTTGTATTAGAATGTATGACACCCAGTTGCCACATTGTTCACACATTGATATGTATATGTAAAATAAAATTAAAAACTTATTTAAAAAAAGAATTCAAACAGACAAGCACCTGCCACACAACGTCCCTGATTGACAAAAGATAATAATAATAATAATAATCTGGATAGAGGACATTGCAGGAGACAGGAGAATGGGGGTGGGGAGGGAGGAAGGGGGGAATTGGAAAAAAATCACAAAATACAAATAGTCCTGCAAACAGAAATAGAACACCTGTGACAAAAGAAAACAAAGATAGTACTTATATCATCTGGGTGTAGTCCTAAAACAACTGGAACACCACTTGAACACTATAGGCATTGATAAAACCATTGTCAGCCAATTGCCAAAGGCAGCTTCACTTGGAACAGTTTATATCCATGAGAATACCTATAGCTTAGGAAGAACTTGATAACTGGACAAAAATGCCAAATCCAGTTTAAACTTCTGGATAATAATTTAGCACAATTCATATGCCCTAGTAGTCAGCCTTGATCTTTTTTTTAATGATGTTAGATTTTTGGCATTGATAGCTTCAGATTACAACTTAATTAAATCAGCTTTACAAGCTAATGTTGCTGTGAAGAAAAACAAAGTGAACTATGCTTCATTTTCAGGATTTCAACCTTTCAACCACAGACAATTTCTGGCTGCTTCCTTCATTTGACATTTTGGTTAAATGCGATACTTAAAAGTAAGCTTTGGCTTTTGTAACATAAGCAGTGTCTATTTCTTTTCACTTTTGCTTTTTGGCAGAAAGAAAACTATGCTTTCATCTGTGTTTTCAAGAAAAGAAAAAAATACAAATGTGTTTCTCTGTAATTTTGTAAGATCAGCCATCGCTTCTTGTTTCCAGACTGCTATGTGCAATCAGATACTTGCTATATTTACCAGTGACTAATGTAGTCAATGTGCAGTTTCCACTTGGGATGGACACTGATGGGACATTATTGGCAATAAATTTTGTATTTCTCTGCCCCTTTCTTTATTGTGTTTGCTATTTGATGATGAGAAGTTGTGGGATGTAGAGTTTTTTTGTGGGGGGAAGGAGAATGAAAAAAACAATGCCTTCCAATGGTTTATTTTTTTCTCCCCTGGAATTTCTCATTGATCTTACTAGTGAGCTTCGGAAGGTTTATCTATTTATTGCTGTGCATGCTGTGAATCACTTTTCCCCTTTGAATCCATATAGCCCTCCTAGGGATATCGATGTGATTTGCTTATGTCGTAGCTGGGCTAGTTTTTCAACATGCACTTGAACACACTCAATTTGTGCCCTCCAGTTTGAAGTTTTCCTTATATAAAAGCAAAACTAACAAGAATGAATGCTAAAGTTATAGGCAGTGGTGCTATTCAGCCAGTTTTATCCAGTTCAGATGAACCGGTAGAGACGGCCGCCTGAACATCACTCTGTCCTGTTTTTGACGATTTGCGCATGTGTACTCGGGCTCACATTTGCGAACCAGTAGTGAAGGTAAATAAATACCACCCCTGGTTATAGTGGTCATTTGTTAAAGCATTTTGATGAAAAATATGAGACTTTTAATTTGTTTTGGTTCCTAGTTCAAAATAATAAATCAAGATTTACACTAAGAATGACATAGCATTTTTCGATGTTATTCAAATAATCTTATCCGATTTAACAAATGACTTGTAATTTATATTAAGCAATCATCTATGTCCAAGACAAAGTGTTTGTGTGCATAAATAAATAAATATTTATGAGGAGAATATTGATTGGATGATTAACAAATAAGCAATATATGTAGATATGCACTGAAGCAAAAATCTTATTTGCCAGTTTCCATGACCTTCTCCCTTTACTTAACAACAAAGGAATCTGACAAATGGACACAAGCCCATCAATTTCAGGAGAAAGAGAATGGCAGAAATTGCTTTGGGGAGTACTTCAACTTGCCACCACATGAGAAGTAAATGTTAATTCCAAATGGACACATGGTGCCATCTCCCGGAGGGCCAAGAAGGAGAATTGTTCTTGGCAAAACATCAGACTTTGTCATTCCAATAAAGCTACTGGAAGCAAAATATAGATTGGATTATTTGCTAAGAAGGATGCAGGCTAATTAGCCTTCATTTGTGCACCTGCCACTCCAGAATCTATCTTTTAGCAATTATCAGAATTTCTGCATGAATGGAAGGAAGCTCAAGGGTTTTTTTTATCTTCTTAAATTGTTTTTCATCCTTCAGGGTGATTGGGGGAGGTGTGAGTAGGGAAAGGATTTCTGCAGTATCTCCCAATTTCTCTTCTGCAGAATTTTTCAGTTACTATTGCCATAAAAACCTACTCTATAAGATCCCAACATTACAAGTGAATTAATCTGAGTTTGGCTGTATTAATTTTGTCATTATTTGTTAGATAAATGGTCAGAAAAGAATTTGGTAATGATCCTCTGCCAGGAAAGCTGTAAAACATCCTAAATTTTTATGAAGAATCCCTACATCCATCTGCTTATCCATCCAATACAGTTACTGTACCTAGCAAATCATAATGCTACTTGATAAATTTATCTGCTGCCCCTAACCCTTACCTTCCACTTCCAGCATGATACCTTATGGCAAAAGATGAAGAGGAATCTACTAAGACTTTTTCATTACTAATGAATCTTTCCAATTCACATTCCAAACTACAATCAGAATATGAAGCTTGTGTTGAATTAATATTTAAAGTCTCAGACAACCTTATGACAGCCATTCTTGTATCACTGTGTCTGAACTATAATGCTGGTGCCTTTGTCCATGATTTATCATAAGATACACAAGGTAGCTGAGAACTTAGGACAATTCAGCATTTCCCCAGTATCTTACAATAATGAGAGGGATTACCGAAAGGTGTTAGTTCTAGAGTTGTATTTCAATTGGGAAAGAAAAGGAAAACTAAATTACCCTTTTCCTGTGGGGAACAGTTTTTTCCTACCCCATTTTATTCTTGGAAAAACTAGATACTTGCATATGTTGCTAAATGGGATACAAAACCAACCATAGAAGACTGGAAACTATTCCTGTCTTGACTCAAATAATGAGTGCCTCTTAATGCATCTACCACATCACCATAAATCCTTCCATATAAAATACAGTGCACTAAAATGATAGATTGTTACTACTGTGAGTTCAAAGAACATGGGACAGATTATATGTCATCAACTTCTATCTACTTAGGGACCTAGATGCAAATGGCAAGCATTTTTTTTTAAAAAGAAGTAGCCCTTAGATCCCCTCGATAATTTAAATGTGTTTAGTCAAGAAAATTGTATATGGAGTTTTGCCAGAAATCTTCATATAGATGAGACATACCTCATTAATTGTGTCTGTAATTGACATAACTTGCATTTAAGGGCCAATGATTGGAAATATATTGTTCCCCTAAGTCTATTATTGTGTGAATCTTGCCTTTCTTTTTTTGACATCATTGCCTAGTTATTCTATTCAGGAGTTCATTTCAATGTTTGAAGGGATTTAACTATACTTTCCACAAAAGTATTTGATACCCCTCCCTTTGAATTCTGAATTTTTACAGATTTTGCCACTTAATATTATAAGACCATTATGTGGATCTTGCTAATAAATTATAGAAGCCTGCATGAACAAATAACAGATGAACTTTTTGTTTGCTTTCTTTGTTTAATAAATAAAATAATCCAACATAAAATATGCCAGCATAAAAAAGTAACTACACTCTTAGATTCAATAAGATTTATTACCCATACCTGCAATAATTACAACTAAATGGTCCTGTAATCCTGTAAATGATTCCTGTAATCAACCTCTTACAGTACTATATAGGAATTTTGCTCCTTCATTGCTTTTCCTCAGTAAGCTGGTGGAGCAGTGGTGTAACATGGGTCATCCTATGGAACACAAGAACTGCCAGCACTGCACTTTGCACTAGTTGAAGGTTCCAAATGGCCTTCAAGGATAGCTCCATGTAGAGTGCATTGCAGTAGTCCAGACATGAAATGAACAGGACTCCACAACAATGTAACAACTGAAGTTGTTCAAAGACTCTTGTAGCCACAACTGCCACCTGCTCTTCAAGCAGCAGTGCAAGTCCAGGAGAACCCCAAGTTGAAAACTGTAACTGATTGAGATAGTTCAACCCCAACAGAACTAAATTGGGTAAAGTGCTGGATCTTGAAGCTCTATGCACACAAAGCCATTTGATCTTGCCAGGGTTCAGCCATAGCCTATTGTTCCCCCATCCAAGCCTCCACAGCCTTCAGGGACTGCAAGATGATGGCATCAGCATACTTGAATGAAGAGAGTACTGAGCCCTACCCTGTTTCTAGTGAAAACATCACAATGATTAGCAGAACCAAGTTGGAGATTGACATAGATCAGGACTGGTTAAAATTTGCCTTGGTTGTTCAATGAAGTCTTCATGGAATTAGCTCAAACAGACAGACTAGATGGATGTAATTCCTCTGTGTTAAGTGTTCATTGTGAACTCAACTCATGTATTTGGGTAATTGATTTGTGCTGTAGTTTTACTTGTCTTTTTCTACCTAGCATTTCATGTATCAAAAAGCAAGTATTCAAAATAGAGTTACTTCAAAAGGTCAACAGAAAATTGTAGAAATAATTTTGCTCTATGTTTAGACATAAATGATTTCATACAGCTCATTAAAGAACATTACTATGGCATTTCTATTTGTACCAAAGAAGATAATTTCAATAGAATTCTAATAATTTCATTAGAACTGCCCTTAAACAATGGCTTTCATATAAAAAAGAAAGAAAAATCATCAGCAGATCAGAGGGAAATGTGCAAGAAAAAAAAATACAGTTTCTTTTTAAATCTTTTGCAAGGCAGGATTTATTTAAACAAAATATACCATGCTTACATGTAGAACTTTTCCACTTGCAATTGAACTGTGCATAAAATAACCAAACAACTAAATAAATGCAACATTAATATGATTTGATAAAGCTCGTGACACTAAACACTCTGAATAAATATCTATTTTGGTCAATTGGTACCACCTCCCTATTTTTTAGACCATATTATTGTACTTTCCTCCATCCAACATAAAAGATGACTCACTGGGTCATTTTCTGTGCCAGGCTGCTTAATAATTTACATCTAATCTGATAGTTTGAGTGGAAAAATCCACAAAACATAACAGCACTTTAGTAGTTCTTATTATTGGATTCCATATAGGTCAAGCCAAAGCTTTAATAAAAGCACAGTTAGCTGAATAGTAGAGATGAACACAAATTGCATTGGAGGTCTTGCCAAAAACCCATCGTATTCTTGAGAAATGTTATTGTTCTTTCAAAACTACACGCGAAGCAAACAATGTTTGTTTTTTGTTACTTTTGGCAAGGGCACTACCACACTGTTAGTTTATTGTTTAAACTGAGCTAGCAAGATTGTATTTTATTTAAGATAAACATATATTCAGAAGCATATGCAATGGATATTGAGACTACCTAGAATTGGTAGAATTATTATTTTATTTCTCATATTATATCGGTCTAAGAAAGATAGTCATTCTACTTGTTGAAGAACAGTGGTTTTTCCCCCACACTTAATTGTAAATGTATTGTTCAAGGAAAGAGAATGAATTTCAAATGAATTAGTTTTATTTTGTTTGGCTAATAATCATTTTTTAACCTTACTTGTTTTTTGCCTTTTTTTTAAAAAAAAATGATGTATTAAAAAAGGTGTGTAGTAAAATTTAAGGTAATTCTTACCATTAAAGCATGTCTCTGTTTTCCAGTTACTGAAATCAGATGTTGACACTAACACCAGAAGACCTCAAAGCCCCCTTCTAACTCTGTTAGTCTACATTCTATGTTCACCTAACATTGTGCTGAATATCCCACTAATACAGTATTTGGATATTTAACTAGAATAGTACCTGTCTAATAAAACCTTCAAATATTAAATGCCAAATATATAAAAACACCACTAAAATTAAAATCAGCAGTGTTTCTATTGTCTTATGCCGTCCTGGAAAAGCCAACTTTTAATAATTTTGTGGAAAAAAATTAGCAGAGAAGTGTCAATTCAGATGAAAATAGGCAGATTATTCCAAAGTGGTAGGTCATTGAGCTAGCCTAATTCAGGATTTCCATGGACAAGAGATGGTTCCAAAGGTAACCTAGATTCAAGCATGTACAAGTCTATTATAACCAGCATCTAGTATTGAATTTGAGTGCCTATTGGTAACCAATACAGTGTTCACAATGTAAATGAAGTTGTAAAGTTGTTGAAGCTACTCTTACCCACCAGCATGTACGCCATTGCATTTTGAACCAAATTTGGCTCCAGAACTGGCTGACTACATTTTCTAATAAACATATGCCAATATAAGCCATGATTGTTACCTCTCTGCTACCACAAACTAGCATCTCATTTTGATAGATAACTACAAACTTCGTATCAAACAGAAATGTCATCATGTAGCCTACATATCTTTTAAAAATCCATATTTTTAACAAATAGCAACGGCATTTAGACTTATATACCACTTCATAGTGCTTTACAGCCCTCTCTAAGCAGTTTAAAGCAGGGGTCTCCAACCTTGGTCCCTTTAAGACTTGTGGACTTCAACTCCCAGAGAGAGTTGGAGACCCTGGATAAAGAGTCAGCATATTGTCCCCAACAATCTGGGTCCTCATTTTACCTATCTTGGAAGGATGTAAGTCTAAGTCAACCTTGAGCTGGTCAGAATCTAACTTCTGGAGTGAGCAGTGAATTAGCCTGCAGTACTGTAGCACCACAGCTCTGCTCATCCAAAACCAGAATTAATGAAACCTTGAAACAATTTATTACCCAATGATTGATACTATCCTACTATCCTACAGGCATATTAGCTTGAAAATGACATTCTTCTCCAAAATATTCATTCTCTATGATATCAAGGAAACTGATATCCAAAGAGTAGTATGCAGCTGCTCCTGTTATATATTCCATTATTCCTGGATATTTGTCCCTTCTTTCTGCCAATAGTATCCCCTAGCCTGTCTTGTCTATGAAGTTCTCAATACCATTTTTTCTGCTGCTTCAGAGCATGTCCCAATCTTTTGGAAATTCATAGGACGACATTTGAATAAATAAAGAAAACTGATGCTTCACATCCTTTATCAGTGGGAATCTGATAAACACAGTCTTCATTTAAAACACAATATATGTGCTTATCCCAGATAAGTTAAGCCATGGTGGCAAATACATCTAGTAAAAATGGAGGCCATAATACTGTGACAAATTCTGACCCTCAGTATGTTAGATATCAATGACTATAATAACATACAATTTAAGTAACTGTTCAGGAAACCGAACAAATTTAAACTGGGTATTCTTCCCAGAAAGTTAAATTTCTGCAGTTCAGGAACTCAGACCAATTAAGGAAGGTGCCTCAGTCTTAATTAGTATTCTTGTCAAGCGGAAAGAATTATAATTATTCCTCTTGCTAAACTTCTAAAACTTGTAAGCAGGAGCTGCTCTATCACATATTATTCTGCAGGGTAAGCTGCTTTTTGCCAATTGCAATGCTGTATCAAAGGATTTTTTAGTACAGGCACATAGCTTCAGTAATGATTTCAACCTTCTCCTTTTCTTTCCTCTCGTGTTCTGATATAACATGCTTTGGAATGAAGTACGGAAAATCCATAGAGGATAAATTGAACTTGCATATTATTAAGAAGGGAACTGGAGATTGTAAGCCAAGCTCTTCTTGGTAATAATGGTATTAACTAGCATGGAATGACAAGGCCTATTATTTTTTTCCTGAGTCCACTTCTCAGGTACGAGCAGCAGAACTTTAATCTTGTTGTTTTTTTAGTCAACTGTGAAAGACATGGCTTAGAGTCAAATGTGAGACCATTCCAACGAACTTGGACAAAATAGCAGGTATTCAATGATAATAGTTGCATTTCTCCAGTCATCTAACAACTGCTATGAATTAAGCTTTCATGTACATACAATTTATAGAAATCCATAAGTGTTGGCAGCATGAATTCAAGATTATCAGTAATTCACAACCGTTTAATATATATATATATATACATTTGTGAGTTATTATCCTTCAAAGAACCCATGGAGATGAACAGGAAATAATCATTAATTAGGATACTTTAGCAGTTTATTAACTTTAACTTCATGAATTTAGGAAGTTAAAAACTTGGAAAACCTTAAAAGAAAGAGTTTTCAATTGTTTCCTTAAGTACAGTATAAATATAAGGTCACTTCACACAATGTACCCTATCCAATGCTAGGTCTTTTCTTTGTAGATAATTAGTATTTTGGTGGGGGTACATGTAATTGTTAGTGAAATGAATGTACAGCTTGAAAAGGTGAACAACATCCTGAAAAATCTTTATTATACATTTTAAGATAAAATACAAGTCTTTACTATCTGATTGACCATGTGCATTTAATGTATAAGTATACAGAATATACAGCTGCTCTGCTAAAAATATTTGCGTGTAGAAATTTAATGTATTGATTTCTTGTCTTACAGTTGTATCTGTATGAATTATGTCTTCAATGAATGCCGTATATTTTCTTTAGATCATAGAAACAAGTCATGCCATTGTATGTACTAATATATATGTCCCAGAAAATGCTGAGACATTGAAGGACTTATGAATGAACACTAGCAAAACTGACATATATTAGAATAAGACTAGTCTATTTACCTAGCTCACTTGAAATTGATTCACTAAAATCCACTGGATATTTGAAGCAGAGATGCAATTGAGATTCACCACAAATGCTTTCAGTTGGGTTCCTTCTCTGAAGGAACTATATGACTTAAATGATCCTTTGAGTATTGTATGTTTATTATACATTGAAAATAGTCAAACACGTGATCAATATTTCAATAAAGTATATTGAGACAATTATGAATATACAAATGTCAGATCCGTTTTTGTATTTAACTATTTATATACTTTATTTATTTATTCATTTATTTATTCAAATTTTTATACCGCCCTATCTCCCAGAGGACTCAGGCCGGTTTACAGGCCGGTAAAAATCACAATATAATACAAGGTAAAACACAAAATTAAAAAACTTATTTAAATAGGCCAAAATTTAAAATTACAATTAAAATGATATAAACCCCATTAAAATTAAATTTAAAATAAAATGTTAGTCCAGTCCTGCACAGATAAATAGATGTGTTTTAAGCTCGCGGCGGAAGGTTCGAAGGTCAGGAAGTTGGCGGAGTCCTGGGGGAAGTTCATTCCAGAGGGTGGGAGCCCCCACAGAGAAGGCCCTTCCCCTGGGTATCGCCAGTCGGCACTGCCTGGCGGACGGCACCCTAAGGAGTCCCTCCCTGTGAGAGCGCATGGGTCGGTGGGAGGCAATCTTATATATTATACAATAATATAATATATTTAACTCATCTCATAGGATTGTTGTTGTGTGGAAAATAGAAGAAGGAGGGTGTGTTGAATATGTTGACTGCCTTGAGTTATTTGTAAAAGCAATAAAAGTGGGATTCAAATAAATAAGCAAAGTATTAATTTATCATTAATGTGTCTTCTGTTTTCTTTTTATGACATTCTTTATTTTAACTTTTCCTATTTTGCCAAGATAGAGGCAAGGGTAAAAATATTTATCCTGATGTTGTTTGTGAAACACCAGGAGATGATATTTCAAAGCCATATTGGATCAACAAGAAGTGTGCATATCTTTGCAACTGGTGGATGGTTCAAATCAATGGAATGAATCATCAGATCTCAGAGCCAGCAAACCATTTTAGTTAAGTCTTTATAAAACAGCAATGACTTGCACCTGTTAGCAAAGATGTCTGTTATCTTTTTGCCCAGTTTACGCCACAGAAACATGGCATTTAGCCAAGACAAAACAGGTCAACAATAATTTTATTGTCGAGGGTGTCCTAAAATAATGAATGTTCCCTTCTTTCAAAAGAGGTGAAAACTTAAGCTGCCACTTTTTTTTTAAAAAAAAAAACTTTTTATTTGTCAAGCAGCTGTGTTTTTAAAACCAAAACAAACCACAAGCATCCTACTTCTCATTACATATTTTAGTTATGGTTTTAAAAAGCCTAAAAAAATACTGATTCAACTTACATGACTGACTATGAATTATGTTTCATCAGTCCAATGTACCCAATCTTTTTTTTCCATACTACTTTCCATGTCTTATTAATATAATTTCTCTTCGATGGCAGTAAAACTATTTCCCAGAGACTCAACGAACAGTAGAGAAAGGAACAAAGCTAATTAAATACAGGTTCTGGATTGTTGATCCAGCCAACAAGGCACTCATGATTGCAACAGATGTTTCTCTTTCTTGGGCCAAAGGAAACTTTGAAAGGTTTTCCTCCCCTATGGGGACAGATGCCAGAACAGTCAAGCAATAGGAAGTTTATAATTTGTACACAAGTGTACATAATGCAAGAGAAATGAGGAAGTTGATTTATGTATGTGTGGGTGTTAATGTAAATGGACAAATTCTGCTATAGGTTTACAGATGTGAGTCAGTTCAATTTGACTAAGAAAAAACTTGTTGGAGCTTAGAAGTACATTAAAGAAAAAAATCAACATAATTAAAGAATTATACTTGCATAATTATATATACATAATATAATCACTACTACTTTAGACATAATATTCTGTTTGATACAACTTTATAAGCATTCTATCCAGGAAAAGAAATTTTACTAGTTTATTACAAACAGATAGACAAAGCTGGGAAAGTATTATACCAGACTATTACATTTCATAAGAAGAAGTTGCATCTGGCATAGAATGCATTTCTTCTTTTGCCCAGCAGCACAGAATATATTATCCTATGTAGAGAGGATAAGGAATTAAAAACAAGATAAAGAAAGCATGCCTATCATGCCTTTTCAAGCTTTTGATCAGTAGTGATCAGAGCACGGATCTGTATTTTTTTCTATATAATAAAATAACATGTATCACTGTTTTTCTATATGTTTATTCTCTACAGTGTTTGTGTTTATGTGTATCTGAGTACTAGGAAAAAAGGGATGAGCCACATATGTCTGATCCAAATCATGTGACACAGTAGTGGGTTCCACTTACCTTTGCTACTGGTTTGGAATTGGGAGCGTGTGAGTGCGCGCGGTTGCTTTGCTCGCATGCGACACTTCTACACATGTGCAGAACCTTCTGTGCATGCGCAGAGCGTCTGTGATGACGTTTGGACAGGTGGGCGGGGCCTCCCACCACCACCACTATCGGTTATCCCAAACCAGGGTGAACTGGTAGAAACCACTGATGTGACAGAAGGAAGGGGGAATGGTGGCTTAGAACATGATATTTGCCAACCTGCAAAGTCATAGTGTTGCTTTCTTAGAGATTCATTGTTTCTCTATCTCTCCCTCCCCACACATACACACAGACTTTTTAAAAAAAATCTGGTCCAATTTTGAACTTGATCTCTGTCTTTGTGGCACTGATCACCCTACCAGGTATTTGTTTCAGGAGTATTTGTCATCATAGCAATTTGGTCCCCTTCTGTTTTGACTTTGGAGAGTTATTGTGCTGATGACCAGAAAGACAGAGTTCTGAGCAACTTTACATAAATTCTTCACAACATTTCATGGGATTGGAAAAAAATAACAAGAATATGTTGAAATGTGTTTCCTAATCCCTGCCTCCTACAAAAAAGAATGCTTGAAGACAAAAGCAAAATGCAACATTCAGTGAAATTGATACATGAGGAAAACATGAAAATTTCTGAACATTTTACATTTAGCCATAATGTATAAGCTAAGCAGTGTTTTTGCCTCATGAAGGCATTCAACAGGTTTTGTCCAGTGCTGAGAGCTTGCTTGCATCAAACTGCTTCAACATGCTTGACCGTTCATTGGTGTGTTTAGGATTCTCTCTGAAGATGACCATTATTTTCAACTCTGTATTCAATTTGTCCAGATGAAGAAAGTAAGGATTTTAAACTACTCCATAAAGACATATAAACAGTCCAAAAAATAGACCAAAAATATATTCTACAATTTGAACCCCCTAAAAAACTACTCAGATATTCACAAAAATAAGTAAAATGTATATTCTTTCTCACTTAAGAAAATTAACAGGATCAGGACCAATGCCCATGTGGTTCAAGGTTATTTGACATACAGTTTTTAAACTGGCACATTAAAGAAACTTACACAGACTGTAGGACCATAACTTTCTCCACAGCATTTAAATTTGCTGGGCAACTGTGAAAGCAAACTGCTGGATTTTGTGGGCCATGGATCCAATTGAACAAGGCTTATGTTCTTAAATTATACTGCCTGTAATAATTATTTCAATTATGCATGTTCACAAAACTTGAAAACTCTTGAAATATTCCACATACCACTCAGCAACACATACTACAGCTGGGAAGGGACTTCCGTTGCTTTTCTTTTGTTTTGCGAAACTGTAGAGAGAAAGAAGGGAGACCATGGATGAGAGAGAGTAGTTTGCTTAAAATCAGAGAACTTCACAAATGTGAAATGTTTTGTTGGAAAATTGCTGCACACCCTGAAAGGCAGACTAAATGTATTTTAAATATAAATATTTGAATTATGGATTTTCTGCCTCATTGTTCTCACTTGCAGTCATTGTGGCATGTCCATTCTCAAACAAGGCAGATTAATTCTATTCATCATATATAGCTTGTGATTTATATATATAGATTCAACAGGGAGGCAACTATAAGCTGTTTTATTCTTCCAACAGTTACCATATGAGTTTTAGTGGCAGTTTCCTTTTTATCTTTTACTCAGGAATTTTTCATTTACTTTGATGGAGTATCCTTACAACATCACAGCCATATTATTGTAAGGTCCAGTCTTTTCGATGTCTATTTCTTTCATTCTTTTCAAGTTAAAACTGTGGTGGCTTCAGCTCAATGGAACTGGGATCAAACAGATTTTTATATATTAAAAAGAAGAGATGAAACACAATTGAACACAATGTAACATAAAACCCTTACATGGTTTTACATTTTAGTTATTATTGAATTCAAAAGAAGCACATTATCACAAAATAAGGATTCGTAGTAAGGAAGGTTATTTCAATTCTAGTAGATATGGAAAGCAGAAAATATGATTTAGGAAATTGCTTGTTTCAACATGCATGAAGTAAATTGCCTGTAGATTGAGTCATAAATTGAATAAAATTATTCACTCAAAGATCTTTTGTTATCTGGTCTGTTTTTTTCTAGGGGCTCCTTGCAATATTCTTCCTAGTATATCTTTGAAAATGTTACATAAATATTTGATCCAAGTATAAATTTAATTGTCTTGCAAAATAGAGTGTGTATTGGTTTAGTAGCCTTGCATTGGCTGAGAATTTTGGAATCTGCAGATCATATGTAACTGAAAATTGCAGCTTGGGGAAGACTATGCTACACCATGCTCTGAGGTATTAAAAGGTTGCTTTACTTGAGAATCTGATTCCAGTTCGGCTTCCCAATTTGTGTTCAGGTGATCAGGTTGAAATGGCTCTTCGTTCGTTTTTTGTGTTTCATCTTCTATCAGGATATTCACACATATTATGTATCACCATCCATATTAATTTTATTTTTGGTATCTTAAATAAATAATAGTTACTTTGAATAATTGCTAAATATTGTTATATTGCCTGGTGATTTTAAAAGGTGATAACTGCTTGACTAACTACAAGAGTGTAATGTATATTTACATTTGGAGTAGACTTTACAAGTTACATGCCATAGTTTATTGTGGTATAGTATAAATGTAAGTGTCAGGCCTGGAAACCATACTAGGCTGTAGGTTTCCAGACGCTGCCACATTTCTCCCCTGAGGGGAAGAAGGGGGGTTGAGGGGTATGGTTACATTCTTCAAGCGGTCAAGGTCAGATTGTGTTCACATCTGCAGAAGGAGTGGCAAGAAGAGGTTTCGAATAAAGTGGAGAATGTTGGACCATGTTACTGGCAAAGGGGTTAGGGGGATGGGACTCTTGGGGTTTGTATAACTGAGAAAAGAATCCGGAAATTTCAGTTTTGGAATAATGTCAAGGTTCCAGAAAAACCTCTTCTGCATAAAAACAACAACAACTCTGAAGCCATTGTCTTTCAAAGTTCTTTACTAGTATAAGGAAACTGGCACACGATGAGTGAAATTCCAAAACTGAAACTTCCGGATTCTTTTCTCAGTTATACAAATCCCAAGAGTCCCACCTCCCTAACCCCTTTGCCGGTCACATGGTCCAACATTCTTCCACTTTATTCGAAACCTCCTTTTGCCACTCCTTCTGCAGATGCGAACACAATCTGACCTTGACCACTTGAAGAATGTAACCATACCCATCATCCCCACTTCTTCCCCTCAGGGGAGAAATGTGGCAGTGTCTGGAAACCTACGGCCTACTATGGTTTCCAGGCCTGACGGTAAGTTTCAACACATTTAAAACAGGTGACCTTTTTTGTTATAGATTTATGTAGATTCATTATCATAGTTTAGTTTTAACAGACACAGGTTAAATCAATCTTAGGTTAATATGATTTTTCAATCTTAGGTTAATATGATTTTTGTATTAATTCTGGCTTAGTTTTATAGCTGTTTTATAGATTTTAGTCATATTTGTACTGCATATGCTGGTCATTAACTCAATGAACTTGTTCTTTCTCCTATGAGGAAGTATGGTATAAGTTTGCTTACCTCTGTTACACATCACTCCAGTGTCTTTTTAAAAACAATACATAGTAATAGTATTCTACAATTCTACAAGTTATTCTACTTTTGTTAACTAACAATAAAATAGCTGAATCAACATCAGTATACTAACAAAGTGTGACATTCACATTGCAAAAACCCAGAAGGAGTATTTCATTGTTGTCATCTGGTAGTTCTCACAAGCAAAACATGGAGTACAAAGCAAGCTAATAGCTATAGGGAACCTTCAGCCTCATTATGGTTTTATTCAACCTAATAAAAATAAAAACCACTCACATTAAAGGGCATTAAAGCCACTCTTGACAGAAACTGAGAAAGATTTAGGTTCAAAATGCATTACAGCTTTAAAACAAAATATACCACTAAAGCATGATTTTAAATCAAGTCTCATGTGTATGTGTATGTATACACACACACACACACACACACACACACACACACAGAGAGAGAGAGAGAGAGAGAGAGAGAGAGAGAGAGAGAGAGAGAGAGAGAGAGTGAGAGTATAAAAGTAAAGGTAAAGATAAAGATTTCCCCTGTCTGGTCATGTCTGACTCTAGGTGGCAGTGCCCTTTTCCATTTTTTTAGTCTTCAGCATTGTCTGAAGACATTTTCCATGGTTATGTGGTCAGCATGATTATACGTTGCTGTCAGCGGTAAAATCCTCTGAAGGCTGCTTCTGGTTCTGTGAGTCTGCTACCTAGTGCACACTTCATATGCATATGCACCTGAGGCGCACGCACACAGTGCTAAAAAAGGAACATTTTGAAGTCTTCCGAGTCTGCAAAAATAAGTAGAACAGCAAGGGGGGGGGGAGGAAGCAGGAAATTTGACGATTCTAGCTAATATAAATTGCGCATCACAGCTGATCGTTGCCCAGCTGATCGTCATAAATACTGGTTGGCCCAAACCAGTAGCATTTTTTAATACCAGTTCTGGAGAGCTGGTCTGAACTGGTAGCATTTCACCCCTGGTTGTTGTTATCTTGTCACCACAGTTACCCATTTGCATTTGCTTTTGAATTGCTAGGTTGGCTGGAGCTGAGGCAACTAATGAGAGCTCATCCAGTCATGCGGTGCTCTGTCTCAAACCCAGGCTGTCAGCTTTCCAGATGAAAAGTTCAGTGTCTTTCACTGCTGAGCCATCACACCCCACATGGTTATGGTTATGGTTATGGTTATGGTTATGGTTATGGTTATTGTAATGTATTTTGAATTATTGGAGGGAATTCTGGGCGGGAAAAAGCACGTTTCTGATTGGCTGGTGCCTCAGCCCAAATGCTATATAAAGAGGACGGTTCTGCTATTTCTTTGCTGGGTTCTCATAATAAACTTAAGAGCTGTTGTCACCAATGACTGTCTCCTGCCTCCTCATTGCTCGGACTTAACAGTTATGGTTACGGCTGTGTTGTGTTCTGTTGTGTTCTGTTGCATTATATTATAATTGTACTCCACCTGGAAACTTTCTCTGAGAGAGACAGCCAGTTAAGAAATATGAAATATAAATAAAAAATTCATGCTCATAGGAAAGACAGGCAGTAAGTCAGAATTAATATGAAATATATAAGAGAAATGTACAATATTTGCCTTGCCACCTGTGCTTTTTCAATATTATTATGCCTATTCTTAATGGTTTTTCATAATTTTCTGGTTCAACAAAATGTGTCCCATTCTGCATGAGTTTTATTGGTTGATATTTTAAATGCAGCATTAATTTTGTAAAATTAAAATTTCCATGGAGAAATGTTTTGTCATGAAATTATGTATTGTAGAACTATCCTAATAGATTTTCTTTATAGCACAAAGGTGATAAGCATGATTTATTGAAATGACTGCTGATGATTTTCTAAAAACATATTAAAGTAATGTAACATTATATCAGGTTTAATAAGCAAGAAAAACTTAAAATAGACAAATTCTGATACTGGGATAATATTAAATAATTCATAATGAAAATGTGATAAGATTGATAACATAATCCTGGCTTAATATTGCTATATAATTGGGATATCATATTAGGATTCATAAGAACCACAATATTTTAAAAATACTACAAATACTAATACATTAGTTACTAGTGGGTTAGAAAATATTTTGAACTGAAATAGCTGTTCTAACTTTAGTGACATACTGTAGTCTCAGAATCAATTCAAACTTGGAATTCTTGTGATTTGAATGGTTGTAGATACATAAGAGTCAATAAAACCAGAACAACCAATTTCAGACTCAATAATGGTTTAAATTTTAAAACAATTTGTACACATTAATGGGAAACCTAATTGGTGAAAGGATAGAAAATAATATTAAAAATAAACTTTACTGATAATGTTGCTCAATCTGGCATGCTATATCTAATGAGCAAAGTACCAGTTCTCCCCCATTTACACAAATAAATGAGAACGTATCATTAGGATGTTTTACACCAACCTGTTTTTCCAGGAAGGCAAGAAGGCATTTTCATGAAGATTATGGGTACCTGAGTATTTTAAGAGATTGACTTTGAAGGAAGATGGTTACAAATCAAGAGGCTGTTCATGTGCTTGTTATTAAAAATGACTTATGGATATTTCATTTAATTTATGTTTCAGTGAGGATGAAGTCCCTCTGGATGTCTTTGAGTAGACCTAAAACCATTCATCAAAAAACATTCAGAATTTAATTAAGATTTTCATTTCCATTTACAGAGTGAATGCAACAGACACAGTAAGATCCTTGGAAGACATGCTGTGGCTCCTAAGAATGCTGTTATTGTTCTCTATGGACTTATTTTCAGGAAAAGAGATATTTTTCTCAGCCAAAGTAGCCTCCCACTTCCTTCTCATCTGCACCTGCGGTACAGAAAAAAGGCAAAATCCAGGAACATTGAATGAAGTACAGGGTTAAAAACTTGTATAGTTCAATACACAATAATAGAATATCGAGGGCTTTTTAAAAAAGTTTAATGACAGCACAGAATATTACTATCTAGGGACTTTATTAGTAGATTTGAAACATCTGGATAGTTTTTAGCATCTGGGTTCAGTTTTTTTCACCATTTTTATTTGGCTTGGGTTAAGCAAATGATGGCAATGAAAACAAATGGAATATCTTCCATTGGTTTGGAAAATTGCCAGGAAGACATTCTATAGGTTACTTCACGTAACCTAGAAGTTATTAGACTCTGGATCAAAAAGATTTCACACTCTCTAGAGAGCAGGTGTGATTGTACATATGTATTTATTTTGTCATTTGATTGCAAGCTGGCTATTCAACTGAGGGGCACAGACATAATCATCAAGCTATGATTGAAAACTTTTAGAAGTTCATAAAAATTAATATTGGTCTGGAAACAGAAATCAAGTAGGGTATTTCTTTTTAACTATTTTCAGTTATAAGAAATTATTGTGTGATATAATTGAAGAACCAGCATGCGGGAAACACTTCAAATAACCCAACTGGCATATCAAGGTACTTGTCAGTGACCATAACAAAGTATTCGTTTATATTGAAAATGAGAGCTCCACGCAGAGTCAGTCAATGAGACAATTGCATCAAAGCTTACACCTCAGCTCATGTTTGCATGCCATAATTCATTTTTTAGTATAAAAGTCAGTTGCCCACATAAATATTTTGCATTAGATGAATAAGAAAATAACTTATATTGTCTTCAATAGGAGGTCAGTCTCCTCCAGAAAAATAGTTATCCACTCTTTTCTTGAATGTCTCTGCTTTTCTTAATATTTTTTTCTGAATCACATGCCTTTATTGCCTCTGAAATATTTTTTCTGACACCATTGTCTTCTTTATAACAGGGGTCTCCAACCTTGGCAACATTAAGACTTGTGGACTTCAACTTCCAGAGTTCCTTAGCCAGCAAAGCTGGCTGAGGAATTCTGGGAGTTGAAGTCCACAAGTCTTAACGTTGCCCAGGTTGGAGACCACTGCTTTATAATACATTGAAGATACATTCCACTCATAAGAATAATATAAAGAAAAAGAATATCAACAATCTTGACTTATTTATCTGGCAGTACATTATAACCACTTCAATAGCCCCAGCAACTTGAGATGTACCACAATAAATTAATTAATAATAATAAAACAATTCATTAATAACCATAAAATAATCACGGAACCTAAACTTAGAGAGAGGACTTCTTCTCTTGGAGATATGCCTACCTGGATTCTGAGTCTCCCCAGCCAGGGGAGACAAAATGGGATAACAGCAATCATCCACAAGTTATCTGTTTTCAGAAGTTCTTCCGTGTAGATAACTGGGTGTGACATTCACTGGTTGAAGTTGGACTCTTGGGAACTGATGGGATTGTTGTTGTGCTGCCCTTCATGCTTCACAGCATCTCCCCTATCTGCCAGATTGCATTGCTAGATTAGTGGTTGAGATCTTGAATTTTATGATCTGTGGGGATTTCAATTTGCCACCCAGTAATATTGAACCCAGGGCAGCTCAGGATTTCACCATGGAAACCATGAAGCATGTCGCAGGTCATTACAGACCCAATATATATCAGGGGTTGCACATTGGAATTGGATTTTGTCTCAGTGCATTGAGTTGTGATTTGGTTTTGAAGACTTAGCTATTTGCCTATTGCCATAGTTGGATCATTTTCTGATGGATTGTTTTTCAATTTGCTGATGCCAACCCACCTTACAGACAGACAAGACATGTTAAATTAGTCCATGCAGATAACAAACAGAGACCTGGTTTAGGCTTATGAGAAACTTGGGAGTTTCCCTGATGGTCTCTTGGGCCCTGAAGTTGAGGATCTAGCTGCAGTCAGGAATAAATACACATACAAAAGGAATGGAGCTTTGAAAAATTGATATACTGACAAATACCTTTAGATGTTGCTGATAGTACTATTACTATAAACACAACAGCGATAATATTGATAAAAGTAGTAGCAACTATGTTGCTTGTAATGGCAAATATTATTTGTAGTAATTTGGCTCCACACATTTTTTCTGCCCATTTCAGGAAAGGCATGATTTTGAACTGGGGATAACTCTTGACCTGAAAAATTGTCCATCTTCTACCTTAGATATTTTTCAAGGACTCCATCATGTTCTGTGTTAATTAGCTTACAATGGATCTCTGGTTTATCATCTAATCAAAGAAAGCCAGAAACCACTACAACTATTGTAGATTCCACTTACTCCCTTCCCCCACAAACATTATTGCATATGCTCTAGATGACATATAGTTTTGTTGAAGAATTAATTTCAGTGTGCAATTGTGCAATGTATCTAAGGCTTTTAGAATGCTAGCAATGAGGTTATTAACTATTTCTCTGTGTGTGTCACATCACTCTCTCTCTCTCATATCTGTCTGTCTGTCTGTCTGTCTGTCTGTCTGTCTGTCTGTCTGTCTGTCTATCTATCTATCTATCCATCCATCCATGCATCCATCCATCCATCCCTCCCTCCCATCCATCCAGGGGTGAAATTCAAATTTTTTCCCTACTGGTTCTGTGGGCGTGGCTTGGTGGGCGTGGCAGGGAAAGCATATTGCAAAATCTCCATTCCCATCCCATTCTGGGGCCAGCCAGAGATGGTATTTTCTGGTTCTCTGAACTACTCAAAATTTCCATTACTGGTTCTCCAGAACCTGTTAGAAGCTGCTGGATTTCACCCCTGCATCTATCTATCTATCTATCTGTCTGTCTGTCTGTCTGTCTGTCTGTCTGTCTGTCTGTCTGTCTGTCTGTCTATCTATCTATCTATCTATCTATCTATCTATCTATCTATCTATCTATCATCTATCTATCTATCTATCTATCTATCTATCTATCTATCTATCTATCTATCTATCTATCTATCTATCATCATTCTCTCCCCACTACCTCTCCCCATTTCCTGATCTGAACTAATCAATTGTTCGCTGCATTCTTAAATAGATATTTGGCAGTTCACAACATGTAACAGAATAATATAGAACAATAAAAACTACAGAAAATAAAGAAAAACCTATAACCAAGAAACATCTCTACACTATTCCAATTTTAAAGTTTGGACTGCTGGAGTGAGATCATTATTATTTAGCAATAATGTCTATAAAACTAGCTCATAAATGCATGCTTTCTCATATCTGGACATAAACTATATAACCAATAATTTTAAAAAATGCAAAGCCAATGCAAAATACCTGAAGTAGAAGGAATTGGTGCTGGAGTTTTTGAGTATATGCTGAACTTCTCCATTTATTTTAGCATATGATTTCAAGTGTTTAGCTTTTACATTTGGATAAAGGGATTAGCCTGTGAGCAATGTCTGACAACCACCATACATGGTTTATTTGTTTTAAAACATCTGTCGGATCTGCTGAGGTTCAAAATCGATAAAAAAAAATTAAAAACCACGATCCAATAATATACAACACTGGAAAGTAATTTGCTTGAAGACAAATTTTCCTGAACTGGGGAGGAATTAAGGGAGGCCATAAGTTATTTTAAAACAACACATGCTATTTAG
The DNA here is from genome assembly GCF_028640845.1 of Ahaetulla prasina. Taxonomy (NCBI): domain Eukaryota; kingdom Metazoa; phylum Chordata; class Lepidosauria; order Squamata; family Colubridae; genus Ahaetulla; species Ahaetulla prasina. The sequence continues at coordinate 39,711,379 of NC_080543.1, read as the reverse complement.
ATGTCTGTAATGGCAACAATCCATTCACTTAAAACTATTTGTATTGGTGATGCCAAAAGAAAATTACAAATGTGAAAGGAAGAAAAACAAGAGAAAAAAAGAATAAGATGCTAAATTAATACTCAGCTGAAAGATTTGTTATTGTTGTTGTTGCTACTCTTTTAATATGACAGAAACATCTAGGACTTGAGATTTGAGTAATACTGATGGCAGAATTTTTTTTTAAAAGCTTAAAGGAGAGCATTGAAAACATTGTTTTCTTAATTTAAATAAATGGTACATATGCAAAGAATATGGGGGGCACTGACTCTTCTTAGTTTTGTTTATTTGTTTTTTTGTTTTGTTTTGTAATCCCTTGAAAAATAAGATATGGGGTTGATGCACATGGGGAGCTTCACAGGAAATGACTGCATAACCAGATGGAAAATATTCCGTCCCTGCTCTTTAGAAGAAAACAGAGTAAGGAATCACAGCTTTCTTTCACCACGAACATTATGTAAAATAGCCATTGGGTAAATAACTCTCTTCCAATTTTTGAATTCAGCTCTGTTAATATCCTTTGATTTTTAAAAAAACAAATGCTTATGTGATTTAAGCGTTACTTAGCATATTTTAATTTGCATGCATGTGAAGGAATTGATGAGCAGCTTGGAGGAACATACTGTCCACCAAAGGAGGAGGTGAGCAACATTGAAGAGTTTCTTTCAGCTTTTTCCCATAACACTAGCTTCATGACAGTAGATCAAGAAGGTTTTCAAAGTAAAGCAAGCTAAAGGAACTTTCCCTTTGCTTTTAGAAGGAAGGAAGGTACATTTCTTTATAAAGCAGTTCAAGGGACTTGCAACCTTCCTCAAAAGCAAACATTCCTTTGAAATTTCATACAGGTCTAAATATTATACTACTCAGTAGTCAAAGTTTTCTAGTGATTTCTACACTGAAAATCATGTTTTAATCAGAGTTTTAATAAAAAGATAGTAATATAATTAGCTAAATTAAACTTATACGAACTTGTAAAAAAATGCAAATATAACCCAAGTAAAAATGTCGGAAACTCAGCAGTGTCAGAGATGGTTAATGTTTAGACAGCAGATTAGAAGAAAATGTCAGGACTATAGACCCACTGGGAAATTTAAATGAAATTTAATGAAATGAAATCATGGAAGAAGCAGCAGTGCTTCTGTCTGTCAGAAGAAAATGTTCCACAAATACAGATAGTCTTCGCTTTACAACATAATTGGGATTGGAACTTATGTCACTAAACTTTGTGTTTCGTTAAGCGAGTTTTGCTCAACTTTACAATCTTTTTGTTGTGGTCATTAATGATCCATCATGATTGTCAAGTTAGTCATATTGTTGTTAAACAAATTCACTTCCTTCATTGACTTTGCTTGTTGGAAAGGGTTATAAATAACCCAACCCCATGACCCAAGGATGCTGCAGCCATAGTAAATGCATGCCAGTTATCAAACACATTACCATGGGGATGCCGCCATGATTATAAGTGCAAGGACTTCTTGTAAGTCATTTATTTCAGCACTCTTACTGTATAATTTTGAATTGTCATTAAATGAACGATTGTAAATCAAGGACTACCTGTAGAAGGTTATTACTGAACAAGCCTTGCATTGGTACAGTTTCAAATAAACAGAACATATAAAATGTACACAATTATCCTTTGTTTCCTTATGCCTATCTGTGGCATATTTTGAGGGTGTAGCACAGTAATAAATTTTCAGCTTAGCATGCAGAACATTTCAAATTCATTCCCATGCATCTGCAACTTAGGCTGGGAAAGATGCCTGCATCTTTCCAGTATTGAAATTTGTTATCTGATTCAGTTAGTTCCTGTTTATATTTTGGCAAGATTTTGAATATATATATATATATATATATAGGTCTTTGGTTGTTCGGGTTTTCTCCCGTGTAAAATTGGAAGTGTCTTGGCGACGTTTCGACGAAGTCTCATTCGTCATCTTCAGGCTTCAGCTTCGTGCTTCTGGGAGCAATGTGTGATCGCAGCTGTTTCTTCCTTTTAACTGCTAGTGGGGGTTTGAACTGATTGGGTGGGAGCTTGGCTGTGCTCTGATTGGATGGGGGTTTTTCTGTGCTCTGATTGGCTGGGGGTGTGTCCTGTGTTGGTGGGGGCTTGGTTGTGCTCAGTCTAATCTGTGCTGCAGGGGGATTTGAGCTGGTGAGCTGCACTGCTGCTGTTTGGCTTCGTGTTCGTGGTCGTGCTACATCTTCGTAGTGGGTGTCAGTCTGCTGCATGTATGGATTGGAGGGGTTTGAAGTGGCTAATGTTGCAGCTGCGGTCTGGCTTCTGGTCCTTGGTCGTGCTTCCTGATCAGTGTGGGTTTGGGTCTGCTTTCTGGGTGGATGTGTGGTGGTGACATCCTGTGTGGACCTCGTGAGTGTGGGTCTGGTGTCATTCCTCGTGTTAGGGACACGTTTGTCAATAAGGGCAGGTTTCCAAATGGCTGGTAGGCGGAGGTATCATCTCGTTTGTTCATGCTGTGTGGGCGTTTTCTATCTCGATGGCTTCTCTGATTATTCTGTTGTTAAAGTGTTCAGTTTTGGCGATAGTTCTGGTCTTTTAAAGTCAATATCGTGTCCTGTGACTTTAAAGTGTTGGACCAGGGAAGAAGTTGGTTCCTCTTTTTTGAATGAGTTCTTGTGTTCTTCAATGCGTGCACTTATTCTTCTGTTGGTTTGTCCAATGTATGTGGTGGGGCAGGCGGTGCATGGGATTTCATATACCCTTGATTTTCTAACTCAATTTTGTCTTTGGGGTTTCTTAGGATGGTGGATATTTTTGGTTTGTGCAGAATGCTGTCTTGATGTTATGTTTGTGGAGGATCTTGCTGATTCTGTCTGTGGTGCCTTTTATATATGGGAGGAGGGCTGTGCCATTTTCTTGCTCTCTGTCTTGGGTTTTAGTGGGGGTTCTTTTGGATTAGTTTGGTAATCTTATTTCTCTGGAATCCATTGGATGTTAGTACGTTTGTGAGAGTGTGTAGTTCGGTTTTAGGTGTTGTTCGTCAGCTAAGCATTTTGTTCTAGAGATGAGTGTCTTGGCTACGGAGTTGATCTGTGCTGGGTGGTGGTGTGAGAGTGCATGCAGATAGCGGTTTGTGTGTGTTTTCTTCTGGTAGATGGTGTGTCCTAGGGAGCCATTGGGTTTCTTGTAGACTAAGACATCTAGGAAGGAAGTTGGTTGTTAACTTCTGTTTCCATGGTGAACTGTATTTTGGGGTGTAGGCTATTGAGGTGTGTGAGGAAGTTTTCAAGTTTTTCTTTCCCGTGTGGCCAGATTATGAAGGTGTCGTCTACGTATCTGAGCCAGAGTTTGGGTTTGTGATCAGATTTTTCTAGTGCTTGGGTTTCAAAGTGTTCCATGTAGAGGTTGGCAATGACAGGTGAGAGGGTGATCCCATGGGTGCGCCTTCTATTTGTTTGTATTTTTGTCCGTTATAGATGAAGTATGTGTTGGATAGGCAGTGGTTGGTCAGATCTAGGTATGTGCTTGGGGGTTATATTTGTTTTGGATAGCTGTCAAGGCTTCTTTGATTGGCACTTGGGTGAAGAGGATATGACATCAAAGCTCACGAGTAGGTCGCTGGGCTGTAAGTTTTGTTTCTTTATGATCTCTATGAACTGGAATGAGTTTTTACGTGTGAGGCGATGGATTCTGCATAGGGCTGTAGTTGTTTGGCGAGAAATTTGGCTAGGTTTTGTAGAGGTGAGCCTATGGAGCTGACTATGGGTCTGAGTGGGGGTTCCTTCTTTGTGTATCTTGGGAGGCCGTAGAGCTTAGGGCATCTGGATGATTTCTCTCTGGGAATGATTCTTTGTTGGATTTCTTCGCTGATGGGGAGGCTTTTATTTTGGATCTAGTGGTTTTTCTAGGTAGGTGGTGGGGTCTGTTTTAGGGGCTTGTATGCAGGGTCTTGGAGTAGGTTGGTTAATTTGGTTTGGTAGTCAGATGTGTTCATAACCACCGTGGCGTTGCCCTTGTCTGCTGGTAGGATTATTATGCTGGTATCTTTTTCAGGTTAAGTAGTGCTGTCTGTTCCTCTTTGGGTAAGTTGCTTTTGGGTGGCTTGCTGCAGAGGATGTTGGTGATTTCGAGTCTGATTTTGTTAGCGTCATCGGGGTTGATTTTGGTCAGGCTGGTTTCAACTCCGCATATAATGGTCTCAGTGGGGATGTATTTGGGAGTGACTGCAAAGTTGAATCCTTTGGAAAGGACATCAGTTTCAGCTTTGGTGAGGATCCTATCTGAGATGTTATGCACTGTTTGTTTCATGTGTGGCTGTGAGGGTGGAGGGGTTTGTTTCTGGCGTTCTTGTAGTCTTGAGTTTGTTGGTGCGTGTCTGTCTTGAGGGTGGTCTGTGTTTAGGGGCTTGTATGCAGGGTCTTGGAGTAGGTTGGTTAATTTGGTTTGGTAGTCAGATGTGTTCATAACCACCGTGGCGTTGCCCTTGTCTGCTGGTAGGATTATTATGCTGGTATCTTTTTCAGGTTAAGTAGTGCTGTCTGTTCTTCTTTGGGTAAGTTGCTTTTGGGTGGCTTGCTGCAGAGGATGTTGGTGATTTCGAGTCTGATTTTGTTAGCGTCATCGGGGTTGATTTTGGTCAGGCTGGTTTCAACTCCGCATATAATGGTCTCAGTGGGGATGTATTTGGGAGTGACTGCAAAGTTGAATCCTTTGGAAAGGACATCGGTTTCAGCTTTGGTGAGGATCCTATCTGAGATGTTATGCACTGTTTGTTTCATGTGTTGCTGTGAGGGTGGAGGGGTTTGTTTCTGGCGTTCTTGTAGTCTTCGGAGTTTGTTGGTGTGCGTGTCTGTCTTGAGGGTGGTCTGTGTTTCGGCTCTCCAGACGGCAAGTTGTTTGGATTTGTCCCAAAGTGCCGGGTGCATCTTGTTGCTGAGTTTGAGGTGAAGTGTGAGGAGATCTTTGTTGATTTGATCTATAACCTGCCCTTATTGACAAACGTGTCCCTAACACGAGGAATGACACCAGACCCACACTCACGAGGTCCACACAGGATGTCACCACCACACATCCACCCAGAAAGCAGACCCAAACCCACACTGATCAGGAAGCACGACCAAGGACCAGAAGCCAGACCGCAGCTGCAACATCAGCCACTTCAAACCCCTCCAATCCATACATGCAGCAGACTGACACCCACTACGAAGATGTAGCACGACCACGAACACGAAGCCAAACAGCAGCAGTGCAGCTCACCAGCTCAAATCCCCCTGCAGCACAGATTAGACTGAGCACAACCAAGCCCCCACCAACACAGGACACACCCCCAGCCAATCAGAGCACAGAAAAACCCCCATCCAATCAGAGCACAGAAAACCCCCATCCAATCAGAGCACAGAAAACCCCATCCAATCAGAGCACAGAAAACCCCCATCCAATCAGAGCACAGAAAACCCCCATCCAATCAGAGCACAGAAAACCCCCATCCAATCAGAGCACAGAAAACCCCCATCCAATCAGAGCACAGAAAACCCCCATCCAATCAGAGCACAGAAAACCCCCATCCAATCAGAGCACAGCCAAGCTCCCACCCAATCAGTTCAAACCCCACTAGCAGTTAAAAGGAAGAAACAGCTGCGATCACATTGCTCCCAGAAGCACGAAGCTGAAGCCTGAAGATGACGAATGAGACTTCGCCGAAACGCCGCCAAGACACTTCCAATTTTACACGGGAGAAAACCCAACAACCAAAGACCTATATACAAACACCGTGAAAACCTCAGAATATATATATATATATATATATATATATATATATATATATATATATATATATATATATATATATATATATATATATATATATATATATATTCTGAGGTTTTGTGTTTCGCATTGTTCTCTCCATTGAGAATTCTTGGCGATGATTCATTCTTCAGGCTTCAGCTTCGCGCTTCTGGGAGCAATGTGTGATTGCAATGTGTGAAGCACGAAGCTGAAGCCTGAAGATGACGAATGAGACTTCGTCGAAACGTCGCCAAGACACTTCCAATTTTACGCGGGAGAGAACCCGAATAGCCAAAGGCATATTGATATATATATATATATATATATATATATATATATATATATATATATATATATATATCCATTAAATTAGCGCATATGTGTTTGCCAATTCCTCAGTTTTATATTTGGCTTGCTCTACCGCTGGGCTCTTTTTCTAAATTCCAGAGTCCTTTAGCATAAAAGGTGTATAGATTCTATACACAAGGGAAACTTGCCAATTACACAAGCTTTATACCATTGTCATTTTCCACTTTGTTGCCAAACGTATATGAAAAATAGAGGAAACTGTCCGTGGGAATGGTGATAACACCACCTATTTACTCTATTTCTTAAGCTTTCCAAATGCAACGAACTCCTGGAAAACTGCCTAGAATGACACAGTGCAGCAGGGAAGGCTAAAAGTTACAGTTTTCAATTTCTTCTGATTTGAATGATTGCACCACAGGCAACTGCCATCTAGATTTCCCAGGAATCTTGAGAACATCGTCTGTCAAGACAGCATCATGGCTCATATATTTCCAGTTCTGCTAATTTTAACTAGACTGGGATTTCAGAAAAGAAAAAAGTAACAATGACCATTTCTGAAGAAATTAAGCCACTTAGTCTTCCGGTCTCTAGCACACATGCATGCATGCATGCATGAAGACCAGCTGTCCAGTGCACATGCGCCAGCTCCACCTTGCCTTTTGGGGGCCCTTGTGCCTCCCTGTGTGACCACCTGTTCCTCGTTGGGGTAGCAGGACATCCCCACCGGTGACCCAGTTCCACGGCCCTGGACAGGGAGACAGTTGGACAGGAAATGCCATCTTCCTCTGATGGAAAGCCGGAACCCCTTCCCAACCTTGGAGGTAAGGGGCATCAGCATTCCTGGTGCTCAGGTTGTAAGGCCAGCAGGCAGGAGAGCTTTGCCCCAACTCTGTCTGGGATGAAACACCACCCTCCAGCCTGCCACTGACAACAAGCCAATGCAGGTCTCCCTTCCCAGATGCTTCCTGGCCAGTGTGCCTCTTACCCCTCACTGGTGTCTCCATGTGTGAGGAACCGCGCTCTCCTCCGGCCCTCCTGAAACAGCTCACCTCCTTGATGGTGGCTCCTCCACCTTTTCCTCCTGGCTGCTATAGCATTCTGGCCAGAAGCAGCAGCATGAGAACTGCCACCACTCTCTCATCCCTTGCAGCGGCAGGAGCAGTGGCAGGGCAAGCAGCTACCCAGCCAGCAAATACTTCCCCGCTGCCCCATGCACCTGAGCCAGCCAGGCACTCTGGACCATGGATGCGCGTTAGTGCCACAGGCTGGAAGGCTGGAGCTGCACAAGAAGCCCGCTTGGGCGGGAAGGGAGGGAAACCCTGGCACCACCCATCCTGGCTGGCAGCTCTGCTCCCCTTGCTCTTCCGGGTTCTGGCCACGTGGTCTTCACATATGTGGGAGTGCTGGAAGAGCAGCCACCTGGTGTGCATGCACATGCTGGGAAGATGACCTTCCAGTGTGTTTCCAGTGCGTGCATGGGCACCGGCCAGCTGGTCTTCGCATGCGAATGTGTGCCAGAAACTGGAAAACCAGATGGCTGGCATGCGCATGTACACCTGGTGGCTGCTCTTTCTGTTTCTGGTGCTCCTGCACATGTGAAGACCAGCTGGCCGGGGTGTCAGAACCCGGAAGAGCAATGGACAATGTTTCACATGCCCAAAATGATGGCTCTGAGTGCCACTTCTGGCACGTGTGCCATAGGTTCGCCATCACAGCACTATATTGTTTCTTTTCCTATTCTTCCAGTCGCTCCAGATGGAAATGTTTTAAATTAATTTGAGTAGTAACATTTCAAATATGAGACTAAACATGCTTCCCTTTTCTAAGAAATCAACATAGCCAGCTTAAGATCATATCCTGCTTCAGAGTCAAATAGACTGTGGCAGAGTTAATGAACACAAAGTACAGCAGATGGAAAAAAATAGTTTCCCTTTTTGTATCACGGGCAACAACTGACTAATCCTCAGAACAAGGATAGATCTGCTATAAAATGCTGTCTGTTTTCTCTGTGAAGTTTTAAGAAATGTGTCTCCAGCATCTGCAGCAGGCTGACCTGAGACGATGATTTTTAAAAAATCTACTGACAAAAGCAAGAATACCATGCTGACTTTAAATGGTTGACAGAAAGCTACCTGTATTCATCACAGTCATATTCTTATATTGAAAATATACAACCAGAGTTTACTATTTCAATATGTTATGGAGACATGCATGGGGATGGGTAGGGAGAGAACTTGGGGTTAAACTTGATTTTTTCCTTAGAATTATATTGTGCAGTATTTTTGCGAAGATCTATCGACATCTAAAATTTCTCTGTTTGTCCAACACCTATTTAATATTTTAATGTAATTTACAAATTCTATGTTCTAAAGTGCCTTAGTACATATTCCTTATCACCTTGTAACTGACAACTGTAAGGAAATACTCTGAGTATAACAATGGAGGGAACAACAAAGGTGGTATACAGTTGTGTACTCTATATAACTTTACTGTTCTTTTATATTTGTTACATGAATATAGGGTTTTAGCTGAATAAAATGCTAGTGAAAAGTCAGCATGATGCTAGCTTTTACACTGTTGGTACTTTACCTAAAATATTTAATATGCAATAAATCCACTTTTATTTCCTGAAATAACTTAATTTTCACAAATCTTTTTTGGATGTTCCAAGAATTAAACAAAATTTTAAATGACTAATTGGCCATTGTATTTAAGTTATGCAGCAACATTGGGAATATTATAGAGACTCTAAGTATTCCATATTCTGTGTGATCCCAAAAAGCTAGTCAGGGTCAATGCTGGTTAATATTTAGATGGAAGACCAAATTATCAAACTATAGGCCAGATTGGAAAGTAAAAAAGAAAATCTCAGCAAGGGGCCAATGCAATCTACTTCCATGTTATTGCCTGGAAAATTAAAGGGCATATCTATAAAGTCATTAGCAAATGTGCTAATCTCAAAGGAGACATTCTTTAAAAAAAAAAAGCCAAAATAACTTGGAGAGGCAATTCCTCTTTTGTAGCTCAAGGCCATAATATATCTTCCTGTCTTGCATGGGTATGGTTGGTGAAATGAGGTGATTAGCATGGGAGAAGCCAACATATGTTAAGAATTTGTTTAGGTAGATGGATGGATGTTAAAAAAATAAAATACATTATGATTAGAATAAGAGCCTTTGTAAATATGCACATTTAGTAACAGCAAAACATGTCTAATATTTATACTGTATAGAAATTCACACCAACTTCATGCTACCATTGCTATACCAACATTCAGGACATTCAAGGCAATATTATATTTTCCTGCTGCTTCTTCTTCCCCGCCACAATATACAATTTTGTCAGGTTCTGTGCAGCAACACTCAATTTTATTAGACAATGACTTCTGGCTCATGTACAGCCCCTAACCATATAGCTTAGTCAGCATGTCCCTTATCTGCCACTATTGAGTATTTTATAGCCTAGAATTTAAGTTAGTTTTTAAACTTATTTTATATGTCTTTCAAGATATTTTATGTCCCCCAACACCTTTTAATACCTTTTGTTTCCTGTGCTTCTTTTATTAACTATATTCCTCCTGTGTGTTTTATGCTGGTTTACAACTGTAATCAAGATTTGAGCTGATTGCTACCACTACATCTTAACACTTACTGTTTGCAAGTGTTATATTCAAAAGAAAACATTCGACAAAAACTAATCTAGGGAAATAGGAACAAGCAATGTAGATTAGCTGCAGAGAAAAAGGGGAGAAGCTAATGTGATTTTATCTTGACGTAATATAAATATAATTTACAAATCATGGAACAAACATTTTACTCTATTGGTCACATGTCACCTTTAATACTGTGTTCAGTTCTTCCAATTTTAAAAAAAGATGTAGACAAATTGGAACAGATTTAGAAATTGTCACAATTAGAAGACCAGTAACTAAAGCCTAAGAAGAAAGAGAGAAGGAACTACAGATCTTTGTCTATGAAACAGTAGGCTGAAGTGTTATATGATGACACTCTTCAAATATCTTAAAGCAGAGGTCTCCAACTTTGGCAACTTTAAGACTTGTGACTTCAACTCAGCAAAGCTGGCTGAGGAATTCTGGGAGTTGAAGTCCACAAGTCTTAAAGTTACCAAGATTGGAGACCCCTGTATTAAAGGATGTAGCATAGAACAAAATCAAGGTAAAAATTAAATAGTTTTTAATTTGTATTGTATGTATTTTGTCTTTTTTACTGGCTGTGAACCGCCCTGAGTCCTTCGGGAGAAGGGCAGTATACAAATATAAATAAATAAATAAATAAATAAATAAATAAATAAATAAATAAATAAATAAATAATAATAATAATAATAATAATAATAATAATAATAATAATAATAATAATAATAATAATAATAATAATAATAATAATATAAGGTCCAACAGCCATCATGACATGAAATCATAGATTAATGTTGCAAGAAGCACAGTTTCAGGGAATGTTAGGGAAAAACTTTCTCCTGGCAAAGCTGTTTCATAGTGGAACTAACTGATTAGATAAATAATGGCTTCTCTTTTGATGGATGTATTTAAAGTCAAGTTAAATAACTATCTGGCATGGATATTTCCATTTTCATACCTTTGTTGAGGACAGATTTTGAATCAGTGGCACACACACACACACATACAGACACACATACAGTAAATGAGTATAATTAGGAAATAATAGACTTGACAGTTAAAAGTCCATTTGACAAAGAAATGTGAAGTTCATATATGGATCTATCTATCTATATATATATATATATACATTCCACAGCACCTTAAAAATGAAAAGAATATTTTACTTTACTTACACACATATAAAATCTGCTTCTAAATCAATCTTAATATCAAATATTACCACTCAGCAAATTCTTTTAGAATGTATGTGCCTCTTCACTGTCATACTGTCACATTTAATACTGGTTGGGTTTTTATAAAAGGTTTCCAGGAACTAAGTTAACTTCTTTTCTTCCCTTTCTTCAGCCTGTTCCTGCAGAGCTTGCTTGACATTTCATGTACTGACAGCATGAAAATCCTGGCAGTACTTTAGTCTGTCATCCCTAAGACACAGCTTGTCACATGATTTCTAGTATGTCTTTAATAAATAAACAAACAAATATTATTCTTTTGTAAATATACATGATTCTGTGGCAAAAAAATGACAGAAGACATTTAATCATTTTTATACCTGTTTTTATTTATATCTAGTTCATTTTATATTTATGTTCATTCTCTACATTTGTTTCTTTGGAAAGTTGCTTTGCTTAGGAATATGTTTAAGACTTAAGTGGTGCTTCACAAAGGATAGGAAATATAGAATATTTTAAATATCTTAAAATATATTATATAAATATGCTATTTTCTAGTGAAATTGATGACACTTCATAAGGAGTTGTCCTTATGTTTCTTGAAGACAATCAAGAAACTCCAACTACTCTCTTGTATAAGCTTGTTATAAGCTTATTATAAGTTAGTATATCAGTTTTTGGTGAATTTACCTAGCGTCATATAACAATTGCTGCTTACCTGTAAGTCCCAAGACAATGCAGGGCAAGAATATCTAAAAGACTGCTTCCTCTCAGAGGATCTTTTAGAGTGGATTATCTCAATTTTGTAAGCTCTGCTTTGCAATCCATCACCAGAAGAATCTCAGTTGGTGGGAATTTGTGACAGTCTCTTTTCTGTAGCAGTCTTTTTGCTGCAGAATTATTTCCAGACAATGTGAGATAAATTGTATCTCTGAAGTGTACTCTTGTAATAAAAACTTCTAAATAATTCTAAATATAAGGTTGAAAGTTTTAGCCTTTTGATTTTAAGGTTTTAGCTTCACAATGTTTTACTTTTGTGGTTTGAGTCTGAAATATTTGGTTTCCTTTTGTTATTTTTTAGACAGCTTTCTATCTTTCTAATAACATGTTTCATTTAATAGTTGGGTAAATTTTTGTGGTAAATAATATTTTCAGGAGTAGTGCAAAAGATTATAAATGCTTAATTATTCAGGAAATGTATGCATTACTAATTATAAACTCCCAGAGTCTTGCAAAATAAAAAAAGTAAAGATGTGTTTGAGCTGAATTCAACTTCACATAGTTTGTTGGCAAAAATAACCAAGTGTTTTTTTCATTACCATCAGTTGCAATATTTTTTTAAACTTTCTACCATACTCCACAATCTTCGGAGACTTTCATTCAAGTGCCAAATTCAATCATGCTTAACTTTTTCTTTCTTTCTTTTTTTGGTTAGCCAACATCAGCTAGTTGCTGCCACCTGCTGTAACTACCAATACAGAAAAAAGCAAGCAGAATAGAATAATAATCAATGGAAATAGCTATAACAACTATAGTAGATATAAACACTATAAATGCATAGATACTACATAAATATTAATACATTGCAGCACCAGAAGTATAGAAAAAATAAATGTCTCAAATAAATAAATGCTGCACAAAATATAACAGAGAGTGCCAGACTCTCTAGGAAGGGAATACCATAATTGGGTGGACATAACTTAAAAGATTCAATCGCAAGTACATGAGGGCATTTGAAACAGGATCTAGGTTAGAAGTACAAGGTGTACTATTTCAGATACAATGGGCCCAAATCTTGAAACAGGTATTTCTCTTTGTTCCTTTGCTTTCAGTTTTGCCATCTTTGTGTTGAGTTTCAGCAAGAAGCCTTGTCATTGCCTTTGGCTACATTACATTTCTGAAAGCTTTTTAGATTCTCTAGAGAAAGACAAAGATATATGTTTCTTTACCAAGTCTCACCCCTCCAAAAAATAGAGGGGGAAAAAAGAGTACAATTGTGCAATTTTAAGGCAATTGAAAGTCGATTTCTTTATCTTTATTTAAAGGATTCTGCAATGATGGAGTCTTATAAAGGCAGGCTTCCCAGAATTTTGTACAAAGAAGAAAATTTTCCAGGAAAAATTGACATCCATTCTCTTTGTATTTGAATTTAGCTTCCTGTGCTGAATTTATCAGACAGAAAATCATTGCAAGCATTTACCTTCATGAAATATATATTTAAGAAATGTTAATCTTTTTGGTTGTGACAGGAATTGCTGCCAGAGCCTATTGACATAGGTTTGAGAAACATGACTGGCTCAAAGTCATCCAGCCAGCTTTCATGTCTAAGATGGGACTAGAACTCATAGTCTGCAGGTTTGCTTTACCACTAAACCAAAGTGGTTTTCTGGTGTAATAAATAGCAATACCAAAAGCATTTTAGGCTTATATATATTACCCTGTAGGCTTTATTTTATAGGCAATTTACAATGTAAGAATATTTGTATATTTCTCCCAACAACCTGGGTCACCACCTCAGAAGGATGGAAGGCTGAGTCAACCTGGAGCCCTGTCAGGCTCAAACTCCAGGATGTGAGAAGAGTTTGCCTGCAATACTGCGCTTTAACCACTCTGCCACCAAAATTCCTTAATAAATAAATAAACTAAATATATTACTAAAAAAACCAAATTTGACTTCAGTTTGTTGAAGTCCCTACAGTGTCCAGCATAGATGAGAAGTCATGCTATTGTATTACTGAATGCAGTGAATCCTTTTGAATGGTCTAGAGAAAGACATGACTTGTGGGATTTTCTTTCTTTTGTGCAATTTTTAGTGACAACCATGTAACAGTTTCTGATTCAGTTAATTATACAGCTGGACAGACTTTTGATCATACTCTACATGAACATAAAAAGGGACTTCACTACAAAAGTGAAAGTGCCACAAATGTGAAATAAAATACAAAGAGAATAGTGAAATATTAGAAATGTGGCTTATGATTAGAGACAGGAAAAGAGAATGCTGTGAAACATAAGAGCCTAAGAAAGAGTCGGATATGCATCACTATGATTTGTATCTGAGCAGGAAGCTACAATAACTTTGTGGTTATTTATTTTTTGGCAAGAGATGTACAATAAGTCTTGTCATCAATATGTTTCACAGTATTCTGATTCACATCACATTGTACATTTTAAATGCCGATTCCTTCTTTGGATTTGCCGGTCTGTTTTTCATAAGGAACACCAAAAAAGACAGCTTTTATTCCATTCCTTTGAGATTACTGGAACACTCAATATATGCTCAAATCTGTAATAAGTCAAACCCTTTAGGAAAGAAAACAAGTTCTTAAAAGGCATGGTATCTGTGCCACACATAAAATTATTCTATCTTGGACTGAACACAGATATCATACACAAATGGGTCATATTAGCACATTTCCTGCCATTAGTCCATTGTTAACTGAGCTGTCAGATACAAGAGTAAATTGTAGGCTAGTTGTGGCCCAAAGGAAACACTGGGATCTCTCTGTTCTTTTTTTTTTCTCTCTCCACATGCTACAGCATTATCTTCTTCCGCTCAATACTCCTTTTAATCTTCAGGATGGAAAAAAATAATTCCCCTACAGAAAAAGGAGAGAAAAAGAAGCAACAGAAGAGAAAAGGAATTGAGCTAATTGAGGCCTATTTGTCTTTTCCAATCCATATTGTATTTGCTATGCTGGGCAGGTCAGTTTTAAAGCCATAAGATGCTACTGTCTCGAACAGCTGATTTCACTTTTTCCTTTAAATTATACTGATAGGCTTTCCCATTGTTACCTTTTGCAACAATGATTATACCTGACATATGCTGCCTACATCTTGTTAAGATCCTGAGAGGCCTAGGAACAAAATACAGTATTCATTTAAGCTCCCCAATTCTACTTTCCTAATGCACTCTGTTTCAAGGTATTTTTTAAAAAAGCTTTTGTCTATTGAAGACCCACTTATAGGAACCTACCTGGAAAAATTTAAATCTTGGAATTATATTCTGTTTTCATTGTAAATAATCAGTTCAGCTGAGTCATACTTTGGATGGCATCCCTCATAATTTGAGCCTGGGAAACTTGTTCTACTTATTTCCCCTAAAAGGATTGCTTTTATAACTCCTTCTGAGGGCTTTTATTTTTTTATTTATTTCAATTTTAAAACTTGTCTGTTCAATTAACATTACAATTTATTTTGTTTATTAGGGGGTAAAATATTCTATTTTCCCAATCAAGAATTACAGAACCACGTAAGGATCCAACTAGATAGTGCATTATGAAATATGCATGCCATTTTCTATGTTAGACAATTTTTATATTAAATTGTTGGTATGTTTATTTAATAAAAATAATGCAACTACTGAGCCTTCTATAATGGTGTACTCATCTGTTTCTTGCTTGAGTCACAAACCCCATTTCTAGGGCTGAAGCTTATGATGGAGACAGACATTTATGTAAATCCATGGAATTCAGTGTCCCTACTTATTGCCTCCTATGCTTTATTCTTCTTTTATGATGCGAAAGAAGAAAATGGAATTGTCACATAACGGTTTCACCAATTCCCATATTATAGGAATATGATCACTGACCTGATGGGGTACTGCTGTAGTACTCATCTGGTATCCAAGATAAATTTTAATACTCTGTATTAATTTAACTATAAATATCTCCACTATTGTACAACATATTTTTTGTGAGTTGCTCGCCCATTTGTGGGTTTGAAATGGGTTTGAGATATTTTTCGGGATTGTGTACAGGAATTCATTTTAATGTAAGATTTCGGTTCCATATGTGTCAGATTAAATATAACTTCAAAAGTACTGAAACCAGATCCATCTAATTAACATGCCCCCCCTCCACGTACACATGAAATGCAGTGGGTTTCTTTTCAAGCTACTGATTAATATCAGTGATTAATGGCTGTGTCTAAACAAGCAATTCATTAGCTGCAATCATATTTAAAATGGATCTTTCTATGTTCAAAATTCCTTACCTTCTATGTGTATCCACAGAGACACAGGGAGAAAATAAAATTAAGTAAGGTATTATCACTAGAGAGATTCATCCCAAATAAATGTTATTATAGAAAAGTGGCAATTAGGATTCCCTTATTATCCCCTAATTATCCGTCATTTTCTATTTTTCATTGTAATGTTAGTTTAACAATACTTTATTAAATCTGGCTTGATGACAAATAGTCTCTGGCAGGGAATCCTGTGGAGTAACATACGGTATTACACCTAATGAATATTAATGCTCTGAAGTGCAAATGGTCTTTTTAGATTATTACTGATGACTCGGAAAATGCCAGCAGGTTATCATTATTATGCAGGAAGGTGAAGTCAGTTTCTTCCCAATTGTCTAGTTCATTATTTCTGATAATGTCTCCATAGCATTTTTGACTACCTGGTAGTTTTAAACATAATACACAGCACTAAATATTTACAGGAGAAAATAGATTTGTCCTCCACTGGCTCATATAATGTGAAAGATTCAGTGTTAAAGCGAAAGTCAGTTTGCCCTAGCAGTTAAAGAATCAGATTACAAACTGAAAGATCAGAAGAGGTAATTCTGCTTTAGGCATGAGAGCCAGCTCAGTAACTTTAGGCCAGTCAGATTCTGTCAGCCTAAGGAAATAGGTCGATGCCAGTTCTGAAAATATTTTCAAGTAAATCCAGATATCAGGGAAATTTGATCAGAGGAAAGGAAGATATGTGTTAACTATTCCTCCCTCAGGGGGTGGAGGTGGGCATTGTTCAAACTTATTTCACAATGAGCTGTTTTATTACATCCTACTTTAAAAAAAATAACTGTGAAAGCTGGGGTTCGTACAGCAATTTCCCTTTTTTCTTCTTCTTTAGGAATATTTTGCAAATTCAAGGATGGTTTATTAGAAAGCAGGTCCAACTTCAAACACACTTTGTACAATTTTAGAGAGATGCAGGTAGATGAATGGTTGTATGGTTGCATAATTTTAAACAAGAATAATTAACTGCCATAGGATAACATCATCATTAAGGCATCAGGTTTGCTTATAAGGTCCATTTGAGGCAGGCCTACTCTTAACTGTCTATCATACAAAGCCTTGTAAAAGCTTAATGGTCTATATTCATTCTTATTAATATGCTAGAGCAGGGGTGTCAAACTGGTGACCCACAGGTCAGATGCATCACTTGAAGGCCATGCCCATCCCATCTCTGTGAAGGGAAAAAAGTCATGATAATCATGTGACGGCAATGTGACATGGTGAGTTTGACATCCATGTGCTAGAGCTATGCTAGTCTAGGTACTCTCCTTTTCATAATGTTGCTTAAAGAATTTAACCTAGACATACTGACAAAATACTAAAATTTACCAAAATATCATTTTTCACTTTTTAAAAAAATCATTGGATTTTTTTTTCCTTCATACATAACTGGGACTCTTCTTGCCATGCTTTCAGGTAGCTATTCATTTTTATTTTATTTTTTTGACTAAAAAAGCACAGCAATGTCAGAAAACAATAGCTACTTTAAAAAGAAGGAAGGTATGTATTCCAATAGTTGTGTCTAATCACATCTCTAGTACAACACTTCTCTTGTTAGGAATCCTGCTTTCATTTTTATGATTTAACCAACCATTGCATAGATAAGACAGGCATCTTTGAAGAAATACTGTGATAGTCTATCTTCCCAAAGAATTCTTGCCAATTTTCACTAAATGAGAATTGAATGTATTAAACATCTTTTCATTATGTGCCTGAAGATATTAGTAATTTCATAGACACTGGCTTCCACTTTATCCGAACCATAATTAGAAAATAATTAGAAAACATAATTAGAAAAAAAAACATGTAACAAAATATAGAGCTGAAACTATAAATATTCAAATTTTTCATTGAAGTATGAACAGTATTGTTGTGGTTCACCAGCAGCCTGTGGAGCTGGCAGTGAATTGGACAGTGAGGAGGCTGGGAAGGATAATGGGCCAGTCCTGGACTCAGGGGAAGGCTCAGACGAGGGCTCTGCATCGGAGGCAGAGATGGGGCCAGGGCCATCTGGAAGCAATGCGTGGACTCCAGAGCCTCCAGAGGTGGACAACAGAGAGACAGAGGAACAGGAGGAGCCTGTTCCTAGTGCACACATGTGAAGAGCTGCCAGAAGGCAAGAGTAGCTAAAGCAAAAAGGACAACTCAGGAGTAAGGCCAGGAGATGATTGGCCCCTCCCATAAGGCTTAAAAGAGGAGCAAAGGCTCTTGGGCTCTTTGTAGGAAAACAACATTGCTACATTTGTTTCTTGTCAGCGTCTCTTGTTTCTGAAATCCCGTGGGGCTTTGCCAAGAAAAGCCTTTGACAGGGTACCAAAGAAGATAAAGGTTTGTGATAAGGCCGAAGGACTTTTTCTGAAGGACTCATTTTGGAATTAATTTGGACTAAGCTGAGAGTGAAGTAATTCTCAGCTGTTCTAATAAAGTATATTTGTTTAGGACTGATTGTGTCTGGTAATAACTACTTGGACCTAGGTCACTACAAGTATATGGCCAGATTACACCACATATTTGTTGACAAAAATTTTGAAAAGGGAAGTAGTTGGATATTAAATTGATTATATGTAGATATTTCCATAAAATGCAAACACTTTTGACTCATATTTGGCACTTTAGTTGTGTTTGCATAGACATGAAAGCAGACATGTAGGCTATTCTTTCATTTAACTAGTGATTTTCAGTAGCGACACAGAGAACAAGAGGGAAGTTTATGCCTTTCTGATTATGATACTCTTAAAGCTAGATTCTCCTGATTTCAGGATAGCAGACAAACAGCAATGATAATTGATCTCCTAGGGACCAAAACAACAACAACCAAAGGAATACATCTCTTTCAGTCTATGGATTAGAACCAAAGATCCTTGCAGTTTGTGGACCTTGGCTTGCACGCCCATGACCTAAAAGCTACTGAAATTACACACGCACACACACACACACACACACACACACACACACCCCTTTATCACTTACACTGGTGTATGTAAAGCCACGTAACTGGTCACTTATCCAGTGGATGCATTGAAAAATTGTTCCTGAAATTTGAGAAACATTAGAAACAGTAAGTTATATGCCACAGGAAGTAAGAAAGGAATATGATGTACTCTGCCTTGCACAAATAATTCCTTTAAATCCAGTAAGAGATATAACTCAGCTTAGTGTTTTATCTTTTTATCCCTCTCATCCTGTTGGAGAAGGCTTTTGGAATTGTGTATGCAGTAACCTGTGACTGGTCATCATAATGTTAATCATAAATTTAAATCTCTGTAACTGAAATCTGCAGAATTTAAAGAATATTAGTCTGATTGGGTTTTGCCCTGAATATTCTATTCATATATGGCCAATAAAACTCAGAGGTCCTAGGACTAGAAAGATGATTGTTTGCTGTTTTATAAAGAAGGAAGATTCCCATATTCCAGTTTGGGTAATCTTTAAACAGTCTTGTATGAAGAAAGTAGAGCTCGGTATATGCTATTGATATAATGCGAGATGCATTTTTTTACATATTAACTTTAATATAGTGCACAATATAAAGAAGGAAAGGATATATCAAAATAGCTAAGATTGTTATTAAATTTGTAATTAGTCAGTCTCAGACCTGGTTAGTACTTGGCATTAGGCAAGTGATCATAGAACTGTGATCAAGAATGGAAACGCTGAAAAAACATCCCTGATATTTGTTCCCAAGAAAATTGAATGAATATAGAGCATGCATTAAGTCTTCAAGAGTTGGGTTTAACTCAGAGATTTATTGTACATTTTTCTGTGGGGGGAGGATTTGTAGAGGGTATTGATGGAGAGGAATCAGTGCTGTTTTTCAACTTCCACTTACTCAACCTCACCAATCCTCTTTACAAAGCCTTTTTTGCTCTTTAATTCTGGGATAACTTCCACTGCTTTCATAGTAAACGCAAGAATGATTATCCATTGCAGAAACCTAATTTGTTTAAGGCCCAGCTGCTCTGCTCTGTATTTAATTTAATGGTTAATCTGGGCCATGCATGGCCTGTTCAAAGCCAGAGCACACTGTCATACATTTATGCAAGAATCTCAGCTTTTATATTTTTTTAAAAAAAATCCTTATTAAAAAGAGTTCATGGTTAATGTGAGAAGCTTGAAAATAAGCTCTGCATATGCTTTAATGATAGTTAACACTGTGACTTAAACTATCTCACACTATGTTAAGCTGTGAAAGTTTGCAGTGTATTTCCAGGATTTGGGAATTCATCGGCATTTAACTCATGTATTTTGTAATTTTAGCTCCAGGGCAGCCCTTTTTTAATTACACGATGAACATGTGGTTGCCATTACCTTGGAATGGGTCACATTTCATTGAAGGATTAACTTGGGTGAACTTAATCTGGAAACTTTCAGGTGCAGAATGTCTGATATTTATATCATGGAGGATTTCAAATATGATATAAAGCAGTGACAATTTTGACTCCTGTGAACAATGATGAACGTGCCCCTAAAGATTCAGATTTAATCTCCACAGGCGAAAGAGCCCATATGGCTCGCAGTGAAGAGCAAGCCCTTAAAAAAGAAGTCGAGGGAAATTGGGGGAGGAAAAGAAGTCTATAAGAAAATTATATAGCTAAATAACCTGAATAATATTTCATCATAAGAATTGGCTGACATTGATCTGAAATGTCCAGGTGATATCCAGTGTATTCATATAATAAGACTGAATCAATCAACTGGTTGCACAGATTTGCACTGCGATGGAATTATGGGAGAATTCCAGCAAAGGTAGCTACAGAAAAAGAAGTAAGATCACAGAATGAGATATAAAAAATAGAATTATCTTAGTACCTTGCCTCAGTACAATAAACCACTTAAATAAAAGATGCTAGTGATTAACTTAATCTCTCAGAAATATTTCAGAAAAAGTGATAATTCTTTGAATAGCAAAATATGTCACAATGATTACTGAGGGAATAATTAATTGCTGTCAGAAAACAATTTTGGATTTTTAAAAAATGAATTGAGAAGACTAATTTTCTAAATATAACTCCTTTTCCTCACTGAATGAAACCAAGTTTAATTTTAGAAAAACTCTTATCAATGGATATCAGTACTTTTGCCATTATGTGGCATATGTATGTATGTATGTATGTATGTATGTATGTATGTATGTATATATGTATATATGTTTTCATAGGTTTTCACAGGTATAGGTATGTAGGTCTTGGCATTTTCGGGTCTTTTCCCATGTAAGGTTGAGAGTATCTTGGCAACGTTTTGACGAGGTCTTATCATCTTCAGGCTGGTGTCTTCGGTTTCATGCTTCTCGAGCAAAGAGTGGTCGGAGCTGCCGTCTCTTTATAAATACTGGTGGGGAGGTGGGGAGTGTTGCTGTGAGCGGGTTGGTTGGCTGTGTGGTTGCATCTTGATTGGTAGATGGAGTGGGTGTTTGCAGATTGGTCGGCTGTTTTGTAGCATCCTGTATAGGTGTGGTTCTGGTCTTTTGTTCCTGAGCTTTGGTGTTGTGGCCTATGAAGTTCTGTGATGTGATGTCTTGAGCAGATGGCTGTGATACAGCATCCCGGGCCCTGGTTTGGCTCCGAGTCTGAGGTCCTGTCATGTGTTCCTGTTGTGTTTCAGCCTGCTTTGTGTGGGGATCGGAGGGGGGTACGGCAACCAGTGGTGTCAACATGGTCTGGCTTCTGGATTGTGGTTGTGTTTCGTCTGTGGGATGGGTTTGGGTTTGAATCTGGATTTTTTCTTAAAGAAGAAAAAAACCTCCTTCCTTTTCCAGCACCTTAAAACCACAGGACACAAAACTGATTTTGAAGGAACCAAATTAATCTCCAAAACTGAACACTATAACAAGAGAATAATTATGAAAGCCATTGAAATAGAGAAACACCCCACAATATGAACAAACGGGACGACACCTCCCGCCTATCAGACATCTGGAAACCAGCCTTGGTCAACAAACGAGTTCCAGCCACGAAAATTGACCCCGGACCCAGGACAACACACAACGCCACCACCAATCATCCTCACCAGATTCAAGCATGAAGCTGTAAACACCAGCCTGAAGATGACGAATGAGACTTTGTCGAAACGTCGCCAAGACACTTCCAATTTTACGCGGGAGAAAACTTGAATAACCAAAGACCTACATACAAACACCCGCGAAAACCTCAGAATATATATATATATATATATATATATATATATATATGTATATATATATATATATATATATATATATATATATATATATTGGAAGTGTCTTGGCAACGTTTTGACGAAGTCTCATTTGTCATCTTCAGGCTTCAGCTTCGTGCTTCTGGGAGCAATGTGTGAAACAGCTGCAATCACACATTGCTCCCAGAAGCACGGTTGAAGCCTGAAGATGACGAATGAGACTTCGTCGAAACGCCGCCAAGACACTTCCAATTTTACATGGGAAAACCCGAACAACCAAAGACCTATATACAAACACCCGTGAAAACCTCAGAAAACAAATATATATATATATATATATATATATATATATATATATATATATATATATATATTTGTATGTGTATGTGTGTGTGTGTGTGTGTGTGTGCGTGTGTGCGTGTGTGCGTGCGCGTGTGTGTGTATAAATTTTGTGAGATGCACTGACCCTGGTGATGTTACCTAGTTTGAGCAATGAAATGCCTGCAAGAAAACAATCAAACTCTGAGAACACCAAGGATTCCTTATTTCTAAGCTACAAATATTCTCCTTTATTGGTACTTCTGAGGAATACAAAATTTAATTCCTTTCCTTCCTGCTTCTCTCTCTATATATAGATTTATATAACACAGGTGTAAGAGTTTTTATAAGAAGTGTGTAACTTTTAAGCAATTTTCTTGTGATGGTCTTTCTTGCTGCATATTATATGGTGCAAAAATTACCCATATTTTCATAGCACCTTTAACAATGGCTAAAGTATACTTTACAGAGAAGAACATTATAATGCTCTGTATACTTCTGTCTGTGAAAGCTTATATCTTCATATGTTGTGTAACTTCATAGTTACACAAGAGACAATATAAAAATAAAGCTCTGTCTGCTTTAATATTGAACCAATGTAATTTGCACAAGCTAGTCTAATAAATGGATCTGCAGAATATTAAATAAATAGTTTTATTATATATTATAATCTTTGGATGATACAGTTCTCTATATTTTAGTATAGTTTTTAGCTCAAATTTATAGAGAAATGCAAATTTGAAGAAAGTTACAAGAACAACAAAAATATGGGGAAATACATGAGAAATGTATCTATTTCAGGGGAAAGTGTATAGAATTCAAATATATTTAAGTTTTAAGAGCATCACACAGTTTCTCAGTTTCTTACATTTTCAGCCTTAAGTTATTGTCTTTCACTTCTACATCATAATGATTCAACATATGCCCAAGGATTATTTTTATGTTTTTATCAGTCATTCTTCTCATATATTTCTCTTATCTCTAAGAAGCTTAGTTGCCATTTCTTATTGTACCATTTTTAAAGCAACTATACCTATATTATTTGAAGATAATTTTCATTAATATATGCATGTTTGCATCTCCCTTCTGATGTTATTTCTATAGCAAGCTTGTATTTTTGATTGGAGAACTGCACCACAAAATTCATAAAAAGAATGAGATTTTGCATTTTGGGTTTGTGCATTTGCTTCAAAGGTGCACATTAAATATAAATATTTAAACTCCTTTCTCATCTCTGTTTACATCATTGTTTTAATGACAATATCTGTTAGGGATGAAGTGTAAAATAGCAATAATAAGACATCTGGTTGGTAACTGAGAAACAAAGAAGCCAGATTCAGATGAGTCTAAGTTCAGCCAACAGGTCTATTTTGTGCTCTTTTGTGCTCTATTGTAGCATAAGGCAACAATAGCAACATCTATAATTCTAAGAACCCCAAGTGTTCCAAAACTGAATGAACAGTTATAAGGTTGACTGTTTATAAAACAATTGATTATTGTAGTTATTAAGTCAAATAACATTTATTAAATTTTTACTAAAGATAAAAGCATGTGCCAGTTTAATCAAATGGGGAAAACAATCCAGAGTTATATATGAGCATATCTGGCTAAAAGACTGCAGAATAGAACTGAATTTATAAAAAGAAATTTTATTAAGACCTTTGATTGGTCTTTCATTAAGCTAGGCAATCTTGCTATTATTGATCAAGTAACAAACAAACAAAAAATAGAGATCATTCATACAATCTGCATTCTCTAGCACTCTGAATTTCTACATCTATGGAACTTTTGGGTTAACAATAAAAGCATTCAAAAGCAACTTTTCTGTCTGAACCAATTCTTTCTCTCATATCTCTGAAATCTGGGCCATATAGCCTTTAACTTTACCGAATGAATTTTCTTTTCTAAGAGTGAGATGGCATCAGTTTTAATATGCCTGCAGTACTTTCTCGGCACTGACACCATTTGCTATTATTTTCATCATCAAATAATGAGCTGTCCTGAACAACCTTCTATCTGACTTTTTTTTTTTTAAATCATACTCACCAGTTTTATATATAGCTGGAGTTACATTTTTCTTTTGCAAACTAAGATAAGTACAAACTGGACCCCTTAGAGAGAGAGGAGAGGGTGGAGGGGGAGAGAGAGGGAGAGAGAAAGGAAGAAAAGATGGATGAGGGGAAAAAAAAACAAATTCATAGCAAAACAAAAGGGGGAGACAGGAAGAAACAATCCTAATGTCCTAAAATTTGGCGTAGTCGCCTAAGAGAAGCTTTCACCGCAACCTACAATTTGTTTCTTCATTCTGTCTCTATATCAAGATGGGTGCTTGAATGGTATCAGTGGTGGATTGCTACTGGTTGGCCCTGGTTTGGGTGAACTAGTAGTAGTGGTGGTTTGAGGCTCCGCCCACCCACCCAGATATCATCAAATATACTCTGTGCATGTGCAGAAGTGGCAGACACACAAGCAAACCAGTAGCAAAAGTAAGTGAAACCCACCACTGAATGGAATGTATGATACACGAAAACGTTGAATGTGTTAATTCCTTCAGTGTTAGTGCTAGATTAAGTGCTGGCCTTTTTAAGGCAGTATCTACAAAGGCAATGTCGGGGCAGAACAATTAGTATATTGAAAAGAGGTAAATCTAGTGAACGTGGTGGAAGAAATACACAAAATTTTAGAAACTTCTTTTCTTAAGTAAAATCTAGAAATAAATTAATAAAAATAAAATAAGTGAAGTCTTACTTCACTTCATTAGGATATGTAAATCAAGCCAATATTGTCATTGATCTTTAGCTCATTTCACAACAAAGACGTATAGACAGGATGCTAAACATAAGTTGCCCATTAATATTACCAGGAATGAAAAAAGTATATTCTGGCTTATGAACAGGTATATCTAGCAGGGATTGTAGGAAAAGGTTTTTTACTAAGTTTGCAATGGGTAAAGAAAGGCAAAACTTCCATTTCTTGTATGTATAAAATTAGTGGGAGGCATTAATATTTGATCTTAATTTTTATTATGGCTTTAGATGTCATCCTCAAATAAATTAATTCAGTACTGAGACTGAATTTATGGCATTTGTTCATATCTTACTGGACATAACAAATTACACTGTTCAAAATATACTCAAAATTGATGATCAGGCACAGCCAATAATGACACTTTTTGGGGAAAGTATTCGGATATATCTCAGTACACTATATATTGGGAAGCAATTTTTAATTTTCTCAAGTTTTAGGCCCATAAATTTTCTTCTTTGCACCATCCAAAATATGGTGGAAATGTGCAGTTTAAGGACAGAAAAAGTAATATATATCCTGTTTTGATCTGCTTTTCTTTTTAATACATTAGGGAGGTATTTTCTTAATGTGCCATTGGTTTTCAAGATGATATGATTTATGTCTGTGGTTTTATCGTTAGAATGAACCAAGGTCATTGTGGCATTTTGATACTCCCTATGATGAGGTGTGCTTTTCTTCCCTGAGGTGCCAGTGGGATCTCTTAATGCTCCTGAAGAATAAGTACTGGTTATGAACTGGATTTTCTTTGTATTTAGAAAATTTTATTGCTTTAACCAGAAAGAAAAAAAAATTAGATTCTCAACCCCCAAACCCAAAAACTATTAGGAGAAAGAAATGCATTGAACCAATTTAGTTTGCAGTGTGCCAAATTTTATGTGATCTATATCATAGTTATTTGTATAGCATCCATACTTTTCCAAATGAGGCAAAAAAAAAAACATGCATCTCAAACTTCTTCCCGAAACAATGTACTATATGTTAAAAATGCATATGTTAGCTAAAAATAAATGCAGATATACATATGTTATAGCACCAAATGCCTAGTACTGACTAAACCTGACTGCAAAAAGTGTACATTAGGAAAATTGAATGCAAATGTGAACGTTAAAAGTAAATGAAAATATAAACATATTTCCTAGCTTGGTTTCTCCAAATATTTGCATATTAATGCAAAAATATAATAGAATAAACTTAATAAATTGAGTAAATGGACAAATTCAACCATTCCTAAGAGAAATTGACCAGATAAGAATTAAAGAAAAAAATAATTTTAAAATCCCAGCTAATTTTCACACATGTTTTGCATTGGGCTTCTACCTGTATATGTGTATGCTAGTATATGTGCTTGTCTCTATGCGCATATAATATTGACAAATAAAACTCTTAAATGTTGGGAAAAATAGTACATTAAATCTGCAATTACTGAATTGCTTCAGTAATCTGAATTACTTACATATTTTTTCCCTTTAGCTTAATACTGAAGGGAATAAGTTTTTCAAAATAGTGAAATTGGACTCAAGTTTGGAATATTGTTTTTCACATCCCAATGTGAGAATAGGTAATGGTTAAGACAGTTTAACCAAAAAAGAAAACAAAAGTACCATCTTCTATGAAATAAACTATTTTTTCACAATTTTCACAGTATTTTTCTACATAATTACTTCATGTACACTATTATAATTTTGTTTGACTAAACTATTCATTTAGAATGGAAAATAAAGGTATCAAAGTGGTTTATAGCTTTTGCCTTATAGGATCAACCTTGATTGGTTGGGTATGGAAATTGAGTATGTTTAGTCTAATGAAAAGAAGGACTGGGGTAACTTAATAACACTATTCCAATATTTAAGAATCTCCTACAAAGATACAGATGGGTGGTGACAAACTATTTTCCAAAGCACCAAAAGGCAAAACAAGAAACAATGGTTGGAAACTAACCAAGGAGAGAAGCAACCTAGAATTAAGGAGAAATTTCCTAATACTGAGAACAATCAACCAATGGAATAGCTTGCCTTCCAAAGTTTTGAGTGCTCTATTCCTGGAGGCTTCAAAAACAGACTGGATACCATTTGTCTAAAATGGTATAGGGTTTCCTGCTCGAGCAGGAGATTGGAGTAGAATACTTCCTAGGTCCCTTCCAACTCTATTATTCTATGTTCTATATTCTATATAAAGGAACAAGCAGTCAAGAAATACAGTGCAGACTCGCACTTGTTAGAGTCCTATGAAGAATTTGGAAAAGGTATTCAAATGCCATGATGTGTTTATAACCTACAAAGACCAGATCTGTACAAGC
Organism: Ahaetulla prasina; assembly: GCF_028640845.1. Classification (NCBI taxonomy): domain Eukaryota; kingdom Metazoa; phylum Chordata; class Lepidosauria; order Squamata; family Colubridae; genus Ahaetulla; species Ahaetulla prasina. Next base: position 39,683,857 of record NC_080543.1, on the reverse strand, counting down.
ATGGAATTTCCTATGGAAGCAAAAATTGAACATTAAAGAAGCAGAATTTTCCAACGCTAAAGTTCGAAGGTGTCAAGATTCCTGAGAATACTTGGCGCAGTGAAAAAAACAACTGATAGATATAAAACAAATCACCTCAAAATTCTCATTAAATGCACAAAGGATCATGCTCATATTATCCTACTTTATGTTATGTGAATACCTAGCCATTTAGAAACGACTCTAATGCTGGCAAAGAAAAGTTGTGGATGAGCAGAAGTAAAGTAGAGATATTCAGTTACATGGATGGTGAGTATGCCTTTGGGAGACTTAAAAGAACAGGTTAGGGATAGTTCAGCATGGAGAAAAATCTATTGATATAGTTGTTAGAGTCGAAAAGGACTTAATGGAACATAATCAATAGACTACAGTAAACTACAGTAAGTCATAACTCATGAACAATATTTTACAGATTAAATAAACCCACTCATTAATTTCTTCAAAATATTACAGGATTGCCTGCTCTTGTTGTAAGGGTTAATATGGTTGGTCACTGAATTAATGTGTTATATTATATGCCTTAAGAAGTGAGGCTTGACCGTGAAAAAATATTTCTTTTAATAAATATCAAAAAATTATGTTTGGCTTTAGCTGGACTTTTGAGGAGATCTGCAGCTGGTGTAATGCCACAAGCAGATGATATCGGCCAGGCCAGTTAATTTTCCAAGTAATCCAAGGAGGATGAGATTATAAATCTGCATGGCTACTTAAAGAGAGAAGTTTCTCAGCATGAGAAACTGATTTACAGCAAACAGTTTTCTACTTCTGAACTAAAGTGGAATTGTAAAATCAGCTAAAAATTTGAGAACATCAAATCAGATTCTATTTGGAACTCTAGCTTCTATCTAAAAGTATAGTAAAGAAACATAATTAAACTATAAATAGATTTGACTGGATGCTTTCCTGATATTTGGGGAAATATAAACTCTAGGAACATAGCTACTCTCCCATAGCTAATATTAGCTGCACATTTCTTCAGATTTTATGTCCAATTATTTCATATACTATTAGTTGAGGTCCCCCTCACATTTTCCTGGACGAGTTTGTACCAAGTAAGGATTGTTGAGAATGCTGGCAATGTATGCTAAAAGTATATAATCCCAGCAGGATCACTGAAGGCATGAAGGTCATACCACTTCCTAGATCAAGCAAGCAAGATATTGATAGTAAATGATCACTTTAATGAATTGACTACATATTATTATCTTAAGCATCAATAAATTGAAATGGACTTGAAATAGATACTTTCAAACAGGAGATCATACCATTTACTTTTAAGGACATAAAAAAGAGAGGGAACAGCTGTCATAGACAGGAAGGATATTGCAAAATCATTACAAGGCTGCAATGCAATTAATGATTGGATAATATCAATCACACTTCAATTATATCAATTAGATAACTCATTAACCAAGTTTATACTCCAAGTACTGTTCCAAAAGAAAAGAAGAGATTCGGGGTTTTTTTTTTAACAAGTTCAATCTCAAATCAATAATATTTAAGCAAAAATGGAGGGCAGTTTAGTGTAATGGTTACAGTGTGCTGACCTACTGTAGAAGCCAGCATTCAACATTTTAAAGGTCTAATAAAGCAATTAAATGTGTGAATGTTATCCAGTTTTTGATATGAAAGAAAAGAGTCACTTTTTCTGATTGCTATTCTTAATTCTTGTGTTTATCCTATAGATTTGAAATTAATTTTAAAAAGCCCTCTTGATTTACAAGACATTTAAATTATTTACAGAGGCATCTGCACTCCATTAGATTGTATCACACAAATATTTGGACACTTCCTTACATTTTGTGGCAAAGACTAAGTCTCCTGACAGCATGCAAAAAAGGTATGATTAATGATGGTAGTTTTCTTCCAATTTTAGGTACATTTTCCCAAGTGGAACAAGGTGAAAGAAATGTCTTCCATCACCAAGCTAAATGATTGGCCAGAAGCTACTGCTTCATCCACCAAAGATCATTTCCTCCCTAGTGAGGATGTGTCAGAAGCATTGGTACATATAAGATCATAGAATTTTTTTTTTATGTGATTATGTCAGAAACTACATATTATGCACAGTATGACCCCATGATGCTGAATGCTGGGTGGCTGGTCTCCTTCGGTCTCCTTCGGTTTCCTTTTTTCTTTTTAAATACTTTATAGATCATATGTGCTTGAGAATGGACCTGAAAAACTGTTGAGACTATTCTGAAGTGGTGTAAAAGTTTCTTTCAATAAGCTTTTCTTAAATATAAAACAAAGAACAACCAGTGCCAGTTGAATAAACAAATGCAAAACTAAAAAAATAAAAATAAACACTCATGCATGCTTACAGAAACAAAAACACCCAAGCTCATATATAACTATGTACATAATATAGAGACGTTTCACTTTTAGTAGTTTACATGTCTTACTTTTTAAAAGAGAAGAGCAGGAAATTGCTTTTTAATGGAATAGGGAGTTTTTCCTTTATAAGAGCCACATTTTAAGAAGCAGTATTCCTCTAAACTAATTAATCAGTATATATATCCAGTGAAGAGAGCAATTCCATAAACATATATTAAGCACTTCAGAATAAAGGAAGTCAGGCAGGCTACAGATATAAGTCATTTTCAGCTTGCATTCATATTAGCCCAAGTCTTTAAGATCTGTCAGAGGCACTGTAATGCCATGAGTGTGCTTTAATGAGTTTGGTTGTCAGCAGTTATCTGCTGTTAAGCAAAATCTTTCCTTCAGGCAGCCCACAAATAAACTGCGAGATCACACTGTTTGCTTTTGAATACATCTATTACCCATTTAGCATGTTCAAACATAAAAATCATAGAAAATACACTTGTTTCACTTCTCAGGATACATTTAATGTAGGTTTTTTTTTTTTTTTACAAAAACCAATGATGTGAATCATATGATATAGTGATATGAGATCCATGCTTCTCTCTAATGAAAGTCAGAAATATCTGACTCTCCAGATGTTGTTGGGCTGTAACTCCCATATTTTTTCAGCACTGGGCATTTTACATGGCATTGATCAATGCCTATTGACATGGCTTCCCACTGTTTCTTTTGAAGAGCCTCTACCTGGTTCCTGATATTTTGGACAACTACCACCCAGTTGTAAATATTCCTTTCTTGGGAAAGATAAGTAACAGTTATTAGATATCTAAGTACAAGCACACTTGTGGAATTGTATTTCTTTGTCATTTCATTTTGGACTCAGGTTTGAGTTTTATACAGAAATAGCTAATGGCTGTTAAATTTTATCTGGAAAGAGACTTAAGGGAAGGTATATATTGAATTGCAGAATCTTAACATACAGCTCTTAACACACTTGAATATACGATATTTTATTTATTTATTTATTTATTTTTGTCACAACATTATATACAAGCACATATAATGAAAGAAAACAATAGGACAGGAACGGTAGGCACTTTTGTGTACTTATGCACACCCCTTATAGTCCTTTTAGGAATAGGGTGAGGTCAATGGTAGACAGTTTTTGGTTAAAGCTTTTGGGAGTTTGAGAAGAGACCACAGAGTCAGGTAGTGTGTTCCAAGTGTTAACAACTCTGTTACAAAAATCATATTTTCTGCAATCAAGATTGAAGAGGTTAACATTAAGTTTGAATATTGTTAAAATGGCTTGGTAAACTTGGAATTGGGGTTTTATGTGATTGTGATTCCAGCCTGAAAACCAACCAGCAAAGTAAAACATGGGAGCTGTATGATATTATGGAGAACATATCATACAGCTCCCATGTTTTACTGTGCTGGTTGGTTTACAGCAGTGTTGGAAAAACTTTCATGTTCTCACATACTGGCTCGCATGCCGGAAATGGCACGCGCAACTGTCCCATGCTGAATGCGTGGCCTCGCCGCCTCCTGTTGTGTTCGTGCGCTCAAACGCGCACCGGCCATCTGGTCGTCACATGTGCGGTGCTGGCGACCCCAGAAGTGCGGCGATCCATCGCGCATGCATGCAATGCCAACCCAGAAGGCCGAGTGTCGCTTTTCCAGGGTCCGCCGGCACCGCGTGCGCGACGGCCAGCTGGCCGGCGTACGTTTGAGCGCAGGAACGCGACGAAGAGCTGGCAAGGCCGCACATTCGACACGGGACAGTTTTGTGTGCCACTTCCGGCACGTGAGCCATAGGTTCGCCAACACTAGTTTACAGGCTGGAATTACAATCACACAAAACCCCAATTCCAAGCTTACTAAGCCATTTTAACAATATGTTTCTACAAAGACCCCTTGAATCAGGAAGGCCTGCATGGCAAGGTATTTTTGTAATAGATGTATTAAAACAATTTAATCAAAATGACGATAAAGGGGTCTTTGTAGAAACAGTATAAGAAAGGGGTCTTTGTAAAATATATGTGGATAATTAATTTCCAATCCTAATAACTTTTTTAACACTTGGGCATCCCTTTTCATAAACCTCACGTTAGAAAACATATTTTCCATTGGCAAGTATGATGGAAGCCTCTTTTTCTTTTTTTGCATCTCTGCCAGCTTTAAAAAAAAATGGATTTTTTTTAATGCTTAGACGTTTTATAAATTACTGAGATTCACGGGGAGTTGATAGCATATTTCATTTAACAGAAAAAGAAAATCAACCATTGTTTTAGCAACCACAATGAACACTATTCTGAAATGTTTCTATTCCCAAAGAAGGCAGTTGGTTGCCCCGCATTATAAAATTCTAAGGTGAGGTGATCGCTCAGATGCTGTACGGACTGGGATCTGCTGATATGAGAAGTTTATTGCCAACTAGAATTAGTCCAAAACAAATTTATAAAGAGATTTGAGATTCCCCCAAGACAGAAGGGGTGCTATACATGGTGGCAGGATTACTTTCCATCATCATTACAATACATCTTGCACTGATGGGATAATATAAAAAACAGAAAGCCTTCAACTATTCCTCCTCAAACCTTGCTTTTTCCAATGCAGTAGTTTTTGACTTACAACCACAATTGGAATCAGAATTTTCATGGCTCATCAAGGCAGTTTTTAAGTGAGTCCCTCCTGATTTTGCTGCCATTTTTGCCAAGTTTAACACAATAGTTAAGTGAAACTGGTTGTTAGGTGAATCTAGCTTCCACCATTGACATTGTGAGGAGGGTAAAAAAATAATGACATGACCCCATGATACTGCAACCATTATAAATACATGCCAGTTGCCCAACTCACACATTTTAATCATGTAACCATTGGGAAACTGTTTTAATATGAAGAGTAGCCAAAATTTAGTTTTTTAGTATGGTTGTTACTTTGAAGGGTCACTAGTTTAAATCAAGGAATATTACTACATATTGTGGAACCAATGAACAAAACCTTTGTTACTGATCCTACAAATATATTTCCAATTCTCTTTGGGAAAGAGAAGCAAATATTAGAATCAGGGAAACAAAGCAAATATTAGAATCAGGGATATCAGTCAAGATGCTACATTGTATAGATATTTTCATATGGTTTTATCATTTTGAAAAATAGAGTCTGGTTAATATTACCAGTATCTCGTTTGAGAAACGATTCATATGGCCCATCACTTTCAGACCATTGCATTGTAAGCAATGTCTTTGCCCTGGTGGTGTTGGCCAACTGGAGGATATTATTTGCAATGTCTTCCACTACCTCATTTTGATGTGTTTAGGATCCAGTCATTGAAGGTAGACAAATTAAAGGGCTTGGACCTCAAGCAGTTGAATTATCATCTTGCAGATATATTTCCCTCCGTTAATTCTCAAGCGCTACATTCACTTTGCTGCCATTTAAACTTAGAAAGAAATATTTAAATTCTTAGTCATTGTCCTCTCTTTTTTTGTTTTGACTTCTTTGCATCCAATTAACTCTTTTTGTTATTTCTTATTTTTAGTTTTACTTCATTTTATTGACTGTTATGTTATGCTACATTGTTGTGACTTACAACACTAAATTTATTTACACATAAACACAAAAGAATTGTAATCAAAGCATGATTAAAAGCTCAGGAAAAAATAGCACACTAAATCTAATTGTGTAAACATAGTACCGTCTGCAAATCCAGTCACATGTTGGGTCTGTTGTTTTCTGAGGGCTTATAATCACATTCGAAGCTTCCCCTGAGTTATGAATTCTAGCTTTTACTTTACAATAAAAGGAATGTCTAAAAGTGGTTTATAATTAAAAGAATATTCTAGACTTTTTCAGTAAAGCTTGTATAACTGCCTCCATTAATCCTGCAGGGACACATTCAGACTCAGGGAGGCACTGATCATTTCCTTTAACTATGAGTTCAGACTGAACTTCACTAATTTAATTAGTCAGGAAGGCCAAAGGCAAGTAAACAAGATCTTATATCTATGAAACTTCTTTCTACAGCCCAGAGAACTGCAAGTTGAAAAGAATCTATATCATCCTGGGAAGTGATTGCCAAATATGACTTACCCCAATACTGGAATTTGAATCAAGGAGTATCCAGTGAATTTTCTCTGAAAATCATGAATAGTGCTTGCAGCAAAGATTCTAACATTCCTGTGTTCCTTTCTCAAGATCGTGAACAATTTGGGAAAGCTTTGCCATCCTGCCCTGTGCAGGCACAATGGAGACAGACAAATGAGTCTATTTTTACATCAACCATTGTCACTGAACTGAATTTCAGTTAAAAAGATTCCAAGTTCCAATTTATCACAATAATTTCTTCATTTGTGCATTAGTTATCTATCAACCTCCCTAATGAACAAAGGTGCCAACTGAGCTTTGCAAGAGGAAAGAGAACATTCAAAAGTGACAGTGCCAACCATCAAGGCATCTCTAGTCCACAAATTGACCAGGACTTTAACAATATTGCCAACAGATGATGTGAGAAAGAATGTTTAGAAAGCATCCAATGCTTCACTGTAGGTTACAGAATAGTGATTTATCTAATGAAGTTACATAAAAAAAATCTTTATTTTTATATCATTGGTATCAGCTATGCAGAAAATTTCTCTGTATATGGACAAGATAAAATTGAAAGAAATCCACAGTCATCATGGGATATACAAATTTGGGGTCATGCAACCTTGGCATGGATGGTGAAATCTCTCAGAGATCATCTCCCTTAGTTCAGGAGCAAAATTAGTAAATAAGTAAATGATGCAAGTGACATAATTTTCCTGCATTTGTGATGGATACCAAGTGGCAGAAAATAATAATTTTTTTTTATTATTATCTATGCATTATTTGTATTGGTATTTCTACACATAATTCATTCTTTCTCTACCATTTATCTAACTAATCACTTTATATTTCTATGCAGAGGAAATGTCTCACACAATGAATACATAAACAAAGAATTTGGCATCTGCATATACATACATAGGTACAATCCTGCCTGATTTAGATCTTAATAAACCTAAATTCACTCCAGCTGGCATATAAAGAGCACAGCTGGCAAGAAATCCTTTTATTCATTTTTCTTAGGTTTCCATAAAAATAATTTGAAAGCAGTTTTGAGAATAGCTTTGAATAGCTTTGGTTGACAACAGAGTAAACTTTAAATGTATGTTAACTATAACCATAAATAACCAATCAAGCAACATTGATGCACATCCAATTTAAGATTTATTCAACTTGAATGGGTAATAGACTGAATACCAACAGCCTTTGAAAAGTTGCTGCACAATCCAGATGTGCAATGACTCCTCATTTATTTCTTGAGGATTCTGGTGTCTTTTCCCCAAAATAGCTACCCTTTTTTTCCTACCACCTCCTTTTCCATTAGACCAAACAAGATAGCCACCAATATACTAGAACAGCTGTGTTTTTTTGGTCAGTACAATGTTTAAAAAGAAGAATATAATTATATGCAATAATACAAGAGCAACCAATAGATTTAAACTTAATGTTAACCGCTTTAATCTAGATTGCAGAAAATATGACTTCTGTAACAGAATCATCAGTGCTTGGAACACGTTACCTGACTCTGTAGTCTTTTCCCATAACCCAAAAGCTTTAACCAAAAACTTTCTAATATTGATCATACTCCATTCCTAAGAGGACCATAAGGGGTGTGCATAAGAGCACAAACGTGCCTACCGTTCCTGTCCTATTGTTTTTCTTTTTCTTCTTTATATATATACTTATATATACTTTATATATATATTTTTATTTAATTTATTTTGTCACAATAATATATATAAGTATCATATAAAAAAGATTATATAGTATATAAACATATATATGAGTAAATATTAGGAGATACAAGCATATATATATCATTATACTATAAGCATATATAATATTATACTATATAATCTTTTTTTAATGATACTTATATATATTGTTGTGACAAAATAAATTAAATAAAAAATAAATATACTTGACCCCCATTTGATAATGATTAGGATACCAAGAGTAAACTGACAAAATTACTGTCTTTACTTTTATCTCAGTTTGGGAATCACTAAAAAAGGATACATTTTTAAAAGTATCCCATTGCCCACTACTATTGTATGAAACTACTGGTAGAAAATAGGTGAAAGTATAAAATCAGAAAAGTAACATGGTCCGGTAGACTTGTATTACTAATATTATATAAACTAGTAAAATGGGTTTTAAAAAGCTTGATATTAATTCTTGGCTTTATTATGCTTTTATGCCCAATAGGAAATACTTACACATTCTAACTTAATGGTAGATAAGGTCACCATTTACATTCTGAGGTAAGACTTTTCAAATTTTGCATTATAAAGCACTCTAAAATGATAATATAATATGTGCAACCTCAACAATTAAAAAAATGATTTAATTGTGGTTAGGGTGGTCAACAATATTTCTTTTCTTCTATTACACAAACAATGTAAACAGAGTTAAAATTTGTACTTGCTTAGGGATGTGAGCAATATCTTCTGAAGGCAAGATATTGTGAAAGCAAAGCAGTCAGCAAAGTCTGGAATAAACTTTTAAAGGACTATTTTGCCTGTGTACAATTCAATTAAAAAACAAACAAACAATGGATCCATCATCCAGTTGCTCATGACCCCTTGGAAATCAATAAACAGTTTGAGCATCCTTGAGCTCAAGGCTTTGTTAAAAATGTCTATTTGTCTCTAAGAGCAACCCATCATCTCTATGCTCTTTCCATAAGACCAATATGCCTATAATAAAGAAATATCTGTATTGCACTTGTACCACTGATTTGTGAAAGTTCTTGTATAGCACAATATTAACAAATTTTAAATGAGAATTGTAGGGGTTAACATAGCTGGACAATTAAAACTTAAAGGGTGCAAATGAAATTGCATCAACAATTTTCAGAAGCTCCCTTAACATGTTCTGAAATATCAAATGGGACATGATTTTATAGCTTATAATTTTTTAATATCTCATTCTAAACTGAGCATTTACAAAAAATACTAGACTATCAAACTCACAACTTAGGACAAAACAGTATGTTCATTTCTTCGACCAATGCTGTTAGAGATAACTATCATTATCTGTAATCAGTGCCTTTTCTATTTCCTAGGCCAGATAGAATAGACTCAAACTGAATTGGGTTATTTGCTTTCTCTGAAAACATGAAGTTACATGTAACAATGAAAGCTCCTGATGAACCTCCTCCCCTGCAATGCATTGATTTACTCCAAAATACTTTATCAGCTTGATCTAATCCTGCTATTTTCTCTACCCATTTTATTGCTTTATAATTTAAATCCTTAAGTCATATAAGCCTGAAGTATTTTGGACAAACCCTAATATAGCAAACCTATTAAGAAATGATGAAAAATATATTGCTGCATCAACACACACACATAGTTAGTTATAAAACTTTAGCCATTTTTTAAAAAAATAACCCTTGAATTTGTATCTTGGGAGAACATTCCAGGAGAGAATTTGCCCATAAATACTCTGCTATCACACTTGTTTCTTCATCCACTGATTTACAAGCTGTGAATGAATGGTAGCCTTCAACAACAGGAAGTTCTGCCATTGAGAAACCTGATCCCTTCACATGGAGCCAGAGACTAGCCTCTGGCTCCATGTACCTACAGGAAAATTCACTCCAGGAACCTCCAGGAATCAGAACTGTTAACCAGAAGGAAATGTCTTTAGTGCGCTTACATGGCTCTTAATCAACTCCTGTCAGAGCACCTTTGATCAATGAGTTTTCAAAATGAGATTAACTACAGTTTACAATATGTCTACATACGTTTCACAGTCAATCCCAAATGTACACATTTAAAGAAATCAGTCATGATTTTTTTTTAGTCCCCATTTGATTTTCTTATATCTTGGAAAACTGGCTCAAAATATATTGGAGTAATCCCAATTATTGCAATTTTATTTTTCATTGAAAACACTTTTACCATCCAAAATTAGTAATGCAGTTCTATCTTTTCATTCAGAAGATGGACTTTAATACACAGTAAGTGAATACCATCTATGAAAACATTTAACTATACTAGGCGTCTGAATTTATAAAATCACACTGTCAAATTATTAGGAAGGTCAAATTATTTCTCAATAAAAAGTTATTATTGTCAATGATAATGACTGTGATGTTTGATTTTTAAAAAAATACAGTAGATGTATCCAATGACTGTTGACATTGCCAGTAGTTAAGATTGTTAACTTAATGTAACTATCAATGAAAGGGAAGATCAATTATTTCATTTAAATCCATTAGTTATTAGGCAAGACATTAGAAATAATTTAGATAAGGGAAATATCCTGCTTACCACAGGACGCTTACCAATTTTGTTTTTATTACTTATGAACAAGAAACTAATCAGTAGAAGAGAAAACACAAGGGATTATGTCCCATTGAATTCAGGTTTGAGGCACTGTTGGGCAATGTCATGCAAGGGCCTTGCAACCAGTTCAAAAAATTATCATATCTCCTATCTTTAGATTTTATCTGAGAACTCCAAAACTACCAAGTTAATCATGCAAATTTTTATGTGAGATTTCATATTTTTTTTCATGTAACCCCCAATCAATAAAAGATCTGAAAGATTTAGCAATCAAGTAATTTTTCTGAAAAAAAATGAAAAAATAGGAAAAAATTTTTTTTAAAGGTGGCATCTGAGACTACTGTGAAAAGTAGTACAAAAGTGTTAACCTACAAGCTTTAAAGAAGAAAATTTGTTTTCAGTATGATACTCAGATCAGTACTGTAGATTGGATACACACAACCTAAAACTCCAAGACCACCATCCTTGGAGGGTGAAATCCAGAGATCTTTAAAAGTTAACACCAACATGTAATTTTAAGTCTTTGTATTTTAAAGTTTAAATGAGACAAGAGAGGAAAATATTACATATATGATTGGATAGTAATTATATCAATTGTACATAATTCATGAAATCAAAATATTAGCATGTTCCATCTCCTGTGTAGAAATCCAAATTCAAGTTTGAATACATCCAGTGAAGGATATCATAATTTCCTGGATAATTGATTCCACTACTGAGCTTCTCTTACAGTTAAAATTTAAAAAAAAAAATCTTAGTTAAGTGCTGACTTAAGGGAAAATTTGTTCAGAATCTATGACTTTGAATTTCACTGCCAAATCTTTTTTTTTTTTTTAGTTTTTATTTCTGCTATTTCTCAAAATTGAGATTTTTGAGGGGGGAACTTTTAAATCACTCACATCAAACTGACTTTGCATTGTGTATTATTTTCCAAGTCATAAGTTAAAAATAGATAAGATAAATATAAATAATTTAGCCAAAGCAAAAGCTAAGAAAACCATAAATCACAATAAAACTAAGAATTTAAACATTCCAAATCAAAGGATCAATCTTTGTCCTATCTTGAAAACCCTTTTAGTTAGCTAGAACGTAAAATGTATATGCATATGTGTTTAATATCACAAAACTACATAATATTAGCTGGTGTTGGGCAGAGTTAAAGAAATTAGTTTAGTTTAAATGTATGACTGGAGCTGAAAGATGGGAAATTATATGATTTTTTGTCACAAAAATATAATTTATTTTTTAAAAAATAAAACATGGAATACTTCACAAATTTGCATGTCTTCTTCATGCAGGGAATTTACTGTATTATACAGGTATTTTTTCACTTATGACTGTTTAATAATGATTCAAAGTTATGAAGGCCTTAGGAAAAAAATATTTACTACTTGTACTCACAGTTACATATATCATTCTACCCTGCTGCCATGTCACCATAACTTGGGTGATTGGATACTGTCTTGCATTTACTACCAGTTGCAGCATCCTACAGTAATGAAATCACAATTTGTACATTTCTTTTGTCATTTTCCAGCAAAAAATGGCAAAAAAACAAAAACAAAAACCACCCATGAAGAATACTCATGTGATTCCCTTAATATTTGCCATAAAAATTGTTATAAAATTGGGTATAATTTGACTTATGACTGCAATGACCTACAATGGAAATTGTGGTTGTAAGTAAAGAAGAACCTGTAGATATTTTCTAGGTTTTGGTTTGTTTGCTTTTCTTTTCAAGATCTATGAATTTCATCCAAGTGCCCACAATTTTTGCATGCTTTCCGGAATGCACCTGCCTATGCCTAGCAAACCTCATAATACTTTCTTCAAGTCCTAATTTTCTAATCACTGATTTGTCCAATCTGTCTTTCTCTGGGAATTTCCACTTGACAGCCTTCCCATCCCTCAATTTCTGTAAAGCATTCTGAAATTGAATGGTCAATCATCTTAATCCCTGCCAAGAATGGAATGCTGAAGGCAGCAGGAATCACCATGGGCTAATCTGTGTTTCCTCAAGCAAACCAATAGGCAAATGGATAAATCATAATTGTCAGCATTACATTCTATGACAGTTTGTAGAGTTGCAAACATTCCCACACTCACACTCTATATGGGCAGAGTGAAAATTCATTATTAGCGTTGTCTTCTACATGTTCAGATCAATGGAGAAGAAAGCTGACCGGTCATTAAAATATCATTCTTCCTTTATGTATATTCCTATTGAAATCTGCGAATGCCATACTATTGTAGTTTTAATCTGATGTTTTTTTAACAATGTCAACCATGTTTATAAATTTCAATATGGAATCTCTGTGTATTGAGCTGAATGGAACCAATAAAAACACAACAACACACCACACTCAAAGTTTTACCAATTGCAATCAAAATTCACAGGTGGAGGGGAACCTCCTAGGAACACAGTGGTTTGGTACAGCACCACAATAAATTTATATATTGAGGGACATTCTACAGTATATTGATTAGAAGCAGCATAAAGTCCATATTCTAGAGCAGGGGTACTCAACCTTTTTATACCTACCGCCCACTTTTTTATCTCTGTTAGTAGTAAAATTTTCTAACCACCCACCAGTTCCACAGCAATGTGCCGTGTATCATCGTCTGCACATGCCTCTTGCGCATCATGGATTGGGTTGGGGGGGGCGGCTACCAGCTCTGCTTGTCTGTTACAGCTGGGTGGTGTGGGGGGAGATGCGCGAGCTATTCTGGGATGACGCTCTTTTGTTTACGCTATTTAGTTTCACTTATGTAACGTGAACTAAACTTTTGCACGGGTGATACAAATAGTATATTTTCACAAATTTAAATTGTCAAAAAAAAGGAAAGTGCGTCAGTATCGGACAAAACCCCTACTGCCCACCATGAAAGCTGGAACGCCCACTAGTGGACAGTAGGGACCAGGTTGACTGTCACTGTTCTAGAGAGTAAAAAATTCTTATTGTATATACTGTATGCATGAATTAGCATATCTACTTCTGACCATTCTATATTTTAAAAAAATAACATAATTGCTCAAAAAGAAAATAATTCTTAAACAATCTAATTTAATTATTTCTGAAAAGTCAAACCTGCACACATATTTTGCTGCTTTATAAACCCACTGAAATATCATAACATTTGATAGAATTGTCTGCAACTAATGGTTGGAAAGAGAATTATGCAGGAAAACTTGCAGATTATTTATGAAAGACCTATATTCCAGATCCATCAACTTTTGTGATTAATGTAAATGTGCTGATCGATAAAAGAGGGTATTGGGAGTCTATGCTTAGTGTCGTAATGGTTTGAAAAAAGAAACTCCATTGTATTTCTTCAACGCTTATTCTAAAAAACATTTGCCTAAGTGATATTTCACTCTCTTGAATTACTGGTCTGGGTCTTTTCAGCATTGTGGATATATAAATGAATATGTGGGGAGGAATGTGTTTATAGTTAATGGGATCACAATTATGGTTGCAGTCCAAGTGAAGCAAATTTATGAAAACGGCTTATAAGATATTGCAGCCTAGTTGAACTGCATCCATGGCAACTACATAAAAGAACCAGATCTGCTTTTATTTTCAAGAGAGATGGATGACCCGGAAGATGTAAAAGATGAAAAGGGTGTTCATTAAAAAAACATAAAATTGCTTTAAGATTCTAGCTTTACCAAATATACTCTAGCCAAATGAATACATCTTAATTAGACAACCAGAATGCCCTTATTTCACCTGGTGGTGACTTGTTACAGCAGGGGTCTAAAACTGTAGGTGATCTAATGTACAACATGCAGTGTACTGTTTAGCACATATGGTATATACATTGAAGAAATGTAACATAAAAGATTACCCACTGTTCTGTGGCTTCCTTAATAGAGTACCTATTCACCACAGGATAGAGTTAAAGAACAATCGTAACTTTAACACTAAATTTCTTATAGCGCTTGGATTCGGCAACAGAAAAATAAACCAGATTTACATAAACTTATTCCATAGTTTTAAATTTTATTTATCTAATGAATTTATATAACTGATAAATTAGAGAACAGATAAAATCCATTACAGCATACTTAAATGTAATCCCATTTATTTGTCAATAAATAAGCATAGGAATGTATTAAAAAGATGACGATGGCTTTGCAGTTTTACATTATGGCTTGAAATGTGTGGTCATGCACTTTCTTTTTTTAAGTACCGTGAAGCTATGAATTAAAAGCATTGGCTTATATTTTGTAGTAATGATGATTTGTTGTTATAGTTACACTACTACAAACTGCTTATTTATAAATTTGGTCCCAATATCATATAGTTACTTTTTATTAACTCAGGTGATGGAAGCTTTAGTTCTCTGAAAAGAGAAACAATTGGAAATTTGCTGAGGAAAAGATACCACATAACACTACATAGTAGTGAACATTATGTGGTACTGAAGAAGCTACCAAGAAGCTGACAAGCAGAAAAATGCTTCAAAAGAAAAAAGAAACAAAGAAGTCTAGTTGCCATGATTCAGCTCCCAAACAACTTTACCTGGAGGACTGAGAATCTATCAACGTTATGTGGTAAAGATGCCATTATTAGTGGAGCTCACCAAATGTTCTGGGTTAGAATACCTATATAACACAGCCAGTTGTGTAGTCACTATAGTGTACAACATATGGGTAGCATTCTAAATTATTTTGGTAATAAATCACATGTAGTTAGTTTGTCATCAACACTGAAGACAAACTTTAAATTAATATTTGCTTAAGTGTTATTGACAAAAGTTAAATGAGAAGCCGAAAATGGAAAACAATGAAAGAATAGTTAAGGATGGCTCATAATTTTGGTGATGTTGATCCTATTCCAAATTAATACTTATTGCCTCCAATCTTTAATATAGTAATTACAACCATGTGTGTGTCCTAAAAATGTTTTGCCCCTAAGAGAATTTCAAAAATGGTTATCAAATTGTAATTTATTTTGCTTTCTTAGAGTGACATACTATAATTCTCCAATCTATTGGCCATTTAGTCTATTACCATCATTGATTACATTTACATAATACAAAATTGACCAAATAAGGCTATGTTGAACATTCTGAGTCAGCTTTGAGGTATTTAAAAGAAAGAAACAGAGATGGGAAAGAAAAAGGCCTGAAAAGAAAAAGGGTGAAATCTAAAAATTTTCCCTACTGGTTCTGTGGGCGTGGCTTAATTGGTGGGTGTGGCTTGATGGTCAGGTGACTGAATGGACATGGTCAATAATAATAAATAATAAAAATAATAAAGTATACAAAACTTGGGAGGCACTGGTCTACCTTCTTTAAAAATAGAGGCTTCAGTCTACCAATTGTGTTTTACTGAGAGGCACTGGTCTACCTTCTTTAAAAATAGAGGCCCCAGTCTACCAATTGCCTTTTACTGAAGCACCATTCTACCTTCTTTAAAAATAGAGGCCCCGGTCTACCAATTGCTTTTTACTGAGAGGCACCAGTCTACCAAGTGCCTTTTTTTGGCAGGCACCGGTCTACCTTCTTTAAAAATAAAGGCACCAGTCTACAAGCTGCCTACAGCACTGATCAGCTGTAGTGCGGTCCTTTGAACTGCCGCGGCAATCATTTAAGGCCATTTGCAGCTATATCACCACTGAGCGCTTCAAGGACAGAGAAGAGGAACAGCGAGGCAGGGATTTTTGCTACCGGTTCTCCAAACTACCTGCTCCCATCGCTACTGGATTGCGCGATCCAGTCCAAACTGGGAGCATTTCACCCCTGATCCAAACTCAGATCAGAAAGCTCTGACTCAATGTTTTTCAAACTTAGCAGTTTTAAGATATTTAGACTTCAGCATACTGGTTAAGGAATCATGGGAGTTGAAGTCTACACATTTTAGTTGACAAGTTTCAGAAACATAGATCTAATTCCAATATGAACAGTATCAACAGTATCAACAGTATCATCAATATGAACAATATCAACAGTAGAAACTTTTAAATTTCTAGGTTCTATCATATCACAAGATCTAAAATGAACAGCTAACATCAAAAACATCATCAAAAAAGGACAACAAAGAATGTTCTTTCTGCGCCAACTCAGTAAGCTCAAACTGCCCAAGGAGCTGCTGATTCAGTTCTACAGAGGAATTATTGAGTCTGTCATTTGCACCTCTATAACTGTCTGGTTCGGTTCTGCAACCCAACAAGAAAGACACAGACTTCAGAGGATAATTAGAACTGCAGAAAAAATAATTGCTACCAACCTGCCTTCCATTGAGGACCTGTATACTGCACGAATCAAGAAGAGGGCCATGAAAATATTTACAGATCCCTCACATCCAGGACATAAACTGTTTCAACTCCTACCCTCAAAACGACGCTATAGAGCACTGCACAACAGATCAACTAGACACAAGTTTTTCCCAAAGACCATCACTCTGCTAAACAAATAATTCCCTCAACACTGTCAAACTATTTACTAAATCTGCACTACTATTAATCTTCTCATAGTTCCCATCACCAATCTCTTTCCACTTATGACTGTATGACTGTAACTTTGTTGCTGGCAATCCTTATGATTTATATTGATATATTGACCATCAATTGTGTTGTAAATGTTGTACCTTGATGAACGTATCTTTTCTTTTATGTACACTGAGAGCATATGCACCAAGACAAATTCCTTGTGTGTCCAATCACACTTGGCCAATAAAATTCTATTCTATTCTATTCTATTCTATTCTATTCTATTCTATTCTATTCTATTCTATTCTATTCTATTCTATTCTATTCTATTCTATTCTATTCTATGAAGATTCCCTTATTTTTCCTACCTGCCCATTATTGCAGCAGTGGATAGTAGTGGTTGAAGCCTGAACTCCTTCACCACTGAGAAGGTAGAATCAGGGAGGATTAATATGGGAACTGGAGAATTCTACTGATGCCTCTGGTCAGCCCAATAGACTTAGGAAATTACTAAATCACACTTTTTGAAGATATCTCTTTGGAAACCCTGCCCCAATATAGAGGGAGACACCTCTCCAATATGTTCTCTGATTCATCTTGGAGCTTGATTACAATTCACTTAATGAGAATTGTGCCAGCCACATATCCCAAAGCTTGTGTAATGTTCATTTGCGCATGTAAATATCCCAGTCATGATTTCTCATGCATTGTAATACAGGTCAGAGCTGCATTTTTGCAATTTAATAATCATATATTTAATTCAAAAGATATTTTAATGAAACGATTTATACATTTAAAGGAAATTTGCTGTTGAGGCTCACAATGAACAGAGCCAAACCTATTTGAAAAGAATCTTAATTTAGTCAGCTGACAGAGCAGCTGAAGCTTGAACTCATTAGCCAGAAATGATTAATACAGATGGGAGCAAATGGTAGATCAATCCCTTAGGAAAAGGTGAAGCAATTACAGATATAATAAATAAGATTAATTTTCACTAACAGTGGGGGGTTTGTCTGGTTAGGTTATGACCACAAGTCTCTACTGGCAAATCTGAATGTCCACATTAATAAGATCCACAAGCATTTCTCTGTATCTGTTAACTACAGTATGGCAGACTTCAAACATTACAACATTGTTGTCTCTGTGCATGTTTACATGTAATTTGAAAAACCAAACCATAAATAAACAAAGGGGACAACTGTGCAAGCACCAGGACAAGAAGGACCTTGTTTGCTGACTTGGAGATTGAAAGCAGATGTCCAATGCTGTAATTAAGCACGATTCAAGCAAGCTGCCTGTGGTGCATAAAAGCAGTTGTTTGGGAATCATGGAGGGGGACAATCTAACATAAACATTATTTGTCTTTTTTGCCACACATGGCAAGAGATTAAAGCAAATGCTAACACATTAATCACAGGAAAAATAGTCGACAGGGAGGGCACTTATGTATATACTTCTGGTATCTTTCAAAAGTGAAATGTTTGGAAATCAGGATTTCTGCGCTTATTATTCAGGCATAGTAGCACCTGAATAGTTAAGGTGCAAGTCCGTGAATTATACATTGGAGAGATGGTCATATGGTTTGAATATGGTTGATAATGAATGCGGATATGTTGACGGGTCTTATGCTGTTTGCTGTAGCAAATTTGACATTTGACAAAGTGAATGGGAAGTAATTTGAGGGGTGGTGGTGTTCTATTAACATGCCCCCTATTATCATCAGTTCCATACTTCTCTATTCAGAAGTAAGCTTCATTTGTTGCAAGTAATATATTAAACTTACTCTAATATTTTTATGGAAATTATATGCCAAACCTGACTTGTGGCAATTTACAGCTTTGAGCTATTAAGTCATATTTAACAATAGTAGCAATAAAAATCTTACATTCCATCTTCTTGCAAATGAAAATTGAATACTCCATTTATTATAGATTATCACCTTTGCATATTGCATTGCAACAGCAAAAATAACAGTAATAATTTATTAACCCTCTCCTATTAATGAATTTAGTGGAAATATCTTAGTTAGAGTGTAGCAATTTTGTAAGTGAAGTTACACGGTCTATCAATTTGTAATGTTCTTGATTTTCAAAACTAGTTCATTATGGGATAACACAAGACATAAATAATAGCAGAAAAGCCAACACCAACTATAGTCCAACAATTCATGAGTCTCATTAATGAAGAAAATATTCATGTTTTGTCTACTCTGCAGTCAACTTATACATTATTACTTCTTTAAGAAAACAGGAGCTAGAGATAGAGAGATTAGTGTGTAGGAGACACAGGTGATTATCCTAAGTAACTATTGAATTATTTATAAGCTTGATTCATATCTATAATAAACATCTCTCTTTTCCCAATGCTGTTGACACCTTTGGCAATTATTCTCTGAAAGGTAACTCTCTGAGGTGCCATTTCTACCTTCTTAATTGCTAAGTACCAGCTTACATGAGACCATCGTTGATGACAAGTGACATTGCCATGTCAGCTAAGTAATTTGTTGGGAGAAAATGCCAATCATGTTCCCCATCCTTCAAGATTACTCATGCAAATGAAATATTACAATTAGTACACACCTTTCCTTAATGCTGTTTGGCAAGACCACTCTAGCTGTGCTGCTACTTTTGTTGTGTCAGAAAAACTCCTGCTAATGATTCATTTTCAGTACAGGTTTCTACTTTTTCCCATCACCACCAACCAATATAAAGTATTGGCAGCAGGTACTCGGGTCAAATACAACAGATGATTGTTTTTCTCAGCCTGACCAAAATAGACAGAATCTCAGAAAGTTCTGTATATAAATCAGTGTTTATTTTTGCTTTGAAGAGTAAGTTTCCTGCTGTGAATAAAGCAGACTTTGACTCCTAATGCTTTTGTTTTATGAACTTTCTTATACATGACACTGATATGATGAAATCAATCCATGATTCATCTGAGGAGGGTGATCAATCACAGGCATTACCTGATTAATTGACACAATTAGATGATGATGCATAATCCCCAAGCCCTATGTCCCAGTACATGTTATGACAAGCACAGCAATGCCATTCAGTGAGACTCCTTGTTTGCAAAGGAGCCTGAGTAATTGTAGCCAGCTATCTGCAGACAGATTTATGTAACATCTTTGCTTTCAGCGTTTGCTGGAATCAACCATTCATCATTCCAGATCATAACTATTGATCTTACGTTTCCTTGCTCTTGATCCTTTGACTATTGGCTCAGCTGACTAACTAACCATTTGACTCCTGGAATGAATTTGGATGAGTCTATTGTTCATTGACCTTCAAGTGAACTGGTTCAGGCAAGTATTCTTTGCAGAGACCTTAAACAATAGGTTTTATCTACTGTTATCTGCTTAGCTGTAGTAAATAACCCAGTTCCTTAGCAACTCTGTTTGCATGCAGAATGGGACAACTTGCTGTGTGTCCAACTCACCATGAAAAACTCACCACAGCCATTCA
Source organism: Ahaetulla prasina (assembly GCF_028640845.1). NCBI lineage: Eukaryota > Metazoa > Chordata > Lepidosauria > Squamata > Colubridae > Ahaetulla > Ahaetulla prasina. The sequence goes on along the minus strand of NC_080543.1, from coordinate 39,663,208 downwards.
CCATGGACAATTCACCACAGGACAACTCGCCATGGCCAACTTACTTCAGAATGACTTGCTTTTGGGACAATTTAATAAGTCAATTTAACTATTTAAAATAAAAAAAACATAGTTTATTTTTTGTCATTCACATTTCATTCTGACCCTCTTTTTTGCATCTTTTCTTTAATGAGTCCATTCCACCATTTCTTTGACATTAGTGTAACTCTTGTCCTTCAATGAGTTGTCCCATAGCAAGTTGGCTGTTGCAAGTTGTCCCACAGTGAGTTGGTTGGGCAAGTTGGTCATGGTGAATTGGCCATGTGAGTTGGCTGTGGTGAATTGTCATAGACCCATCTGCATGTACATGTGTGCAATCTGAGACAGAACAATGAGCAAGTTGCAACTGTAACAAGCAGAACTGTAACAAGTCTTTGCAGCGATCCATCTTGTCTGCTAAATGTGTCCTCATGCCTCAGTCAACTGCTGAGTGGATTACTACATGTACTTTATCTAGGCTTCTCTTTGAAGACTACTTGGCAGTTACAAATGATCTAGAATGCAGCAATATACACAGTACTGAATGACCATATGTTCACCCATGTTATATTTTTATTGCATGAGCATAGTGGCTCCAGATTTCTTGCAGGTACAATTCAAAGTGCTGGTTATTACTTTTAAAGCCCTACATGGCATGCTATCTGGTTATTTGTGGAAACTCCTATCACTAGAATATCTTCCAATTCCCACTAGTTCAAATTTGATGGGCTCCTCCTTTTTTCCACCTAGTGGGTATTTGGAAACGTGTCTTTTCCACCATGGCCTCCATCTTGTAGAACACTCACTGGCACCCATCTAGGCTTTCAGAAATCCAATAAGACCTGGTTTTTAGTGACATGCTGGAATAATATTATATAAGTTTATAGTATGGAAGTGGGGCAATAGGGGCTGCTATGGGGCATCACAAGGAAATGATTAAGGAGTTTTGTTTATTCTTTTACTGAATGAGCAATCCAGATAAATGGCCATATAAATCTTTTAAATAAATAAATAAATAGATTAATAGAAATGAAATGACTTTGGAAACCACTCTTTCTAGCTGGCAAGAAATTTTTTGTTACTTAGTTGATTAGTTGGTTCTATCTTGTCTTTGTTGACTCTTAAAGACCACATTTAGCAATTCCTGCAACCTGCAACCACAGGTATTGTTGGTGAAGATAGGCCTTGCTGAGATGTCCAAACTGACCTATTTGATTAGAGAAAAGAAAACATCTGTTAATTGCTAATGGAAAGCCCGTTATGGACTTTTTTACATGAACCAAACATTAAATTTCACAATTCAATAGGATAGATTATAGAAAGTATATACCATATGTGAAATAAATAAATAGAAAATATAATGTTGTCACTTTGTAGAAAGAGGTAAATCTACAACTATAACTGCTGTAAAGATCAGAACTATTTCTTTATATCTTTTTCCTTTCTTTCTTTTCTTTTTGTACTTTAATTTACTGTTTTCCTTTCCTTTTTTTCCTTTGGTCTATTTTAGTTGGTATTAATTTTTACCCTTCTTTTAAAAACTTTAAATAAATTATATTAAATTAGTATACAAATTAATTGTATACAACTATACAATGAGTATAGCACAATCACAAGTATTTAGAACTATTGCACTGGGACTCAAATTCCACTCAACCAGAAGCCCTTAAATTCAATCCTTAGGTACTACGTTATATTGAAAAGCATCCTTTCCTAGCCTGGTGTCATTTCAGAACACTGATAAATATAATCCCAGTACTACTTTGGGACACCAGGAAGCAAAAAACCACTATAGCTAAATGACATTCATTATTCCCCAGACACAAAATATGTCCAAATTAAGCAATATGAAATGTATTAAAAGGGGGAAATGTAATAAAATTAAATTTAATTGGGAGGTCATGTATGTTCTGCTGTACAATCATCACAAGATTGGGAAAATACTCTTGCACAAATCTAACATGGTGAAACAGTAGGTAAAGGCTATTTTTAAAGGAAAAGATACAGTGAGAGTCTTATATCACAGATTACTAATTGAAATGATTTTAATCAAATTAATTTGTAGTTATAAGAAAGTAAGTTTTTAAAAAGATATATTTTTTCTCATTTGAAGAAAAAACAATGTAGCACAAAAAATAATAAAAACAAGAAAATACCCTTAGAATTATTATAAAATCAAGATACCTCAAAATGGCATATTTTATATTTCATATACAATATACCCATAAATAACCATAAATCTTATTTTATTTTATTCCAAATAGAAATAATTGGACTAGTATTGGGCAATATTGGACAAGAACATTGACATACTCTTCTTACATCATCAAGAAGAATATCTACAGTGGTCTGCTGCTAAAGGTTTAGGAACTGCTCTGCCTATCCTATTTCCACTGTTATGCCATATTGCTAGCCGGTTGATTGGCATGCTAGGCATCCAGGCTCATCTCATTTGTAAGCTGTCAGTTGGCTTACAAACTTCAGAAAAATGTAACAATTGATTCTTGCAAACCAGTATGAGCCAGCTGCAACACATCATTGCCTGCAGACCATTTTAAATTATCTTTTGCTAACTATAACAATGTAACGTAATGCAGCATATTATAAATATTACATATAAAATATATAATCTGAAATATTAATATATTCATGAGTACAGACTACAAAACCTAATCTCATATATTGAACAATTTATCAAATCCACCAAAATAAATTTGATATTTCCCAATGAATCGTATAATCTGAACATTTATCAAATTGTTGAACCACCTACATCAAGTTAGTCAATGAAGGAATTATCCAATTTTGCCAAAAGGTATAATGTAAATTAATTAATACTCAAAATCTGCCAAGTCATGCCAATTGTATGACATGATTGCCTAAAGTTAATTCCTAAAGTCTTTTTCCATTTGTCTATTTAATCATTTTTCTCTGAAGGTAACTAAAAATGAGGAGAACTGAAACCTAACCCCACCCTACCCCCCTTAAAATAAATCTGCAAAGTATTAGGCAGCTCCCAAGGACTTGATATTCAGAATGATGCCAAAGAGACCAGCAAAGAATATTCCAAACTTAGAAATCTGTCTGCCTTCTTCTTAATTATCAAACAGAATATTTTTAAAAAATAAATTACAGATACAAAACTATTCCAAACTGATTTTGTTTTTTAACAGTTAAGGTTCTTGACTTTAAACTATCAAGTCTCTCTCTCTCTTCTCCTCCCTGCATCTCCAATCTGTAAACAGGAATTAAATTTAAGAGAAAGCCTGATGTGATGATGAACCCACCCACTCAGTTTTGTAAACAGACAAAAACCTTGCATATGTTATTAAATAGAAACTTCTGTTTCCCAAGTTCCTGTCAATGTGAGATATATTCAATTCATTATAATAGACTATCTTCTAAAAAACAAGTAACATGCTCTACTGGTTAGCTGTGAAAATTAACTTGCTATCTGACAAGAAGGTGAAGAGCTGATGGTTTCACTTAGCAACTTTCATCTGGGAAACATCGGCAGTTGCGGAAAAGATTCAGCCCTATTTTTGTAAGCAGCTTGTTTCCCTTGCTTTAATGATATGCAACAGCCTCTTAGGAAGCAAAACCTCTGTCATCCTATATTTCCTATAATTTCCCAATTCTCTAAAAATTTCTGTGTTCTGGCAAGTTTTTAAAAATAGTTTCAAAAATGATTCCACTCAGCACTTATAAAATGAAATAATTACAGTCTGGTTTCATATATGTTTATTTTAAAATCTTCAAGAATTCAATGGGATTTACTCCAAAGAGTAGATTACAAACTGTGGATTGCCTGCCCTTCACATATGCTTTATTTACTGCATTCTGCTTGCCTACATGATGGGACCAATCAAGTGGTTTTGAAATTCCTCATAAATAAATTTCCTATGATTACCAATGACATCAACACACATGAGTCACATTCAAATTGTGGTAAAATTCTTCCTTATCAGCACAATAATAGAAGACAGAATGAAAGGACGTCAGGATGAAAGAAATAATTCTGGATTAGTTTGGCTAGTGATACTGCACTTGTTTTCTGTGTAACAATATTTGTATGTCTGTGAACACAGCCATGGGTATTACAGTTGACATGTAAGCTCTCAGAGATTTCGTCCCATCTTTAAAAATGTACAAATTATAATGGACAAGACTACATGGTGAAAATCTTTTTTTATGTGACTCTTACAGAATTCATGCTATTTAACTTATCAGCAAAAAGAACAAACATGGAAGTATATGGTCTTTATTTTCACTACTCTTACTCGCTACAAGACGTGGCCTGTTATTTTGGCTTCATGGACAATCAACTTAAACCTCAGACTTAACTTGAATTTACTTATAAAAAGAGTTCCAATTTCCAGATTTGCCCAAAACTTGCTGGGTGGTCCTGTGCTTCTAATTAGAGGCACATCTGACTTTCCATCCATGTACTTAAATCCCCTTTTGGCTTTCCACTGAGACAAGTTATAATGGAAATGAACTGCAGTTTAGTAGGAAAATTCCCTCCAGGAAAGACAAGAAAAATATGCCACTCGGCAATCTTTCTGGCAAAAAGAGAGAGGGAGGGAGGGAGGATAGGGGAGAAAAAGAGACAGAGAGGGAGAGAAAGAGAGAGAGAGAGAAAGAAATAGATAAACAAACGGATAGATGAATAAATCCTTGTTCTGCATTATTAATGTGTGATATAAACCTGACTTCATGTAAAGTGATCATTCTTGACCAAAACGATCAAATCAAGTGAGACCTTGCCAAAATCTAATTACTAAATATTTTTAAAAAGACAGAAAATTTATAACTGGTGTGAGAATTTAATATTTTTATTTTACATTGGGGACCAGTCAACACTGCAAGATTCCCAACCTCAGTGGTAAGTTCAATCATAAAGCAAGGAAAGGAAAGTCATTTCTATCTGTAATATTCCTGCTCATCATAAGCATGGTTTGCCAACATTCTTTCAATAGCAGCGAGGTTATTTATCACATTACCATTTGCAGCAATTTAAGCCACTTTCTGTCTCTACAGAAAAAAACACAAACTTTTTAAAGGAAAGAAGAGAGAGAGAGAAGGAAATAAAAGATTATGAAGGCATTTGATTCCAGTGCATATTCAGAGTGATTTGTGACAAGAATGGAGCTTATTAATGAAACAATATTTTCTGTTAATCTTCACGATTCATTCATTTACAAGAAAAAAATCATTTTTTATTCTCTGGATTTAACTCCCCTTTCCCTGTTTTTTAAACGTTCTACTTTATAGAAATAGATTTGATTTTTTTTCCCTAATATGCCCAACCACAGTTGACATACCAACAGGCAAGTTTATAAAAAGCAATTTAGGGTACAAAAAATTGTTAATTAGAATAGGCCCATATATAAAAAGTTTTCTCTTCAATACCCAGCAAACTGACAGAAAAAGGAAGAGTTTGGAATTTTTTTTTTACCTGTTGCTATAAACAATAAGTAATATAGTGCTCTGCATGATCAATAGATAGACATCTTTGATCTAGTAATACTTAAACAAAAACATTCCATGAAAAACAATGTGTGTGTACAGCTACCGGAACGAACACTTATAAAAATGTCTCTGCTTGTTTTTCAACTGCAATAAGCAGAAGGTGACTTAGCTTCAAAATGAAATCATTATGATATCAGAGCCAGTTTGCAATAGGAGTCTGGCATATGTACCAGTTCAGGCATAATGCTTTGCCTAGACTTAAAATATGCTTAATATTTACTGATTTCAGACTTGGCAGTCCTTTAAAAAGAACATTAGCTATAAAGCTAATTCAGCAATGGATATGCTGCCAACTTTCCAAAATAAGGAAAGTTGGCAGCATTTTCTCCTGTTGAAATGGTTATAACAGATGTAGTTTTGTGAATCTAAATGACTGCCATGGTGTGAAATTGTCTTCATTTGGAAAACCATTCCTTTTCTTTCTTAAAAAAAGACAAGGCGAGGCAATAAGTATTGTCTGATTCAGAGGTCCCCAACCACTGGGCCTTGGTCCACTAATGGGTCATGGTCCATTTGGAACTGGGCGGTGCAAGCTGTGGGTGAGCGCTTGTGCATGTGCAGCTCCACACGCACCAGCAGCGAATGTTGGTGCTCATAGCCCCACTTGCGCCAGCAGTGGGTATGCCCACCTGACGCTCACATGATTCTGTGCGTGTGCATGATGTCCATCATACAAAACCTTTCCCTACCCCATGCTGGACCACCAACCCAAAAACATTGGGGAGCACTGGTCTGACTGTAATCAGTCTTTCTTTTAACCATCTATGAATGTATATCAAGATAGAAGTTCGTTAAATATTAGATTAGCCACTTGTAATTCACTAAAATTATTGCATTGGTCTTTCTAGTAACAAAATCAAAATTTGTTTTTTTAGAAAATATTTAGTGAATTGTGTATTTCATCTCAGAGTGGCAGGGATGCTTTCATCATAGAATCACAATTCAATGCTGCAGAAAAAATTGTCAACTGAACAATGACCACCAACATTAAAAGAGACTACATACATGGTGGCCAAGGTTTTTAATTTTTCTGGGAAGCCTGCTCTTTTTGGTTTCATTCTAGGTTGTATACTGATTCCAGATTTATTCTTTGAAAAAGCAAGATTCTGGAGGAATGTTGAACATTCAACTTGGCTTTATTTGTTACTTTTCTCTTTTTATTCTCTTTCTTGCACCTTTGAGTGGAAAGAATGATGTATTCAGTCATAAGTTTGTTTATGTTTTAAAAAGAGGCTTTTATGTTGTGTGTGTGTATTGCAGCTACAGCAGCAACTGCTTGCCATTATGCCTGGCTAAGAAGAATAAAAAAGGAAAAGGAGGAATAATTACCCCTGGAAATGCTTAGAAAAAAATATTTTCAAGCCTTTTCTGCCCACAAGGTATTAGAAAGGATTTAAGCTCCCTGAAGGCAGCCATTAACAAAATGGTAGCAGATGTGAATGAAGCCAGAGCACTGATCACTTAAAGAAATAGAACGGATCTACTATTACAAATCAAGTCCAATGGGAAGAATATATCTAAAAAGAATTCATCAGTTCTGGAAAGAACAACACCCAGAATCAGAAATATACTGATATCAACGCTGATATATAATATGAAATAAAGAAGTAGAATTAAACAACTGCAAAGGCCCATCTAAGACAAAGAAATTGCAGCTTTGCCAGAAGTAGATCAGACTGTAAAGGCAAACCAGGGGGAATGTTATTCCCAAACTAGGTAATGTCTCCTTTTGCCTTCTCTCATACAGAACAAAGTCCTTTAACAAGAAAACAGGAGTTGAAGCAAAGACATCTAGAACAGCACAGAAACAACAGAATAAGATTGACTGCATTGAAGCAATAATATATGCCAATATTATATCAAATATAAGCACCAGCTCACTGCAAAAAAACAAACCAACTAATGTACAGTATGGCTACAATTATAACCGAACACCTTGGATGGAAAATTAACAAGCAAGAAAACAAACTAACAAACAAACCAGACACTACCAAAATGGAAGTTCAAAGCTGGAAAATAAGTTCCAAAGAAAGTAAGCTAGAACAGGTTAAAGAAAAGAAGCTAAAAGTGAAGATGCAAAAATACCTGATCAGAAAATATCATCTATAGAAATATCATAGAAGCACCAGAAATCATAAAGCAGCAAATATTAGCTGTAGTCAAGAAGACCATCAAATACAAAACTCAAACTGTATACTATAAGACACAATCTTCAATTTCAGTTGAATCAGAAATGTTTCTACCAGTCCATCAATGGAGAGATTTCAATGAACAGTTGACACTAGATAAAGAAAAAACAGTGTAGTTGTGGATACAACCCAACACAAAGAACTAAAATAAGAATGAAGCTTGGATAAAGGAGGTGGGTAAGAATTGTTTTGTAAAGTTAAAATGAAAGGACTTGTAATAACAAGAAAATTGGTAGATAAAGAGGCTAGGTAGATCCAACACTAAATGAAAATTAACTGCATGAAACAGTGGACCACCTAGCTAGCTGCTGCAAGAAGATCACAAAGATGACTATGAACAATAACATGACAAAGTAGCAACGATGGTGCCTTTGAATGTCTTCAGGAATGCCTAAAAGCAAGAACTGGAAGTACCACAAAATGAATAAAGTAATAGAAAATGAAGAAACTAATGTGCTTTGAGACTTTAGAATAAATATATAACTTGCCAAGTAATACCCTAGATTTAACAAAGCAAAGTTAGGACCAATATTAAGAAGTGCCTTGGGTGCAATCCCAAACATCTGTAGCACCATTTGAATACCAACGGCATTGACAAAATCACCACTAGCCAATTGAAAAAAGTAGTTTTATTTGGAACAGCTTACATCCTGCAACAATAGTTTTAATCCCATCAAGTAACAACATCTGTTTAACCTGTGTCCTTGGGAAAGACACAATAGGTGGATAAAAATGCTAAATCCAATATAAATATCTAACTGTATGACCAACCATAGTAATTTTAAATTATTAAATGTATCAGCCTTTTAATATCTCTGTAATGTCTCACCATATTGTCAATCTATTTGCCTAGAGCTGCTTCTTTTTCATTATCTGACGGGAAACAAAATGGGTTGTTCAAAACTTCAAATCCAACTCTACTTCAAAGTAGGCAGTTCAGTCCACTGAAATGGCGGCATCAGGATAATGTAGGAAATTGGCAGCATTTTCTTATTCATATCTTCAAGCACTGGTACATGAAGAAGATCTGAAGCCCTCCTTATAAATTTCTTCTTAGAAACCCAATCATTAATCATCATATATTATTCTGTTGTTTAGAGTTTGGTTTTCATTAACTAAGAAAGGTAAACATGCATGGCAAAAATTAATTGCAAAATTGACATTGGTTTGGATCAGTGTCAGACTGTTCTAATTCACAATAAATTAATTGAAGAGAAACATCTAAGGTTAAATGTGGAATAGGGAAGAAATTACTTGAATGTGGTTTTTTTTTTGTACATCAGTTATACAATTAGTTGGGTTGATAACTGAGGAATTTCATTTATAGTGACAATGTCTACCTTTTATCTATATTACAAAGTTTAATTTTCACCCCCGTTCAGTAGTTCATATTGTTTTCCTCTATGTGTTAAAGAGCTGCTCTGCTCTCTATAAGCTCAGTCACAAAATACAACATTGTCTTCTATCATAGCCCCCAGTTTTAGTTCATGGCCAACAACATGTAGCACATATCCTCAACATGCCACACACAATTAAATAGTTTGATAGCTTTTTTCCCATTGTAGATTCTTAAAGGTTTGTGGATAGGAAAACAGAGCTGATACTAACAACCACAATATTCACAGATTCAGTATTTCAATCACCAGCTAACAGCCACTGTTTTTTCAGGCATATGGCTGAGGGCAGACAAATGAACTGTATACATGTGCTTTTTGCACTACTTCTGCATCATTTCCAGAGCTTCTTGTCTGCATGAAATTGATCCATTTTGTTGGCTGTCATCATTTTTCTGAATCTATGCGGGCTTATCTACAGTAAAGCTGGACATATTCTCCATCTTTGTTTCTGTTACACTTTTGTCTGTCTTTCTGTCTGTCTGTTTTGCAGTGCCAAATCATTTAGATCATCTTTTTTTAATGGCTTTTCTCTTCCTTGACTATACCTCTCTACTTCCGAGTATACAGACATTATTTCTCAGTCAACTTGAACATCTTCAATTCTATTTATCTGTGCTCAGAAATGGTCTTTGCTCAATCTTTGCTCCAGATCACAAAGCATGACCCTTCCACAATATCATGCAGATGATTTAGAATGAAGGTAAAAAGCTGGTTATCATCAATGTACTGATGATGCTATATAGCAGCTTTATGTAGATGTTACAAGCCCTTTTCTCAAAGAGGAATTTACTACCACTAAGATCACATATCGCCTCCTTCTTACTAATGTTTCTCCATTTATGGATATGTCTGTGAAGGACTCAGACTATGATGCTTGAAGCAGGAAAGATGAAATATTATGCTTCATAGCAAGAAGCTCTATAGGAAATGAATTTGGCTGCAAAGGAACCCAACACAACACTTTTTATTGTTAATGGTTTGTTAATGCAACCTAGAAGAGGATAAAAACCTCTTTATTTTATATTGATTGTCAGTGTTTCTCTAGGTTTTCAGGTTCACTAGTCCTGGAATATCCAACCTTGTGGATCTTTATGTAACACAGTACTAAATAAATTATGCAAATAATTCCTTCATCAGAATAAGCATGAGAAAATATAGAATCATCAGTTCCTGTAAGCAAAAGGATAGTCACCAATGGTATTGCATGGGTTCAGAAGTTGTGAAGAAATAACATGGTGATAAATGTATGGTCCTTTCTTAGACACTCATTTAGGTTGACAATGTTTCAAGCATGTATGTGAGTCTATCATCCAAATTTTATCATTGCAATGGCCAACGACCAGAAAAACTGGATATGCTTTACATTCAGAAAGTTTCCTGCTCAGTCCCCTAATATCTCTGGTATAATACAGAAGATTTATCTAAAAAAAAACATTTTGCAAGAAGTTGAAAGATATTCCACCATTCAACTTTATAGTAAGAATAAAAATATATTAATTGCAAGAGAAAGCTATGGAAGGAAAATGTAATGTTTAGGTATGTATGATAACATTAATGACAAATAGAAAGGACCTAATCCTTTTGAAAACTGTGAGAATAAAAACATTTATCAATTGCAATGCAGTGAAGTACTATTGTACCTTAGGTCAGATAACAATATATCTCCCTCCCTCCCTCCTACACACCATCACCTTTCTCTGCCTTTCAGAGCTGATGGTTTCATTTACAGGCTTCCAGGCATAATTAGTATGCATTGTTAGTGCATAGGTTCTACTGATATGAAAGTAAAAAAATCTCTACTCTGATAGGGGTTTCATGCCATACTAAATCAGCAATAACTGATGTAGCATTAATATTCAGTGTCTCACCACTCCCAGAAGAACAGCTTGTAAACCTGTTATAACTGAACCTTCACATTTACTTACAATCTGAAAGATAACAGCAACAAAAAGGTGTGCGGACATAATAAGATCGTTAGATTTAATCCTAGTTTCCGCTTTATTTTTAAAGGTACAGTATTTTGAGTGATCAAATATATATAAAATAATAAAGGCAAGTGGATAGACTTTTCAAAATGTCAATGGACTTGTTATAAAACTCCCACATGGACTAGAAAACAGGATTTGTTGAACTGTACATAGTCAATTCTTCTTCCATCAGACTCTGGTAATGATGACAGACTTATTCATGCTCTTATCTATTCTAGAATACTTGCTTCCTGCTACAGATTTGTAGATGTTTCAAGGAAGCTAAAAACAAATAAATTACCAGGATGATACTCCACAAGTGAAAGCACAAAGACAGGGTTAGACCAGAAGCCTTGAGGTGATTAATTTTGTTCATTCAGGGAAGAGAAACAGGAATAAAAACAATGGTGAAATTCAATTTTTTTTACTGCCAGTTCTGTGGGTGTGGCTTGGTGGGTGTGGCTTGGTGGGCGTGGCAGGGGAAGGATACTGCAAAATCTCCATTCCCTCCCCACTCCTGGGGTAAGACTATTGCAAAATCTCCATTCCCACCCTACTCTGGGAGTAGGCAGAGGTGGTATTTGCTGGTTCTCTGAACTCAAAATTTCCGCTACTGGTTCTCCAAACTACTCAAAATTTCCACTACCAGTTCTCCGAAGTACTCAAAATTTCCACTACCGGTTCTCCAAACTACTCAAAATTTCCACTACCAGTTTTCCAAAATCTGTCAGAACCTGCTGAATTTCACCCCTGCATCAAAACCACACATGTGCTTCTGACTAGAATATGGGATTCTACACATCTTGACTTCTTATGCTTAGGCAAAATGATGATGGAAGTGGGAAGTCAATGAGAAAAGCATGGAAGTAAAAGAAATAAATATGGAGTATGACCAGTGGCACTAACTATGGAGAAAGAAAGAAAAAGATGTACTGTAGCTGGTTCAAGAAAATTCATTTCAATCAGGAAAATAAGGAAAAGTTATGTGACTGCAGAGAGTGAAAAACAGATGGCAAATCTGATTCTTAGCTATGTGTCTTATAGTATTCATGGTTTTCCTACCTGTAAGCCTTCCAAATATAACCTACATAAATGATTTTCTCCATTTACTGTACTGAATTCTGGACTGCAGCTAATCTATAGTATTTTTTTCTCCTTCATAATAATTTCAAATTACATTTTCTTACAATAAAAAAAAATATTAGAATTTATATGAGAACTATCAAACATAAGTATTCTACATTTTTTCTTGCGTTTTGTGTACTTGACATATTTTTTTCTATTGAAAATAGATAAGTCAGATTCATTTTAGTATTATTGAATTTCATGTAAATATATTGACTGGGAAATTGAAAAATGTTTAAATGGCTAATGGCAGTAGTGCTACAAACAAGAAATAGAAACATAGCACATAATTTATTATCAATAATGTCATCTTCTATCACAAATGATATTATTATTAATTTTTTATATATTAATCCACAAGGTCAAAATAATCCATGATACAGGTATCCGCCATTTTATTATTTTTTCAGTAACATAACTTAGACTGGGAAATTTTGAAAAGTGAGATTATAAAAGCCGAGCCTAGCACAATACCAACAAAGAAGAAAAATAATAGATCTCAAAAGAAACCAGATGGCTGCATAACGAACTATCTGACAAATTGAAAGACAAAAAGGACAAGTATAAAAAGTGGAAAGAGGGGCAAATAACTAAGGCAGAATATCAGCAAATAGCCCGAGCCCTGAAAAGATGAAGTGAGGAAAGCTAAGGCTCACAATGAACAAAGGCTTGTGACAAAAGAAAAAATAACAAAAAAAGCTTCTTCCAACAAGTTAAAAACAAGAAAAAAATCAAGGAAACAATTGGCCCATTGCTGGCAGAAAGTGACAAGAAGGTGTCAAGCAACAGGGAGAAAGCAGAACTACTTAACTCATTTTTTCCATCTGTCTTTACACAAAAGGAAAAAAACAATCCAACCTATCAAAAACAGCACCACAAAAAACAAGTTAGGAACACAAGTTAAAATAGGGAAGAAAATGGTTTCTACCCTAGACAAATTCAAATCATTAGGACCGGATGGATTACACCCCAAGGTTCTGAAGGAACTGGCAGATGAGGTCTCATAATTATATCTTTCAAAGACCCTGGAGCTCAGGGGAACTGCCAGAGGACTGGAAAAGAGCTGATGTAGTTCCCATCTTCAAAAAAGGAAGAAAAAAAAAACAGAGCCAGAAAACTACAGACCTATCAGCCTCACCTCAATACCAGGGAAGATTCTGGAAAAGATAATCAAGCAATGACTCACTGAACACCTAGAAGCAAACAAAGTAATAATCAAAAGCCAACATGGGTTTGTCAAAAACAGATCATGCCAGACTAATCTTATTGCATTTTTTGACAAAGTGACAAAATTAGTAGATCAGAGGAATGCTGTTGATATAATTTACTTGGACTTCAGTAAAGAATTTGATAAAGTAGACCATAACCTATTACTAGATAAAGTATAAAAATGTGGGTTAGACAGCATCACCACCAGATGGATTCGTAACTGGCTGACCAACTGCACTCAATATGTAGTCCTCAATGGAACTACATCTACATGGAAGGAAGTATGCAGTGAAGTACCCCAAGTCTCTGTTCTAAGCCCAGTACTCTTCAACATCTTCAACAATGACTTGGACGAGGGGATAAATGGGTAACTCATCAAATTTGCAGATGACACCAAGCTGGCAGAAATAGCCAACCTCCAGAAGATAGGTTCAAGATATGGAAGGATCTTGACAAGCTTTGAACATTGACCACTATCTAACAAAATGAAATTCAACAGTGAAAAAAGTAAGGTTCTACATTTAGGCAAAAAACCTTAAAATGCACAGATACCGTATATGTGGTACCTTGCCCAATATTAGTAACTGTGAGAAGGATCTTGGAGTCCTAGTGGACAACCATTTAGATATGAGCCAGCAGTGTGCAGCAGCTGCCAAAAAGGCCAACACAGTTCTGGGCTGCATAAACAGAAGGATAGAATCAAGATCATGTGAAGTGTTAGTGCCACTTTATAATGCCTTCGTAAGGCCACACTTGGAATATTGCATTCAGTTTTGGTCGCCACGATATAAAAAAGATGCTGAGACTCTAGAAAGAGTGCAGAGAAGAGCAACAAAGATGATTAGGGGACTGGAGGCTAAAACATATGAAGAACGGTTGCAGGAACTGGGTATGTCTAGTTTAATAAAAAGAAGGACTAGGGGAGACATGATAGCAGTGTTCCAATATCTCAGGGTTGCCACAAAGAAGAGGGAGTCAAACTATTCTTCAAAGCACCTGAGGGTAGAACAAGAAGCAATAGGTGGAAACTAATCAAGGAAAGAAGCAACTTAGAACGAAGAATACATTTCCTGACAGTTAGAACAATTAATAAATGGAACAATTTGCCTGCAGAAGTTGTGAATGCTCCAACACTGGAAATTTTTAAGAAGATGTTGGATAACCATTTGTCTGAAGTGGTGTAGGGTTTCCTGCCTGGGCAGAGGGTTGGACTAGAAGACCTCCAAGGTCCCTTCCAACTCTGTTACTATTATTATTATATCCAATGAACTTCATGGCTATATGAAGATTTTAACATTAATTTTCCCTACTTTAGGCCAGCAGTCTAATTACTACAACATACTGTTTCTCATTTGCACTGGGGATATTTCCATGTATATATGCCTGTGTTACACACTGTGGTTACTAGCTTAATAACTGTCTTTAATTTAAATCTTGCAGACACTTTACATAATTATTTTACTTTCCAAACCCATTTTGTTCTGAGCAAAAACATATGACACACTGCTCTTATTTCAGATACATTTTCTCAGCTGAAATCCTTGGGGTAAGATTAGCAGTACAACCATGATTTCTTGTGACTCAGTTAAGCAAACAAGAATGCATTGATCGACCCTTTAACTTTTCGCTGATATTTGGTCCCTATCCAAATATCCCCATACATTCTTTTCCACGCATACATGAAATTTCTGATGTATCCCCTGTGACTGTTAGTATTTTTATTCAGAAGAGGATATAAATGTTCATTTTGCTTTAAAGTGGCAAGTTCTTCTCAAAAGACACATTTCAGTGCTTCAATGAACACACAAAGTTGTTCCTGCTCTTATATTAACATAGAATGTTCCAGATGTATGGGTAACACAAAGAAAATGTAATATGTTTCAAAGCTGTAACAATTTAACGGTGTTCTTTCAGATAATTTCTGATTTTTTATTATATTTTGTGTCTATGCATTCATTAAGGAAGGGGAAAAAACACCTATTTCTCTTTCCCTACTCCCAAAGTTTTTTATTTCATTTTTTAACTGCCTCAGATGGAACTCATTTTTTCTTGACCACTGCAATAGAGACCTGTATACAGTAATAAACAGTAATATTTACTGTATACAGTAATAAGTACCATATTGTGCAAGGAATTGCTTTAGAAAAAAGCTAAGAAGAAAGTCAACTTATATTAACAAATAGAAAAGTAAGTATGTTATAAATGAACACTACTTTTACATTCTGATGTTTCATGCAAATTACTCACCAGATTTTTTATAGCATTATACAATGTATGGGGCAGGGGTGAAATGTAAAATCTGTTACTACCAGTTCTGTGGGTGTGGCTTGGTGGGGGGGGGTAATGTGACTGGGTGGGCATGGCCAACTTTTTTTTTTACTTTTAAAAGCATTTTTTCCACAATCTCTTCAGCTGAAGCGGTTATAAAAAATGCTTTTAAAAGCCTCTGATGATCAGGGAACTCAGCTGGGATCGCCAGAGGAACCTTTTAAAAGCATTTTACAGCCTTTTTGGCCGAAGAGGTTGTAGAAAAAATGCTTTTAAAAGCCTCTGATGATCATCAGAGGCTTTTTAACTTTAAAAGCCTCTGATGATCATCAGAGGCTTTTTTTTTAACTTTTAAAAGCGTTTTTTCAGCCGAAGAAAAAATGCTTTTAAAAGTAAAAAAAAAGCCTCTGATGATCATGCAGCTCAGCAGGGCATGCGGGGGGGAGGGCAGGGATTTTTGCTACTGGTTCTCAGAACCGCCCGCTGCCATCTCTACCGGATCGGACAATCCGGTCCGAACTGGGAGCATTTCATCCCTCGTACAGGGACAAACTTAGTGGCTAAAAATGCCAAGCTTGTTAGCCGAAAAGCTGAAAGCCTGGATTTGAGACACAAGCACTGCATGTTAGACTGAGCTCCTGTTATTTGCCCCAGCTTCTGCCCACCTAGCAATTCAAAAGCATGCAAGAGTAGATAAATAGGTACTGCTTCAGTGGGAAGGTAATAGCATTCTACCATATGTTCCTTTGCATATAGTCATGCTGGCCGTATGTTCACTGTTGTGTCTCGCTCACTCCCCCGCCGCAGCCGGGCCCCTCTTATCTCCTGCCAGACGCTGATAGTGCGGAAGAATGTCCTGGCATGCCTCCAGCCCCCAGCCCTGGCACTATGCCCGGACAGGCCGAGCAAGACGAATGGCCTGACGTGCCTCCAGCCCCCAGTCCTGGCACCATGCCCAGACAAACCGAGCAACTAAACCCCTCCCCCACAGCATGTGAGCCTGAAGAATGTGAAGCCAGTCATGAGCTAATTACCAACAGCTGGAGGCTGGAGAGATCCTCGCTTCCAGAGAATAGAGAGGCGACGTCAGCAAAAGGAAGGGAGGGGCAGGCCTGGATAAGTGCTGAGTCATGGAGCCACACCCCATGGCCTATATAAAGGATCTGCTTTCTGGCATTCTCTGAGTCAGACAAAGTCTAACTTGGATTGCTGAAGTCACATCCTGGTCTCCTGCCTGCCCTGAGAACTCTGACAGAACTTTGGCAAAGCTGCAGAGGCTTTGCAGCCACGCTTGATACGGACTTCCCCGACCCGGCCATCAGAGGAGGAGTGGGACATGACATCCACAATGCTAGCTTCCTCAGTTTAGAAACAGAGATAAGCATCATCTCCTTGAGTGGAACATGATTGGACAGGGGAAACTTTTACCTTTATACCACGTATGATATGAGGGATACAGTTATAGAAATGGTGTTGTACGGACTTTGTAGTCTTCAAATATTTTTGTTAGAGTTGGGTATGCACTGAATCATTAGTGATAGTTTGAAAAAGAAGTCAAATAAACCAAAGAATAGATATGAATTTTGGACCATTTTTTCTATAAAGCAAGCATCTATAAAGCAATTCAAGGTATGGATCAGCTGTAACATTTTCTACATTGATTTTTCCAACAGTCTTAAGAGAATAATGAAGATACAAGGATAAATTTTCTGTTAGAGTCAGAAAAATGCTACAGAGATAGTCTTCATGCTGTGTTCAAATACCTCCCCTAATTTCCTAAACAGTTTCTTTCTATGTCAGGCAAAAATAATTTAAATTATTCTACTTTACTCTCAGAGCACTTTAGAATTCAGATTTTTTTTGGGGGGGGGGTGAGGGGTGAGGATGGGATGGTTCCTCAGATTAATACAGGCAATGCATATATATATTATGCACATCCATAGGACTCCAAACTGCACAACTTTCTTTGAAAGCAAATTCTTTTCACTTTCTTAAGAATAAATATCATAGAAATATTTTGGCACAGTATTTTTAAATATCAGAATAAATTCAAGAGAGAGGAAATGTCAGATTGCTCGTGGTGTGTTGTGGCTCTAACTGCAGACACAATTCTTTGTTAACTTAAGCTGTAGATTTTTTTTTAATTTCTAGTATGGCCTGGTTTATAAATGCATTTAAGGGCTGTGGTACAATTCAATTAAAATCTAACAAAGGATTTCACACATTTTAACTACTAACTGTGATTTTATTGTGAAGTATGCTTCCTGTACAAGACATTATTGTTATTAGTTGATCATTTAATCATTTGTGGAACTATCATGCTAACATTTATGGTATCCTTGAGCAGCAGTTGTCCTAGGCTACATGCTTTCTCAGGCAAGAGGATAATTGATTACCTCTGTGATCCTTGTCCTGAATTATCTTGCCTTACTGGTGGCAGCATCACAATTAACCATATAGCCGGACAACTATCCAACTGTTCTAAGGAGACCATTTTGAAAGGATATATAGTCTTTGTTGCATGCATTATTTTAGGAAGCTCTTAGAGCAGCATATAAAAGATAGCCAGCCAGAATATGAAACAGCTCAGAAAGCTGATTAGAAGACGGGCACCTATATAAATTGTACATAAGTAAATGCTAAAATATTTAAACCTGTCCTAATTACTACCCATTGAATTTAGGTGAAATTGGTAATATTCCAGTAATGACTTTGAAAGATTGGCAAAAGTATATAGGGAATGTTTGCAGGTTCACCCTATACTAATAGAGAAAAGGAAGCATTGTGGCTGTCTGAGCATTGGATTAAAGAAACCATAGAGCTGGCATTGATATTATCTATATTGCTCTCTGCTCACCATAGCTCATCCATATATCTACTGTGACATCTTTAAATTTACAATAAAGCTAGCAAATAATTCAGATAGTTCCATTGACAGAGAAACTGACACCTGCTGATTCCTCTTGCCATATTATCACAAGGACTATATTTCTTGCAATTATTCATATCTTGTAGCAGTTTGTATCATAAATTTGGTTAAAAATAAATGGAGAATGGCTCTGGAATATAACAGATACAGAACTATACTGAAGTTAACTGAAAAGTCTTAGCAGGAAAGCTGTGGAAAACTTTGTCATACTGAATTGAGTGAAATGAGTCAACACAGAGCAATTTTTTTCAATTTGATTCATTTTATTTGATCTGAGTCCTAAAATGTTCCATTGTGCATGCTCAAGAAAACCAATTTTCCAAATCAAATCAGAAAATAGAATTGATCCTAATTAATTCAATTCAATTTTACTTCCTCTATTGAACTGTAATAATGAATTAGAATCAAACTGAACTGATTTTCTGAACTGAATCAGTCTAATAAATCAGACTGGATATGATTTATACCTTTCTGGTTACAGGTAAGCCCATTATTCTGTTAATGTAGAATATTTTTTAACAAAGTGAATTACATATGTTCATCGTATTTTGGTATTCTAAAGAATCCTTTAGGAAAGCAAGGAATACACAATAAATCTTCCATCTTCTTGTGAACCTCCAAAGGAAAATGAATATTATGAATCTTTGTTTCCTACTGAGGAAGACTTGATCATTAGTTAGAATATTACAATAAATATACACCTACATAGTTGAGTAAATTTAGTAAATTTAACCATTTGTGAATTATATGTTTTAAAGAAAAAAATCTATTAACAACAACAACTAGTAAAGTTAACTTGTCTTACCTTTCTACGTAATTCAGATCAGTGATTTCTAAACTGTTACTTAGTATAAAAGGAAATAGATATATTTAAAAAGAAATACGTACCTCACTCTGCTGTTTTGGTTTTATTTTCATAATGCCCTCAATGGGAACAATAGAATTCAATTAATCAGTCATTGAAAACGATATAAATGCTTTAGGAAAGTGAAAGCAGCACACTTCTACAACAGTGCTGTGCACCTTTCACTTCAATTGCCAATTCAGTTAAATTAATGAATATAGCATGATCATCACAGTGTTGCTAGATGAGAATTATATTATTATAAAATAAAATATTATAAAGGAAGCTATGGCTTTCCTTCTCTGCAGTTTTACTCATTTAGGTCAAGATAAAAGAGCTATAGGAAACATTTGTAAGTTTAAACATGAACTCTGCAAGAGTCCTGTCCATCCTGTCCATCCACTAGATGATATCAATTTAGTATTGCACATAAGACAAGAACCCCACCCCCCCCAAAAAAATTGCTCTGTTACCACAATGTTTGTAACAAATATACTATTGTAAGATGTAGACAATGCCATCGTGTTGGCTGATTGGAATGATTTAAAGTTGAATGATTTAAAGGAAATGTTAGATTCTTTGAACCAACAACTGGAAATAAATATAAATTTGAATTTACACTGAAATTACATCAATGTAGTTGTGTTTGACATAGAATATAAAGTAAACAATTGCAAGATATACATAATAATGAAAAACTGTAGTAAGTACATATGTGTATGCCTTGGTAAAAGTTTCCTGAAGGTGAGAAATGGATGAAGAAATGTTAAAACATTCAAATACTGATGGAAATAGTGTGTGACCAGTTTTGAAGAATGAAAGTTTATTGAAAGAAATGAAAATTGCCTTTTTTTATATGTAAGGAAAAACATACATGTAAACCGAACAGTGAGAATGGAGTATTTAAGAAACATGTGTGATAAAATAATGCTAGCAGAAGAGAACATATGTGGGTCATGGTTGAACTGTTGAGTTCCTGGTGTTCTCTGAGCTAGGTTGTTTTCTTGCAGATATTTCATTACTCAACTAGACAACATTTTCTGCCCAAGTATTTCTGAAAAAAATAAAATGACTTACCTGAGATTTTATTTAGATGTCTCAATGTCAATATTTCACATGAACAAGGATCAAATTTAAACTCCCTTAAGGCTCCAAACAGGAGTTGTATATTTAGTGGTGGAACAAACATTTGAATTCTCGAGCTAAACATTTGCCAAGCTACAAAAGCAGTCAAAGAGTAACTTGTGGCCTTAGCATTTGTTGATTCATTGGAATTCCAAAAAGAAGTAGAAGTTAAAATACAAGCCAACGATAAAGTCATAGCCTTCATATGAAAACTGCAATTTAGTTAGAGAAAACTTTATCAGGGAAGGGCTGCAAGGTGGAGAAAGGTATGATGAAAAGGCTGCAAAAAAGATAAACTTTTAACTTTCTACTGTCATATCTGACGGTTTGATTTATTTACTTAATATATATCATATCTTGATATAAAGCATATCTGAAGACATCATAAATACTTAGTTTTACACAGTTAGGAGTCACGTATTCATATTTCTATTCATGTATAATTACTTCTTTGGTCAATCTCTAAAAGAAACAGTGCCAATAATGTGCTTGAAGAGCGTAGAAGCCAAATTATTTTAATAGAAACAAAGATCGACTTTGACTTAATTTCCCCTAAATGTGATTTGTTCTATTGAAGCTGTAGCCATTGGATCCAGGTCTAGCAGTAAGAATGATTTACAAATAGCCATCTGTCCCCGGGAATTGCCAATGAAGCATCTTCATGGATATGAAAATTGAATCAAGTAAGAACATTCAGAAATTTTAATCTTATGGTAAAGTAGTTTTAATAATACCAGCTAATGCAATGAAGCCAAACCTAAATCAGAAATTTAGTTAAGCAGATGCTGCAAATTTAATGCAAAACCATAAAAACTTATGCAACTTTTAAACAATCACCTCCGCATTCCAATATGTAAAAAATACTTTCATTTTGTTTATTATAAAAATATAAAGGTTTCCACTACAAATCATTTTACATTAGTAACAGGCCATCTATATTTGCACAACATAATAAACTAACTGAGTAAGTAATGCTTTGAAATAAATGTTAAAGATAAATTCAGATTTGTGAGTTCCAATTACATCTATACATCTTGAGTTATTGGATTCTAAAGTACAGCAAAGACTATGTTATATGTTAACAGAAATAAATAATACACATAAAACAATATTTTAAGATACAAAATCAATTATTACATATTATTTGTAATGACTGGGTTTTTTTTGTTTTTTGTTTTTTGATGTAAATAATCAAAGGCAGGTCCTGTACAGGAAGATGGCCACAAAAATTTTATTTCCTCTACTCCACAGTTAAAAATTTTACACTGCTAAGTTTACATATGTACATGGGATAGGGGAAATGGGGGCTCTAGAATGCCCTTAGGAGTACAAAAATTGTAAGAAAGAGAAGACTAAGAGCTTTTTAAAAACCCTCTTAGGAGGAAAAGAAGCAATTCTTCTGAACAAACTATGATATCCATTCCAAGTAATGAGCACACTCAAAATAATGTTCCCTGGCATTATTAGATACTGTGATAAAATTAAGAGTAGCTAAAACTGAAATCTATTTTGAAATTTTGATGATGAGCTCTTTTTTTTCTTTTATAGGAACTGAAAATTGATTCTAGGATAATTTTTCCACATGCTTCCACATTGTTGAGAAGAACAATTCTATTATTTTTATTTTACCTGATTGAATGTTTGCAATAAGGCATTAATATAAATTTTAAAAAGAATGAAAGTGTCATTAATAGTATGAAAGTATTAATTTAATCCAATTCAATTTCTTTCAGAACTGTTACATCCTATCAAAACATTTTAAGATGTGGTGTACTTTTCAATGTCCCCAGAATATCATGAAAAATGAAATCATACTGGACGGATAGTAAAATTACAGAACGAGCAAAGAAGTTCCATGTATAACTAACATTTTGCAATGTGACTATCCATTTTCAAATATGATTACATACTACCTTAGATGTCACAGTTTCCGCAAGTTTTGGATTACATAAAAATAATCGTTGCTAATTATTACGGTATAAAACATGATGTTCAAAAAAGGCCAAATAAAGCAAAGAGAAATGAATAAGAAGGGAGTTTGTTTAAATAAAATTTCATATCCATATCCACATGCTGCCTTGTAACAACATCATTATTTGACTTATATTGTAACCTGTAATTCAAAGTGAGAAAATAATATTTTCCAACAGATAGCTTCTAGTGTTACTGTTCAAAATACATGGTGGGTAATTGTGTTTTGTGTATGTGTGTG
The DNA here is from genome assembly GCF_028640845.1 of Ahaetulla prasina. NCBI lineage: Eukaryota > Metazoa > Chordata > Lepidosauria > Squamata > Colubridae > Ahaetulla > Ahaetulla prasina. The sequence goes on along the minus strand of NC_080543.1, from coordinate 39,640,393 downwards.
TGTGCATGTATTCAATTGAGAAAGAAGATGGAAGAAATTCTGATTAACACAAGAAGCTAACAAATGGAAGACAATGTTGTTTGGACCCTTTCTACACAAGAACATCCTTGTCTGGAAGCACCTAAGAGTATCTTTATTTTAATCCTAGGGCAACATAAGCAAAGAATTCTACTATCAAGTAACCCATTAAACAGTTAAACATCCGATACACTCCAAAACTATCTGAATACTGTAACGTTTAAGTACATGCAATTAAATAGTTCCCCAAGAATACTCCCTATGTGAAATAAGATTGTTATATGGATTGTTCTGCGTTAAAAATATTGTGCATGAAATTCTTCATATTTGTATAGGATGTATTGTATGTTTATGAGCATCTTGTATGCACATTAGTTCCTTTGTAATGATATTTTTATTAGGAATAAAATCACATGAGTTTTACTGATTTTTTTCCCCTTAAATATTGTTGACAGCCAAAATTTAAAGAAATTTGGCATTTGGCAGTCATTAATCCCAGTCAAAACCTATATAAATATAAACAAGAGGAACATTTTTAAAGGAAATAAATATGCATTTTATATATATAAAAAGTTTTGTTTTTAAAGAACACACCCAGGACAAGTATCTGTGAAGTATTGCCTTCATTTTCACCCAATTGTCATTCAGATTTACCATCCACAGTCAAAAACAGAATATTGCAAGGATATCATTGCAGATATGGCTAGACAAGTCTGAGGTATTATCCTCGAATATACTTACAAGAATTAAAGAAATAAAATGCTACGTGCCTATCCTTTCCTCATATTAAAAAAAAGTACTGTTTAATGCTGTTGACAGTCATTCCAATCACAGTATTACATCCACTGTTTCTTTTGCCTTTTACGATATCCAATCTATTAACATTTGAATGGCTTAAGGTTACATGGATTTTTTAAAACACTTTCTTTTTTTCTTCCAAATGCATTTTATGTTTGAGCAGTCCATTATTACTATAGGGAAGAACCCCTCCTTCAAGAATAAGAGATATAAAATAAGTTTTTCATTCCTATTTTAAGGCAATTGAACTCAACTTTATGAGTCTTTTAATGGGCTTGAAATTTCACATTTGTTGCAAATTGCCCCATTTTGTTGCAACAGTGCCTTCTAAGTCTCACAATTTTCCACACATTACCAGGACCTTTTACTAATTTTTCTCACTTTCTCCAGATGAGTCCTGAATGCCAGCATTTGGTAATTTACACGGGAACAGGGCCATTCTTTGTATGCATTTCCAGAGATTTAATACTGCTAATAAGTTTTTTCTGTGGTCCGACAATCGTCACCCCAACTTTCTTCATATCACTGAAAAATAATAGTAAAAAAGTTTTCTAAGGTTTTTTTGTTTTTTTGGTTTATTTTTAAATAGGAGGCAAGTCACTTGCTTTAACACATACACACACACACACACCTATCCGCACACATGGTGTAAATAGTAATAGTAACCTTTCTCTGATCCTGCTAAATATTGAGCTGAAATTTAGGATGGAGATGGAAAGAATCTTATCCAGTCTTCTAAAGTCTAAACATGTCCAATTCCATTTATACCAACAGAGAAGAAGTACTGTTTTCCTAGAAACATAATTAGAAATTAATTATGGACATTTCTAAGTTCAAAGAAAACAGCCTTTCTTCTTTGTTAGTATAAATGGTGTTGGGCATATTTAACCTTTAAAAGACTGGATAGGATTGAAATATCTAAATGGATGCCATCTAGAAAAAGATCAAGACACACTTCTACTGTCTCAAAGTGCAGGATACTGTATGGGACAATGGATTTAGGTTATAAAAAATAATTCAGCAATGAAATCAATTACCCAGAAAGGTGATGAGCTCTTCTGCAATATAAAAGTTAAAAGAGAGGCTAACTATGAGTGATATGTTAAATTGGCTTCCTAAACTAATCAAGTGGTTTGACTTGGTAGGCAAAATAAACTTCTCCAGTCCTAAATAGTATAAATATACTGAAAACTAGTAACTAATATTTGTAAAAAAATTTCAGATCTTGCATGATTTCACTGGTATGGTAAAAGACTGAGGCAGCTTTGGGACTTAAGCATAGCTGGCTGGAGAATTCTGCGAGTTACAGTCCACAAGTCTTAAAGCTGCCAAGTTTAAAGACCCCTGGACTAGAGTATGAGTTAGACAAGAATGGCAGCTGACCTGGATATCAATGGCTACTGTGCATTCTGTTATGTGGATTTTATAGCACAAGGTTTGCTTATAATAACTATTAGCATGTGGGTATTTGACTAAAGTAAATGAATTACTCAAACGAATGAATTACTCAACTGATACTAGTTTACAGGTGTGAACATTCTTTAATCCTTATGATAGCTATGTACCCTAAGTTAAAAATATGAGTGCTGTAATAAAATGATATTTTATTTATGAATATGATATTTTCAAGATAGCAAAGTGAACAGAACAATATTGGAAAAAGATACTGAAAATATCAAAAGTGTCATATTTAAAATACATTTAGAATCCCAACACACCAATTTCATAATTTAATTTAATGAAAAGTTTCATATCAGAATTTAATGGCACCACAGATATGCAACTCCAATGGTTATTAGCAAGTTGTAGATTTTTAAGACACTAAAACTTAGGAAATTTTTGTTTCAATCTCCAATTAAACAGGAGCCCCACTTGATTTAAAGGGCTTGAGGAATAGTAAGTGGAGATGGAGAACCAATATAGATTTTACTGAAGTCCTTCATGAAAATCTTTAGCTACAGAGAGAATGTCTTTCAAATCCTCCCACAGTGTTTCCCTTTATTTTGGGATTTAAGGGTGAGCTGGATTTTAGAAGATTATTTTTCACTGAGATCCCTTTCCATCTCCAAAATTAGACTTCAACACTGAATGTCTATAAAATGTGGCCTTCTCAGATACTTTCCTAATGACAAGGAGAGAACAGTCTTAATTTGGAAAACTGCAAGAGAATTGAAAAATATGTAATAATATATCTTTAATAAAACTCTTACTCTGAGGAAATATTGGCTATTGTATCGCATGAACTGTATTCCACTCCTGTGAATATGTCTTTGCATTGCCCTATCCGAATACCATTGAGCCAGTCACCTGTTGAGCGGAATGGTGAGATTTCAATGCTACTTTGGTCCAGTAGGAGGTTTGATGGCCTGGAATAAAATGAAAGTAATAGTAAGACAACAGAAATAAGCCAAGATTGGATTGCAGCTGAATTTATTGTTAGTCAACACAGGTGATCTATCTATATACATGTACACAGCTGTCAAGACAGAAGATATTTTTTTTTATTGTTTTGTGTTTTATTGGTTCAATGCAAAAAAATCAAGAGTTTCAGTTTCTTTTGAACAGACAAATTTCAGCTGGTCAAAATAGCAATAGCAATAGCACTTAGATTTATATACTGCTTCACAGTGCTTTACAGCCCTCTCTAAGCAGTTTACAGAATCAGTATATTGTTCCCAACAATCTGGGTCCTCATTTTACCGACCCTGGAAGGATGGAAGGCTGAGTCAACCTTGAGCCTGGTGAGCTTCAATCTGCCAAACTGCTGGCAGCTGGTGATCAGCAGAAATAGCCTGCAGTACTGCACTCTAACTACTGCACCACCGCGGCTCATGCAAAAATATTTCAATAATGGTTTTGTCGCATTATAACAAATCACACTATTGCTATAGAAGCTATGCTTATTATTAATTTGTTGTTATATGTAATTCAAGGTATTGTTTATTTCCCATAAAGCCTTGTAAAGCTTAGGGCCTGGTATCTTGGAATGGCCTGTCCTAATACTCACATAAGCCAAATATATAGAAAGCACCTGTTGAAAGCTGTGAATATCTGCAAAAATATCTGACAGGAAAGAATGTATAATTGTTCTTCAGGCCTAAACTTGGCTTTCCTATTCCTATTTCCTGTTCAAAAATGATTTTATTATGTTTACTTTTATTTGTTTACTTTTATTAAATTATTTTATGTAATTCTCGTTGTCATTTGCATATTTAATACCTTCCTCCTTCCTTAAAATTTATCAAATTTACAATTTGAGGGAAATCTCTTAAGCCTTCATCTAAAACTTTTGTAGGTTATGAGAAGATCTGTGGTTATATTTGTGCATTTCTAAAGATCTGTGCTTTAATAGATTCCTTAAACATTTTTAATAATATTTGTCTTTTACGGATGACACAGAGTATAATTTTCCATTTCATACTGCCTCCTGCCTCAGACTTTTTCCCAACTATCGCATTTGACAAAAAGTTTCTAGTTGATTTTGCTCAAAATTATGATCAATACTATAAGATTTCTTAAACTACAACAGCAAACTAGTGAAAGTAGCTCAACATGAATGGATTTTCAGCAATGATATTGCTGAAGGAAGACATAGGTCAGTCTCTCTTTTCATTTTTATTCTCTTTTCCTTATATGATGCATTCAACAATCTTATTTCAAAATTGTTGACTCTAATATGAATTTTTGCCACTCCAGCCAAGATATGGGAGAAATGGTCCATAAACATGACTGCTAACAACATGTTATAGTGGAGGTAAAATACAAGATTATGCTTTCTACATCCCACATGCAGCATTCATAAAGTGAATCTTACAGCTCTTTTCTTCAAAATCCATTATGACAAATCTCAAACTTCAGCCTACCTGTCCATTTCACCTAATAATAGGGCTGACCTTATCTCAAATTCCATAATTTCTCCCACTGAATGCCCCTTGTCTCTTCACACAGTTACAGAGCTGTTAAAAAGTATTGGATGGCACAGGAAAGATTGCATGTATTACACAGTAATCAGCATATTTTATGTCTCTCTTTCTTTCTAAGGAGGAGAACCTATTGGGGAACTTGCAGATTATTCTAAACATTATAATTATTGTTGTTGTTGTTGTTATTATTACATTAATATGGAAAATACTGTTTCATGAATACTATTAATCATAATATATGAATTATATTATATCAATACAATTGTATGTAATACAATTGTATTTGTTTTCTGAGGTTTTCGCGGGTGTTTGTATGTAGGTCTTTGGTTATTCGGGTTTTCTCCCACGTAAAATTGGAAGTGTCTTGGTGACATTTTGATGAAGTCTCATTCGTCATCTTCAGGCTAGTGTTTACAGCTTTGTGCTTTGCTCCTAGAAGCACGAAGCTGTAAACACCAGCCTGAAAATGACGAATGAGACTTCATCAAAATGTCGCCAAGACACTTCCAATTTTACGCGGGAGAAAACCCGAATAACCAAAGACCTACATACAAATGTATTATATCAACACTGTGGTAAAAACTAGAATGTGCCCATTTATGTAAGCACCTATTAGCCACCTTCTTTAATATGAGCTGATGTATAGAGTTTTCCTTTGAATGGCTTGTGACTATTAAATAGCTGAAGCTAAAGAAAGCTTTGAGTAAATGTGCAATTCTTCAGGACCACATATTCACATATGTCTCTGGATTTCTGACAGTTTTTCTAAATTTTCATTCAAAAATAAATAACAAGAAGTTTCATATTAATCATATCAAAAGTGACTAGCTGGCTCCTATTTGTCTCATGAAAATGACATTTTTAATTTCTAGTTTACCTGAGAAATATCCAAGGTGTATATAAAGCCTGAGAAGTTGTAATTAACCTATCCTGCTCTTTTTTATATAATATTTTATTTTTAAAAAGATGCATTAATTTAAGCAGCTAAAAAAAAGGGAACAAATCCAAGAAAGAACAAAAAATAAGCAGGATAATAACAATGTGCAAAAACTAAATATTTTTTTATGTTTACTGATATAATGAACAAAAATATTAACTAATTTGAATTCAAATAATCACAACATTGTGTAGGATGTCGCAACAAAGCCAAAAGGCTACTTTCTTCCTTGGAGAGGACATCTGGACAGTTTATCAATGAACAGGAATTTGTTTCTTGCTGTGAACAGTCTGTGATGTCTCCTCATGAGCACCAAGGGAATGCAAAGCTTTCAGAGCATCTGCATTTACTAGCTTCTAGCCCCCCTCCTCCCTTTGACCAGCCCCTAGACAACAGGTCTAAACATGAAATTTATGGACTGGGTTATATGCACCATAAGCTCACACTTTTACTAGACAAATTAGATAGACTGCAATGCGTACAGCTGTAAATGATGTCCTGCAGGGTTCCACCTGATCTTTCACAGCTTTTCATAAATCAGTTCCTACTAGTGTCAGACTGCAGCCATTAAAAAGAAATCATGGAAATTACATGTTTGCTTACTAGAAGTGCATGAATTTTACCCAACATATTTCTCCAGCTCTAGCTTTGCCTTTCCTCTCTCCCACTTACTAGATTCTTAAATTATTCTCCCTAGGGTGGTGCAAACATATCAAGGTATTTTTTGTATAATTGCTATTGAACAGAACACTAAGCATAGCAGGCTGCATATGGTGTCCATAAATAAAAGGACAGCAGTCTACTCAACACTGACATTCCAGGGTATATGTTCAACCAACAGTCTCTTGCTATTGGCTTTTATGCACCAACCTGTTATGTTAACAGCTGGAATTAACCTTGTTCTTCTGCAGGAGAGCCCTGTTTTGCTGTCATTAAGATCGATGTTGCCACATTGCAAAGAATTTTCTGTCTTACAATATCATGTCTCGAAATAAACATATACATAGTAATGCTTTGCCTCCCACTGATATAAATCACTGTTCTGAGAGCATCAGCTGCTCAGTGAGAAAGATATATCTCTATTTCTAACTGCTACCATCAGACCTTGCTTGTATTGCAGAGGCACCATTATACTACTAATAAAATTTGATTTGATTTGATTTATTTGATTTGTTATGGCTGCCTATTCCAGAAGACTTTGGGCAGTTTACCAAATCCAGAAAAAGAGTAAAAACAATTTGAAAAAGTTGAAACCCACATAAGTAGTCAACTCAACTAGAGCAATAAGGAGTATAAAAATAAAATAGGGGCCCAACCAAGCATAAGAATCTCATAAATCACAGGTCAAAGTGAACAAAGTCAAGTCTTAAGACTTTGAAGAACTCTAGGAGAGTGGCTGCTCTTCAGATCTCTGGAAGGATTCTATTCCAGAGGGCAGGATCCATGACAGAGGCTAGATAAGATACTAGAGGGGCTTCTGGATTTATGTTTATTATCTTATTGACAGTTTACTATACTCTCATTCTAGAAAGCAATTATAGCTACGGCGGTCCATGAAAATAATCCAAAATAGTATTGTCTCATCATTGTCTCTCATTAAGTTCAAACAACAGAACACAAAAATGTGCAAAGTTTTGAATAACGTAGATCGCCATTCAAAATCAAGCAGGTATCATCCAAAATAGTGAAAGGTAAAAAGCCATCTTTTCTGCTAAAAGAGGTCTATAGCTGCATTATACAGCTATATTTTAACTATACTCAAACCATGTGTCAAGCACACGAAACCAAGAGCTGGAATAGAGTTCAACAGTACTATGAATATATTTCACGCTACCTATACACAAGAATCTGATCTACTAATAGTTAAGGGAAGCTGGCATTATATAAGAGTAAATGGAATTCACTAGGGTATAGTTTTAGGTCTCTTCTAGGAGCATAAAGGCTCCAAATTGATGATGCATTTGACTCTGCCCTCAGGCTTAGGCTGGTCATTTCCTACACCAGGTTGGTATTAAAATAAACTCCAGGACTAGAATTCTGGAAAAAAAATACAAGGTTACTTTATTGTCTATAGGCTTAAGGAAACAGTTTTTTCTTCCAATATTAATTTTGTTGCCAAATGCGCTTATTGATGTATCATATATTATCAGGAATCATGAAACTTAAAGACACATTAAGGAAGCATTGCAAAATTGTATAAGAAGTACTATTTCTGGTTTTACAGCTATTTATACTTGCTTTCATATTGTCATTGAATAAACAATGTGATCTTGGTTATTAAATATGATTGGTGTAGCAGGGATATGGCTGAGTTCAAAAAACATGGCAGCTATGACCTCGTGATCAAAGAATATGCAATTAATATAAAAAGCTTTCAATTGTGTTGTGATTGACTTTTTTACTCCTATGGATACCCTTGTAACCTAGTTCTTCTGTTACTGCTATCTTGTATTCTCAATGATAATTGTATAGAAACATTTTTGAGCTAAGCTTCCATGTCAACTTGAAATCAAATAGCAAAGTTTTTTCATTAAAGAACTTATCATATTTGATTTCTCAAATTCTATTGCAAATGCTGAACATGCTCAAATCTGTAATTGTCTACAATTGCTGGCAGATACTTTTGTTTGTACTTTGGTTACTGAAAACTTATGATCAGAGATTGTAAAATTCTAATTACTATTTAATAAATGAGTGGCAATAAATAAATAAATAAATAAATAAATAAATAAATAAATAAATAAATAAATAAATAAATAAGCCAGCCGTTCAGTTGGAGAATGGATGATCCCTTTATATATTATTGAGTAGTTACTCAAGAATTGTAGAATTGGGTCGATATTTTAGTATAGACAGAGGAACCTAGGTCAAATATTTGTCTCCCAGAACATCTTAACCCAAATCATTGGATCACAAGAAAAATGCTTCCTAGCATTTTTTGCTACAACTAAGTAAAGGATACTTTTTTCCCATTGACCAAGTGTTGATCCATTAATTACAACAGGAACTGACCAACCAGTTCATTGCCCAAATCTGACTTCATGAGTTGAGAGAGAGTGACTGATCCAAAGTCACCAGCTGACTTTCATGCCTAAGGAGAAGTAGAACTTTTGGTTTCTAAACTGGTCTCCTGGTTTCTAGTTTCTAACCCTAATCCTAACCCTACTCCTAACTTTGAATCCCTACAGATTCTTACCTCTTTTCCATAGATTGATTTTCAGAGTGGAGTTCAAACAATCCCATTCTATTACAATGGGATACACAAGATTATTTTTTAAATCTATTCTATGCAGTTCCCAACTAAATTATATCCATTTTAAAACTTGATCATTATGTATCATTATGTATGTATGACTGTAACTTTGTTGCTGGCAATCCTTATGATTTATATTGATATATTGACCATCATTTGTGTTGTAAATATTGTACCTTGATGAACGTATCTTTTCTTTTATGTACACTGAGAGCATATGCACCAAGACAAATTCCTTGTGTGTCCAATCACACTTGGCCAATAAAAATTCTATTCTATTCTTATTTTGCCACTACACTATCTTTGATACTGTTCTTGTCAGTCCTTAAAGTAGACCAGATTTGAACACTAAAATTATGAATCCTAAAATTATTTTCTTTATAACATTACAGTTAGCAGAATCTTGCAACTCTGAATATCGTCTCCATTCCCTGCCTTTATTCTAAAGACAATTAAGGATAGTAAAGTCTGAGATATTTTCTAAAATTCCATTCTTGCTTTGGATTCAGATTTGTTTTATCTGACCATTGTTTTTTCATCATATTCTTCAAGGTTATACTTAGAGCCCATTATAACTCCAGTTTTTGGAGACAAATCCTTCTAATTAACAGATGGCAGATGGACATGCAAAAAAATCCTTAATTATTACATTTATTTGGAAGTATTATTTCGGAGCTGGATATATCTACATCTCTCTCTCTCTTTCTCTCTCTCTCTCTCTCCTGAGTCATAAATATAAATTCTAGCGAACACAAGCAAATGCAGCTTTAAGTCCAATAAGTTAACACATGATTACAGCATAGATCTCCCCATGAGAAAATATTTAGTGAAATGTAATGACTTTGTAATGAGAATGCGACTTTTGTGAATCACTTAATGGTTGGCTTTATAAATACATAGTTTGGAATAGCTATCGCTGAAAATGACATATTTATACATCAGACTTTAACCTTGTTGTCATTTCTACTGACTCTGTTGTGGTTCTGACTCTTAACCCTAGACCTCAACTTTGGATAATGGACACTATTAGATATTTCAACCTTCAAGTGAACTCTGTGTGTAAATATTGGCCTAGCTTGAGAATCTGCTTTATGTTGTCTTCAATATATTGTGACCTGTGTTTATGACATTATTAGGTGCTTTAACCAGCCCCCATGCTGAGACAGGACATAACAGATAGCTCTATCTTACCTTATTTTATTTAATCCCCTTTTAAAACTATACCACACAACTTTGACAAGACTGGAAGCTTTTGTTGATACAAGCTTTCTTTAGAAACCATGCTGTGAATTGGCTTGTTAAATACAATTAAAATTAACCATACTTTGTTGCCTTTTGACAACCTTCAGCTTACTCTAGCCAGCTTTGAGCTCCTTTAGGCAGCCATTAATTTGGAATAAATTTTTCTTCCCTTTATTGAGAAAAGATGTTTCAGGATTTTATTTCCTCTGGTTTTTGTTTGTTTTGTAAGCAATTTTTATTTATCTATTCAAATCCATGGGGATAACTGACTAATTGCTCTTTAGGTTTTCCACATTTTGCTTGTTTTTAATTTTTATTCTAATTTTAACTTTTTAAGAAAATGGGTTTTTGGGGAGGAGGTAAGGAAGCTATGCTTTGAACTGAAATACTTAACAGTAACTTTCAGAGCTGGAAGATAAAATAATACAAGAAGTTGTGCATAGAAAAAATATTTTTCTATGAATTGATTTTATGATCCCTTTCAATATTGCATTCTTGGATTAGACGTGAAAGGTTGGATGTAGGTTAATGATGATTCATACATCATACTGGGCAAAACATATAGCTCCAAATACCTTGGACTATTACTAACTTTGCTAATTTTGAGCTGTGAAATGTTAATCATCTGGCGTAATCTTGCAATTAGTTTTCAGTGTTGCATCTTTCTTTTCAGAACATACAACATATGCTTCCCCCACTAATTTTATGCAGCTATTCTTATTCTTAACTTTGTGTACTATATACAGAAGAGTCATGTCTTGTGGTTTGAATGTGTCTGGTCTGCATAGTTAATCAACAGTAAAGTGCTCTTTTATCATGCTAATTTTCACATATACTCCATAATATTTGCTAAAAGACAACACTGCAGAGACATCTCCACCTCTCCCTCATAAAAAGGAGACTGGATCACCTGCCAGAAATGCTTCATAGGCTGCATCTTGCTATAGCTAATGAACACAGTAGCTTACTAACTATGTCACATAAGGTCATGTCTAAAGCCCTGCTTATCTTGGACCCATATTACCTCCAGTGGTGGGTTTCAAATTTTTTACTTCTGGTTCTGTGGGCATGGCTTGGTGGGTGTGGCATGGTGTGGCTTGGTGAGCATGGCTTGGTGGGGAAGGATACTGTAAAATCTCCATTCCCACCCCACCCCAGGGGAAGGTTACTGAAAAATCCCCATTCTCTCCCGATCAGCTGAGACTTGGGAAGCAGAGAATAGATGGGGTCAATTAGAGGTGGTATTTACTGGTTCTCTGAACGACTCAAAATTTCCGCTACGGGTTCTCCAGTACTGGTCAGAACCTGCTGAATACCACCTCTGATTACCACAGAGAATAACTTATAGAACATTTCTTTCCTTGCTCACTGTGGTAATCATAGGGTTAAAATAGACCTTGTAAGTTTTCAATCCAATGCTTACCGCACAACAGTAACCTCGTACCATTCCTGGCATATGGTGCTTAACTATACAACCTTTGCTTAATGGCCTCCAGTAATGGAGCCCTTAGGGCTTAAGGAGACAGACTGTTCTACTGCTTAATAAGTCTCAGAATCAGGAAATTTCTCCTGATATCACATTTGGACTTCCCACTGTAAAATTTCCATCAACTGATTCATCTTTGACTATAAGTGATCCAGAGTGTAAATCCACATTCTCTTTCCTGTGATAGGTCTTAAATATTGGAAGACTGATATCATGTCTGGTCTTAGTCTTATCTGCTTTACTGAGCTTGTTTCAACATTTTTCAGAATATTTAGGATCTAGGACCCTCACTGTCTTTGTACTCTTTCCAGTTAATCAGCATCTTTCTTGTACTGTGCCAACCAGTTATCCAAGTTTCACCAACGGAACATACAGCAGCCTGGAACTATCACAATTTGAAAAGTTTCATTTATAATTATAGTGATTCTACCAAATTGAGATGTTCTTACAAATCCATTATCTATAGGGTTGAGAAGCAGAAATTCTTTATTAAAATATCCTTGAAAGAACTCTTTGTACAATTTTTAAAAATTGAGAAGTTTAATGTTTAGTTAAAATATTCTTAGTTTTATGGAGTTTTTTTACTGTAAATTGCGATGATACTTTGGCACTTGATGGTTTAATAATGGTTGTTGTTCAATCGAAAGACATATCTGACTCTTTGCAACCCCATGGACCATAGCATGGAAGGCCCCCTGTCCTCTGCTGTCTCCCGGACTTTGCACTAATTCATGTTCTTTGTGGCGATGGCACTATATAATCATTTCACCCTCTACCATCCCTTTCTCCTTTTGCATTCAATCTTTTCCAACATCAGGGTCTTTTCCAATGATTAATAATGGTAAATAAATATTAATATTAATACATAATATTAATAAAAGAAATGGATCCTATAGTAAATATTATAATAATATTAATAAATGAAATGGATCCCATAATACAAAATCCCCCTAGACTTGGGAATTGAGTATTCCTGGAGAGTAATATTAGGACTGCTGTAGTCCCTTAATATATGGAGCTTATTTCTGAGACATGCTATCGGATCTGTCTGGATTTCTATTCTGTTTATTCCCTGCACTTTAGTGAGAAGTATAATTGTACCTTTTCCTTTTTTGCAATTGATAATGAAAGCATATGCACAAATAACCCCCACTTCTTTTTTTACTTGCTCATTTCAATTAGTTATTGAAAATTTGCAGCAAAAATTTATTGATACTTGTGGAGTTTAGAACTGGGAGTGAATAAGGATATCTAAAGGGACACTGTGGCTCAGTGGCTAAGACGCTGAGCTTGTCAATTGAAAGGGTGGCAATTCAGCGGTATGAATCGCTAGTGCTGCGTAGTGGGGTGAGCTCCCATTACTTGTCCCAGCTTCTGCCAACCTAGCAGTTCAAATGCACGTAAAAAATGCAAGTAGAAAAATAGGGACCACCTTTGGTGGGAAGGTAACAGCGTTCCGTGTGCCTTTGGCATTGAGTCATGCTGGCCACAAGACCACGGAGACGTCTTCAGACAGTGCTGGCTCTTCAGCTTTGAAATGGAGACTGCACCCTAGAGTTGGGAATGATTAGTACATATGTGCGAGGGGAACCTTTAATTTTACCTAGCGATATACAGGCTATATACCCACCTCAAAAAAATTCAAGTTGTTAAATATATTAGTCTTTTGTATTTTATTATTGGTGTTCTATAATCAGGCTTAATATTTATAATTATAAAGCAATGCACCAGGATCTAAAAAAATATTAAGTTTTAAATAGAAAGCAATAATGGAAGTGTTCAGAATGAACTTGCTCTGATTAAAACCCCAAAATTTTACATGTAAAATTGAATATATTTAGAACCATTAAAAATCAAATAAATTATGGTTATTATTTTATTCTAATAATGGAATAATAACTTAAAAAGTAAAACTTGAAAGATTGTTCTGTGGTTTTTCACTGCACTCAAAACTAAAAAGGCTAGGTATATTGAGAGGAAATAAAATCCAACATTGATACTGAAAATCAAACCAATTGCTACAGTTAGAAAGGCTTAAAGTTATTTAATGCTGCATATGGAATTATTGGAAAAAAGTAGTTCAAACATATTTTCAAAGTAGCAAAGTTATTGTGCAAAATTATTCTGATATGCAAACACTTGGTGTGGAATCCTCTGCACTATAAGATCACTATAAGATCATCACTGATTACTGCTCTTCAAATACATAAATACATTTTCCTTTTTGAGAAGGATTTGGCCTCAGTAGTGAATTGTGTTTTATTTTAGATATCAATACACATACTGCTTAAATTCTCAACATACCTAGGCTATTCAGGTCCTGAAATTCAACAAGCATTTATAATATACTTTCAAGGTATATGCTGAGAAATACACAAATGTACTCCCAAAAAATACAGAAAAGTTTTGAAATAAGAGATAATTCGGATCAATTCTTTTGATGTCATGTCCATACTAATTCAACATGATCACTCAGTTGCAAAGTCTTGTTTTGATATTGCTTATATTTTTAAATCAAGCCTAAAGAATGCCCTGGAATGCACTACTTAACTGGGGTATTCTGTCTCCCTAACTAATATCTCGCAGCAAACATTTCTTTTGCCACCTATTCAAGTTATAGCAAGTTATAAATGTATAGGTTTTGTCACCTTGCAGCTGCATTGGTGATAATTTTTAAACTGCTGGGATTACGGATCAGCTTGTCCAAGATGCTGACAATCTGTTCAAACTTTGGTCTGTTGTTTCTGTCTTTTTGCCAACAGTCCAGCATCATCTGATACAAGGCAGCTGGGCAGTCCATAGGTGGTGGCAAACGGTATCCTTCCTCCACTGCTTTAATTACCTGCACACAAGGAAGACAGTTTGTAGAACCTCAAGGACATTCAGTTCACTTCTCCTTCCTCAGTTCTGAAAATAATATGCATTACATAATCCAATATGGAGGTTTAGTAATTAAACAGATGTATTTTATTCCTAACTATTGTGAATCATGCCTATTCTTTTTCACCTCCAAAATAAGCCACTTGACAATAAGAGATACACAACATGACAGAAAAAGCAGAAGATAATTACATATCTTTGAAGAAAGTGACACTCAATCTTGTCCAATGTTTAAATTTGATTAGACCAAATACAACTCAATTTAATTCATTTCCTACAGAACTAGCTTAATTACTCCAAAGAGAAAACATCTGGATCACTGCTGTACATTCATCCCCACCTCCTTCAATGGTCTTATAGGAATTGTTATTTGAGATCATATGAACTTAGAAAATTGCTTGATACCAGTCCATAGTTTAGCATTATTTACAATGACTAGCAACAAATCTCTTGGGCTTCAAATGGAGGACAGTTTTCTATCTTTAACTGGATTAGCCAATGACTGAAACAGAACATAGCCAAAAACACAATAATCCTGTTTCTAATATTTAAATATTTCAGAATCTTAATTTATCAAAAAATCTTGGCTTGGATATGATCTAATAATACATACATAGAAACTCCATATGCAGGAAGAATCCGATATAAACTAATTTTATTAATATAGAAATATGGAAATGTAAACCATTAATGTAATTTACATTTCTGGTTCAGACAAAAAGACAAAACTTGAATTATTAAAGGTACATTATTGGCTAATAGCATTACACATATATGTATGCATGCATGCATACATGAATGTGTGTATTTTGCCCATTGATATTTCAGAATTTCAGATGGAGAAGATGTAATATTTGTGAAAGCCCATAAATATTATTAAGCTAAGTCTTGAAATATTGTGAACCACGTGGTTAATAAAATTGCTAAAATTTTCATAATTAGCATTTCTATGACATTTTGATTTGAGAATTGCAGTGCTTTGGTTTATTGGCTTCAAATCAGTCAAACTTATTCAGAAAATGACCCAAAAGAAACAGAAAGGTTTGAATACATCATGTCCGCATCTCTTTCCTAATTTTTTACAGGTGGAACAATTATTAAATTAATTATTTCTAAATAAGATAGCTCATATTTATAATTTAATTATTCTACTACATATTCAGTTACGCAACAAAATGATGTTGACATTAAGCTGTATACATACAAGGTTACACACACATTTATGACTATATTAAAAATATCAGCATCTGCTAAAAGGTTTTCAGAGCCAAACACAGTTTTAATTAGAAACCAATTTAATTAGGTCTCATATGTGTGTTTAAACTTTATTTTAAACTTAGTTATTACTGGTGTTAACAGTCATACAGTATACGATGGCTAATACTGAAGATTTGTAAGGGGTATTGATATGAGCAAACATTAGAACATTCATCTCTCAGAATACTGGCTTTGTTGGGAAATGTTGTACAGCTCAGTGCATGAACACAATATAAAGCCAGTTCACAAAATAGGAAAGGTACTTGGTACAGGAGAATTTAAAAAATAAAATTATGACAGAATTTATAAGCTAAGTAACAATATGACTATATTCATTTTTAATTATATATAAGTTTAAGACCAGAGCAACTTTATTTGTGATATATGTATAACATTAGAAAAAATTGTACTGTCAAGTAAATCAAAGTAAATCAAGCGCACAAAATGACGTTTTTATTTATTGAGGAATACTTCCAAATTCCAAAGAAGTGTAACTGCAAAGCAAGATATAATTATTTAAACTGTTTACAGGAAACAGTTCTAAGAAAATCAAATAGTCACTTCACATAACATATGTAGTACTTCAAAACATGCTCTAGTTGTTAAAAACTTATACACAAATATTTACTTTTCCTTTACAAAGTTCAATTTAATCTAATCTAATCTATAACACTCATGGAATAATTCAATTAAAAGAAATCAGGAGACATTTAATGAGGAACTCTAATCACTGAAATTTTTAATTTAAAACAGTTTGCCATTTTATGAATCCCTTTTCTTCTTCTATTGTGTAAAAACACTAATTGTTTAAAAAGCTTTTTTTTAAAAAAAGAAGAAGCAAAAAGTCTCCTAACAAAATAAGTCTTTACTAACAAAAGGGTTTTTAAACTTTGATAATTTATTTTGCATAATAATTGTCTATATATTTCAATGTACTCACATCTTGATTAGACATCTCCCAATAGGGCCTCTCTCCATAGGACATTACTTCCCAAAGAACAATACCATAGCTCCATGCGTCACTGGCTGATGTAAATTTGCGATAAGCTATAGCTTCTGGAGATGTCCAACGAATTGGAATCTTGCCTCCCTATAAGGCAAAACCACATATGCGCTTATATATCTGTGCACTCTATCTTTTGACTATAAATCTAAACATAATAAAAACATTGTTGATTATTTATTTGTTACTTACTTAGTTAGTTACTTACTTGCTTACTTACTTACAGGACATATATGGCCACCCATTTCAAAAAATGACTCTGGAGGGCTCATATAATTATCCATGTAACAGTCTTTACCAACGACAAAGACAAGAAGCTAGCTTCATCGTGCCAATTTAAAGTTTGATCTACAACGGAACAAACTAATAATCCATAGGACATAGTTTAAACCTTACCCTTCCCCCCAGGTGCCAGACAAAATATTTTCTTAAATCCTATTTTCCCATCTTGCACTAGTTTATCAGGATTAGATCATGTATATATGAAGAAGTGAAAAATAATGTTACTTTGTAGGGTCTATTGTAGGGTCTACATGACTATTTCCTCTTAATGAACAGACTTGTATATTTCATAATATGAAGTTATAGTTATATAGAACAGATACATATACCCTGTTTCTCCAAAAATAAGACCTAGCATGTTTTTTACATGCGGGTATAATGTAAGAGACTGCACAGCCAGCCACCTAACCATTCCATCTGATTGCTTGCAGTGCTGTGGCCATGAGGCAGGTTATGTGGAGCCCCCTCATGCACCTCACACCGGCTTACCTCAGGGCATCCGCAGCCAGCCCATCCATCTATGCCCAAACACCTGCCACATGGCGGCAGCACCAATGATGGTTTGCTACCAGTTCACCCTGGTTTAGGCAAACCAGTAGTGGTGGCGGGAAGCTCCACTCACCCACCTGGATGTTATCAAATACACTCTGCGCAAGCGCAAGTGAACTGGTAGTAAAGGTAAGTGAAATCCACCACTGGGCAACACCAACAGCCATGTGCAGCAGGAGGCCATGGAGCCGCGGGCACATTTCTTCTACTTGCTTACAGCTGCAATGGAGCAGGAGGCTTAGTGGTGTGCTGGTGTTAGTGCTACGTCTGCAAGGTGAGACTTGTGTCAGGGCATGGATGGCCTGCCTGTGGGGGCCCTGAGGTAAGCCAGTGCATAGCACATGGAGCAGCACCACCCCCTGCCTTGCCTTGTGGTCATGGCACCAGAGTGTTGTTTGGCCTCCTGCTCTGTTGTGGCTGTGAGCAAGCAGAAGGAGTGGGCCAGTGGCCACACAGGGTCTTTCTGGATGGGGCTGCTGGAGCCGTCTTTGCAAGGCAAGGCAGGTATCGGGTATGTGTGGCCTGGCTTTAGGGGCCTTGAGGTAAGCTGGTGCAGGGTGTGTGAGGCAGCTCCACCCCCTGCCTCGTGGCAGCAGCACTAGTGCACCATGCTGCCTCCTGTGCCCCTCCCCCATGAGCAGGCAGAAGAAGTGGGCCTCCTGTACGTGGAAAAAAATAATACATACCCAAAATAAACCCTAGTGCTTATTTGGGGCCCTAAAGAAAATAAGAGCCGGTTTTATTTTCGGGGAAACACAGGTATGTATTATATGTATAGCTAGAAACTAGCTTCTGTAGAACTAAAAAGAAACAAATAATACTGAATTAATTAGCAATAATAAGATATTTATTTATTTATTTATTTATTTATTTATTTATTTGATCAGATTTGTATACCGCCCTATCTCCCAAAGGACTCAGGGCGGTTTACAGGCATTTAAAAACACATAAATACAATCTAAAAACAATTAAAAAACTTATTCTAAAAGCCCAATAATTAAAAATATAAAAGTAAAACCAATTTAAAACCCATAATTTAAAATCTAACTCAGTCCTGCGCAGTTAAATAAGTATGTTTTAAGCTCGCGGCGGAAGGTCCGAAGGTCCGGAAGCTGACGAAGTCCTGGGGGTAGTTCGTTCCAGAGGGTGGGAGCCCCCACAGAGAAGGCCCTTCCCCTGGGCGTCGCCAGACGACATTGCCTCGCTGACGGCACCCTGAGGAGTCCCTCTCTATGAGAGCGCACGGGTCGGTGAGAGGTATTCGGTAGCAGTAGGCGGTCCCGTAGATAACCCGGCCCTATGCCATGGAGCGCTTTAAAGGTGGTCACCAAAACCTTGAAGCGCACCCGGAAGGCCACAGGTAGCCAGTGCAGTCTGCGCAGGATGGGTGTTATGCGGGAGCCACGAGGGGCTCCCTCTATCACCCGCGCAGCCGCATTCTGGACTAACTGTAGCCTCCGGATGCCCTTCAAGGGGAGCCCCATGTAGAGAGCATTGCAGTAATCCAGGCGAGACGTCACGAGTGCGTGAGTGACCGTGCATAGGGCATCCCGGTCCAGAAAGGGGCGCAACTGGCGCACCAGGCGAACCTGGTAGAACACTCTCTTGGAGACGGCCGTCAGATGCTCTTCTAAAGACAGCCGTTCATCCAGGAGGACGCCTAAGTTGCGCACCCTCTCCATCGGGGCCAATGACTCGCCACCGATGGTCAGCCGCGGATTTAGCTGACTGTACCGGGACGCCGGCATCCACAGCCACTCTGTCTTGGAGGGATTGAGCTTGAGCCTGTTTCTCCCCATCCAGACCCGTACGGCCTCCAGACACCGGGATATATAAAATGGAATCCTCTAACCATGTACTTAAACTGTTTGTTTGAAACTAGAGACAGAAGGAGTAGGAAGAATCGTGAATTCTGCTTTAAGGATCTTCAAAGAAGAATGCAATTTGAAAAAAAGGAATAAAAGCCTCAGAGTAGTTCAGGGTTTATATAATTTTTACCATTATGATTGAACACAGCAGAGCAATTAAAGGGCAATGTACTTGCTATCACTATAGTGAACAATTGCAGTCAGAATAAAATGATTGCATATGCACAAAGTATCTGTACATAGTAAGATTTATCTGCAGTTTCTCCATATTATTTGTGACTCAGATAACTCTGCTTTGTTGCAATAAGAACTCACCCTTGTTGTATAGGCAGCTTCTGGATCATCTTCCAATATGCGGGAGAGGCCAAAATCAGACACTTTGCATACTAAGTTACTGTTGATGAGTATGTTGCGGGCAGCAAGGTCACGATGGACGTAACCCATATCTGACAGATACTTCATGCCAGATGCAATTCCTCGAAGCATTCCCACCAGCTGAATGACTGTGAATTGAGCATCATGTTTCTGCAAATAATTTAAACAACCTTTTGGCCCTTCAGTTTACATAAGGCTTCTATTCAGAAATAATCTAAACAAGTCAGTATAGCTTCGTTTTGAAAATAGTGTGCAGAAATGTACCAGTTAAAGCAAAGATAAATTGAATCGGTATTGCCAAATAAGACATCTCTCTCTCTCTCTCTCATTCACTTGTACTCTCTCTCTCTCTTACACATACATAGTCGAAACATAATGTTGGCTAACCCAAACCAAATGTCTCTGATTGATGAAAACTTTTCATTTTAATTTCCTACATTAAAATAATACATGGGAACTTTGATAAATTAAGATTATGTATTTTATGGATTTAAAATAAAGCATTGTATCTAAACATGATCTTTGACACAGTATTATTTTTCTATAAGCTTAATACAGCTTCATTTTTTCTGGCAAAACTTGATGGCTGTTAGCAAACTTAAATATTTCTATTATAGATATAACAGCTGAAGTTGTAGAATATGTTAAAATTAATATTGATAAGATTTCATATTTTTTTTTTTGTAGTTTACCTGCTGGGTAAACTATAGTCTCTGGTGGCTCAGCAGACTAAGTCTGTCTGTTATTAACACAGCTGCTTGCAATTACTGCAAGTTCAAGTCCCACCAGGCCCAAGGTTGACTCAGCCTTCCATCCTTTATAAGGTAGGTAAAATGAGGACCCAGATTGTTGGGGGCAATAAAAGTTGACTTTGTATATAATATACAAATGGATGAAGACTATTGCTTAACACAATGTAAGCCACCCTGAGTCTTCGGAGAAGGGCGGGATATAAATTCAAATTTTTTTTAAAAAGTCATCTGGCTACAATATATTGTGTAAATCTGTAAAGTAATTGCTCTCAAGTAACTAGGTTAAGAGTATTCTATGAATGTAACCAATATGCAGAATATCCATTCTTTCCAGATATTTGTATGTGGAATTTATTCTAGAATTAAAATGGAAATTATGACTCAAGATATATATATAAGCTTGAGTCATAATCTTGATACATACACACACACACACATATCTATCTATCTATCTATCTATCTATCTATCTATCTATCTATCTATCTATCTATCTATCTATCTATCTATCTATCATCTATTTATTTATATCTCTATCTATCTATCTTCAAACAATATGAATTTCATCTAAAATGAAATCTAAGTTTAAATGCTTAGCGATTCTGATATTAAACCAAACACTGTATTGAAAGAGATTTTTATTCAGGCCTTTGCCCAGATAGAGGGAATGGAACCAGAAGATTTTGAAGTTAATATTGAAAAAATTTATCGTGTTAATTCCTGGTGGGCAAGGCAGAAGTGTTTACCGAGAGATGTGGTTATTTATTTTACAAATAAGAGGATTAGGTATGGAATTTTGCGAGCATTTTATAAAAATAAATTTCAAATATTAGGACAAGATATAATAATGATGAAGGAAATTCCTCCTAAAATGTTAAGAAAGAGAAAAGAATTTGCCTTTCTGGTGGATGAGCTTAAGAAACATCAGATATATTTTAGATGGGAGGTTCCAGCAGGTTTAACACTGAATTATAAAGGAAGAAAGTATTTTCTCAATACAATTTGTAAAGCACGAGATTTTTATACTAATGTATTAAAGATTGGGAATTCTTTCTTAACAGATGTTACGTTGAATGGTGAATAGATGGTTGAAAATGTGTACGATAGAAGAAGGAGGAGAATGTTTAATTTTATTATATGATTATGGTTAATTTTTGTAAATGATTTATTGTGGATATAAATGTGTAATTTTAGGGGTACTATATGATATATTAAAGGTATAAAGGAATAGGAAGATGGAATATTGTTTAATTTTGGAGGATAGATAGTAAAATTTAGGAACTTGGATTAAATATTATATTTAAGAGATGGATGTAATGTTAATTAGAATGTAATTGTTATAATAGATATATTTTGGATGTTATAGGTGTAATTTTAACAATGTTATTTGACATAAGTAAGGTAAAGTGAAGATTTTAATTATTACAATTGACACTTTGGATATTTGTAATATTATTTGTTGTATATATAAATGTTAAAGATGTGAAAAGATGGACTATTGCTTACCCCTGAAGGTTGGACAGAAAAATTAAAGAAACTAAGTTGGAAATATGAACTATTTTTGAGAGACTGCTAAGGAAGAAAGACATTTTAGAAGAAACCTTGGTGAATATTGGAAGATGGAACGTTGTTTTGATATTGATTGATGAAGGTTGGATATTAAAACTACGTACTTTATTCAAGAATAAACACTAACTCAATTGGAAACTTTGAGAATTCTAGGAGTGGAATGGTCTGATATATAATGGAGTGGAAGAAAAGTATCTTCTTTGTCTTTGGAAGGAGTGGAGGTTTTAAGGAATGACTATGGATTATGATTTGTGCTAGATTTTAATTTTTGTTGTTAGTTTTATACCCTGTACTCGGTTCTCGGAAGTCCTGGGGGTGGGGGAGGAAGGGAAGGGAGGGGAGGGGTAGAAAATGGATTGATAGTTAATGTACAAAGTTGATTGAAGATGTATAATTAATGTAAGATCGGACCTGCCTGGTTACTACTTTAGAATGAAGGGAAAGAAGGAGTAGAAGAGAGAAGGAGGAAAGAGAAGAGGAGGAGGAGGAAAGGAAGGAAGGAAGAGGGGAAGAGGGAGAAGAAAGGAGTACGGAGGAAAGAGTAGAGGATGTAGATAAGAGAGGGGGAGGATGGTTATGGAAAGTAGAAGAAGGTAAAGAAGGAGAGTAAAAGGAAAAGGAAGGGGGTGGTGACCGGGCAAATCCGATTAATTGTATATGAGGGTACATTAAATATGTTATTGGATATGTTATTGGATAAGAATGTCAAAATAAAACTTTAAAAAAAAAAACAAAAAAAAAAAAAACCAAACACTGTATGAAATAAATAAAATGGTCTGGTGTAAAATGATGGTGTAAATTACCATTCTTCTAAAAGCTGTAGTTGCAAATAGAACTTCATGTCTGGACAGTTCACAGAAACTTGTGCACATTATGATATATGCAAAGACTTAATATATGCAAAGACTAATAATGCTTATAAAAGAATAGACTTAGATCTTGACCTTTTTTTTTTTTTTGCTTTGTTGACAGTGATGCTTGATTTTTATCACTCTTTTCATAAAAAGTAATAACGTTTCAAAATAATTGAGGTTCCATTTATCTAGATATTTATCTCTTTAAGATAGTGGAAGATAATTTTTTAAAAAAATAATTTCAGATAATTATAGGATGATATCAAAAAGTCACTTACCCTGAGAAAGCTATCTAAAGAACCATTCTCCATATATTCAGTAACAATCATGACAGGTTTACCTGAAAAGTGTATTAAACAAAGCAATTAATTGTATAACCATGGCTGTATTAAAAAAGTCAAAATTGAAAAATTCTGCAAAATATTGAAAACATGATAAAATATTCCATAATATTCCAAAATTGGAGGTTGCTTTTGGCTGCAAGAAATGGATATAGTGGGCATGTGTATACAAGTTCAACATTCCATCTCTATATATCTTGATAAATTGCATTATATTTTCTCCACATTTATTATGTCACATTTATAGAAATTATATTAACATGAGGATGAGGTCTCTACACAAAGAGTCCACTTTTTATTACAGTAAGTAATAAAATCTATCAGTACCTTTTATTACAGTAAGTTATAATTTAGCTATCAAATAAATATAATATTTATTTAGCTATTGCTTTTTTTAAACCTTTATTTGGTAATTGAAAAATCTGTTTAAATTATAATAGTTCAAAAGTAAAGCAAAACCATAATGATGAATAGATTTATGGAAGCAATCATTTATTTATGTATATATAATATAGCATAATTAAAATTATTAAAAAATGATCAAATTTAAACAGATGAAATATGGTAATATCTATAATAATATTATAGCATAAACTTTCAAGATTTTTAGGTATAGTAATTAAGTAGAAATTTCCATCTAAACCTATCTGCAATCCAGAATGAACTTAATGACAATTTAAGCCTCTATTTTTCTGAATTTTATTCCTATATATAACATATATTAACCAAATGTTCATAAATACACATGTACTGTTAATATGTATGTTTATTCTATAAAAAGAATGCACAAAATAATACAAATATTAGCTCTAAACCAATGGTCCCCAACCTTTATGCCACCAGGGACCAATTTTGTGGAAGACATTTTTTTTTTCACGGACCACGGGTTTCATTTCCGTTTGCTCACCTGCTGCTCACCTCCAGCTGTGCGGCCTGGTTCCTAACAGGCCTGGGTGTTGGGGACCTTTGTTCTAAACTATTCACTGAGAGAACTATGTGCCATGGAATTTCATACAAAGATACATTTGGATTATCAATTCTGCATTTGATGCAAAATGGACAGAAACAAACTTACAAATTGTTAAAACAACTTTTTAAAGGGTGTATAATCTGATGCCTTATACCAAGTGTTTCTTCGTAAATTTCCTTTTGTTTGTTTGATTCTCAAAGCTCCGATTTAAGAAAAAAAAAATCAGCATCTCTGTATTCTATGAATTCTCATGCCTTAGACACTAATATAGAAGACATTATTGCTATTGTTAGCAAATGAAGATGAAAGTTCTGGTTATGTAAGGACAAAAGATTACCATAGCAGAGTGCCATCATGCTCCACTATGACTAATTAGCCAATGGCAAAAGTGCTATGTTTAATTATCCCAAGTGCTAAGTAGTTTAGGAATAGCATTTCACATCCTCTATTTTAACAGTCTTTTCACTGCCTAATGACAACTGAACACAGTTCTTTCATGTGGCCTTTTGTGAAGAAACACTGCCATGATTATGCTTCAATGAATCTTTACAACAGCCCATAACTCAAATGTTTCTAGTCAAGTCTGATGTAAGTTATGGCCTGGGAACCAACTTCCTCCCTCCCAAGATACATACATGTGTTCCACTTAGCAACTGCTTTAGCCCATTTGGGATAAGGTTTCTCTTATTCACCACTTTCAATTCATTATCCATAAAAACACCTGAGTGTAGTATGGTATTGACTTGATTTATTAATAATTACATTTCATCTGAAACCAGGTGCCAGAATTATGGACTGTTTTTGCAGTATGCTGCTCTTTCAGTGGAAACTTTTTTTAAATGACTCTAGGCATCTGGATTGATAAAGTTAAACCACTAATTTAAGTTTAATTCATTTTATTTTTTCATTAATTTCATTAATTAATTTTAATTTTATCACAGAAACACAGTCTTTATACCTCAGCCAGGAAAGAATTTAGCATAATTGGGAAATTATGCATGTTTTAAAATCATTTCAACCATATATTGCTGTATTCCATCTCAATTTTCTTTGGATAAAATCAAGAATATTTTTGGAGAAACAAAGAGTATGTAATAACTCTCACATGTCTTAATATGATTAAAAAACTTAAAAATATTCATAAATGATTTAAACAACTAACTAAAATGCAATTGAGTTTTATTTTTTTTAGTAAAGTATAGTACTTTTTGATAAAATTGTGTAAAATACAATGCCACAATGCAATAAGAATATCCAAAATATAATTTAATAAAATAATGAAAATCATTTAAAATTATTAAATACACATTTCCTTCTTTATATTTATCCTATCTGAGCAGATTTTCACATATTTAAGCTGGAAATGAACAAGCAATCAGAAACACATGTTCCAAGGTAACCCAACTTATTTTTAGAGAAACATACTATGTTCATTTATCAAAATGTAGCCATTTATATGATAACAACTTGTTTCAACAGTGTTTCTAAATTTTATTATACTAAAACCTGCTGTAAATTATTACTAAACTAAGCAGAACATGTGTGTTGGCTGTTAGAAGTGCTGTCTATAAAGCACCTTGGAGACTAGCATAGGAGACTAGCATAGAAACAAATATGAAACAGGGGAATAATTCAGTGTTGGAAAAATAGGCTGAACTCTTCTTTAGCCTGTGCACCTTATCATATCTCTAGTGAGCAGTAAGCCACACAGCTGCTGAACAGTATATGTGCCAATGTTCCAATTAAGAGTTTTCTACAGATGACAGCCATGAAAGTTGTTAAGAATTATCCCATAATGTGCAATCAGCATGAATAGCTTATTTGTAAAGGCTATCCATCAAAATTTGGCTTGCCACAGAAAATCCCAATGCCAATTAATCATATGTATCATATAGGAAGGTATGGTTGGCACATTCCTTTCAAAAAGAACACCCATGGATAATCTACAAACTTCCTCTATTTCTTTGAAATAATTCCAGCCAAACTTTAAGGATTACATAATTATCGGTAAAATATAACTCAAAAGCACTGGAAGATTTTTCATTATAATGTATCAGTACAGAAGAAAAATATATCCAGCTTTTAAAAACTTAGTGATAACTCAAAACATTTTTCACAAAAATAATTTGAAAGCCAAAAATAATATAGAGTATTTTCTTATTTTCACTTTTACTTTTGCCTATAACAAACATCTTTAGAATGTACCTAATATTTATTAGGCTCATCTACTGGCATGTTTGTGACTGTAAGTGCTAACAGTATAGATTCATCACTAATAGTTATTTTCCCCCCCTCAAAAAAAGTTTTGTGAGTAGGCAAGGAACTATGGTTTAGAAATTTTTCTGAGAAGTGCAAAGAGTTAAGAAAGCTAAGTTAGGGAGACACTATAAGAATAGTCCCTAGTGCCGCATAACGGGATGAACTCCCGTTGCTTGTCCCAGCTTATGTCAACCTAGCAGTTTGAAAGCATGTAAAAGAATGTAAGTAGAAAAATAGGGACCACCTTTGGTGGGAAGGTAACAGCATCTGTGCGCCTTTGGCGTTTAGTCATGCTGCCCACATGACCATAGAGACGTCTTCGGACGCACTGGCTCTTCGGCTTTGAAATGGAGATGAGCACCACCCCCTAGAGTCAGGAACGACTAGCACATATGTGCGAGAGGAACTTTTACCTTTACATTAAAAGAATAATCTCATAAGAAAGAGAAAAAATATTGCAACAGACTAAGAAATAAGAACTTGGGAAACACACCGATGAGCGAAAGCAGCAAGGAAAAAAAATAACAGAAAATAACTACTTATATATAGTAACAGGTTTCTGGAGGAACAGGATACTCACCATTGCCCACTGATTGGTTGTATTGTAAAGTACATCTGAGGTACTCACAACTTTTTTTTTTTTTGAGTGAGTCCTGCATTTGGCCTTTCATTAGAATGTTGAGTGGGGAGTGAGGAGACTGGTACACCCAAAACAGGATAGAAACAAATATGCTGAAACTAAGTGAAATACATGATGAGGATTTCAGTAGGGTCCTACATCATATATCTAAAAAGTTCATCTTCTTATTCTTTTAATAATATTTTAATGGCAAATTTGGAAAGACTCTGAAAGACATGTCCCAAAGTCTTATGGTCTGCAACCTGAGGTCATGACCCTTTTTCTACATATAGTTAAAAGTTCGACACACAAGCAAAGAGCCTCTGCAAAATGTCTCTCCCATCATTAAACGATTGTGTATGCATTATGTATGAATACCATTATATAGCAGTGCCCAATGTTTACGGCTTGATGGCCTGGCTATGGGAGAGAGGAAAACTGAACCCCGTGAGACCGGCCAATGGTGCACATGTGCCCACAACTCTTGTGCAAGTGGCATGCCAGCATGCATGTGCACATCTCAATGTGTGTGATAGGGATGCCAGCACGTACATGCATGAGGGTCTGCTATCCTGCCACTCGCACAAGTTGAGCTGTGTGCACGTCCATTCCAACCAATCACTCACACGGTCCATTTCTAAGTAAGCCACTGCCCAGTAGGGGCTGCAGCTTGGAGTTGGGGACCCTTGCTATAATGCATTTGAAGAAAGAAGTAATTTAGAGAAGAGGTACTGAACCAATAAACTGGAGAAACTCTATATTACTACAAAAAAGAGATAAAATAGTTATGGTGCTAAAGACACTGAACTAAAGTTTATAACAATATGTATATTAGTTGTGGGTGAGAAGAAGAGAGGCCTGAGGCTAAGGTGGATATAAGCATGAATATGAGAAATGGAAGAAATAGAATAGGTCTCAATGACTCATAAGGGAACAAATAGCTCCATTAACAAGAGTAAATTTTCTTCTTGTACATCAATGGAGAATTTCCAAAATAGTGATGAGTTCCATATTTAAACATTATTCTTTGGGTTTCTAGTAAACACCATGTAGGGATATAATTAATATAATTCTAGCAATTTAATTAAACTTTTAAATATTTTATATATTCAGTTTGTTTTCCAAAATATTATTATTTTTGTGGCAATATTACCAATAAGGAATGTAATTTTATCAATATACTAATCAACAACACCCGTGGCAAGTCATCAGTTGGAAGTTCATATTTGCTACATTTATCCTTTCAGTTATTACTGCTGTTCAAATAAATGCTGAGTATGAAATTAAAGTATTACAAAGTTCAATTATTAGTTTTTTTGTTTGCTTCCTGAATATAGCTCTTCAAATATTTGCCAGATGCTGACACCGTGAGGTAATATGCAGTATGATTTTCCAAGTCTAGCCAGAATGCCTGCAACTGTTTAAGAGCAATCAATGTCAGAGCAGAATCCAGTACTTTCTAATACTGAATGACAACTGTATAACATTATCATCTTTATTACCACAGGAGGGTGTACACTGCACATTATAATTTTAAAATCTACAAGGGATTCATAGCAGGGTTCTTCATTTTCTAAAATTGTATTTCAGTATAAATTTAAGCTACAACATTGAAAATATTGCACTTCTTTGGATATTTCACCATATTTCTTTGGATATTACAATATTTTCATTTTATAATACTAGAATATTGTGGCATTCAGGAGCTGCAGTCAAGTATAAGCATTCTATGAACAATGCCAATGTATTTATAGCTCAAACTATATGCTGCATTGCATTATAGTCTATTTTACCCACAACTAATTGCAAGCATTTTAGCTAAATTACATGACATGGTAAAGGCATAGCATATATTATCTTCTGTTTGAAAATGTATGCAAAATTCTGAGTGTTGAGACTCTGCCCAGATTAAAATTAAAACCTAACATATATGCCATGGTTTTAAAAAAAGTTTCCACTGACAATAATGGCATTTTTAAAAGGCTGACTTATTTGCAGATTTCATTGTAGCTTTAAGCGTTATAAAGATCAAAAATAAAAGAGGGGCAGCTAATTTGGAAATGGATACAAGACACTCTAACGCAAATATTTCAAAAAGACAAGACGAGGAAAATGTAGCAAATATTCTATAGCTAACAGAAGCTAATGATTCTCTCCATCACCCAGAGACCATAACTGGCTAGAAAATGGGCAGGCAGAGTCAGGTGAGTGGTAAAAATCCTGTCTATACAAAACTTACAGAATCCAAGTTGGCACCCAAACATGAACTGTTGAAACAATGCCCAAGACATGGGAGAAAGATCAAGCAGAGGTACTACCATAACAAGACAAGTACCATAGTATAGTATAGTACCATAACAAACAAGACCCTGCATGGAATATATGGTCTAGTGATAGCTGAAAATGGCAGCCATTGGGAAGGTGGCTGGAACGTCTGATTAAAAGATAGCACAGAGTCATTGACCATAGCAACACAAGAACAGGCATTAGGCATCAAATCCATAGAATCAGTGGTATACCTGACAGGATCCAAGATGCAAACTATGCAAAGATGCCTTAAAGATAGTTCAACAGATAGTAGCATAGGATAAGGTACAGGAAGGAACAGCAGTAAGCTAGAAACCAAGAGACTGAGTTCTAGTCCATACTTAGGCTTCAAATCAGGCTTAGTGACTTTGGGCCAGTCATTTTCTCTTAGCCCAACCTATCTCACATACTTGCTGTGAGGCAAAGACAAAAGGAGTAATATGTGTGTTTACAAAGCAATAAAGGTGGAATAAAAATCTAAAAAACAAAACACATCTAAGTAGTGTGGGAATATTAGTGACATGCAAGTTGGCTGAGCAGTTCAGATATGTTTAATGAAATAATACTGGTTGCAAACAAGTTTAAAATTGTGAGCTGAGTAGTAACTGCAGTCAAATTGCCCTTTCCATGCATACTACCAGCCATCAAAAGAAAAGAAGGGGGGATGTTTTTCCTTTAAATTCAGATACCCAATGAAAATAGGCCTGAGCAACTTTTCTTTCAAGCAGATCTTTCAAAATGTTTTCTGCTAAATATTGTTTATTTCAGCAGTTAACTTACTTTTGGTGACCACGCCTTCTAACCGGATTATATTGGGATGATCAAATTGTCCCATGATGCTTGCTTCTCCAAGGAAATCTCTTCTCTGTTTTTCTGTGTAACCAACTTTCAGGGTTTTTATTGCAACTGATATCTCCTTTTTGGAAGGAAGTTTTAGGCGGCCACTACATACTTCTCCAAACTCACCTGTCAGTAAATGCAAACAGAAAAAAATTGAATTTCTAGCTAGAGATCATGACAGATTAACTGGTTCAGAAACCTACACTTTCAGTCTACATTGTATACTCTGTGGCTTTTTACTCTTCTGGAATATTGCACATAGTCCAGATGCCCAATTCTGGAATCCGCTTGAAACATTTCTATTTCTTGAGATATGTATTTTATGGATCTAATGTAATGTCAAATCTCTACCTTAGAGATAAGTTACCTTAGTTGCAGCATTCCAGCAGAGTAAGAACAGATGTTTCAAACATATATTTTAAGCAACATGCAAAGTTTTATAAAATTCTTGTAAGTGAACAGTGATGTTCAACAACATAATGTAAATTGTTAAGTAATCTGATAAAACAAACTTTGTGATGTGTGCATATAAAAATGCTTGTGCATGATGGTAAATTTAAAAAAACATTTTGTTTTAAGAGTCATGGGAAGACTTGTTTTTTTTAACTGAAGATATAAGAGATAATATAATGCGTTCAAGAGACCACAAAAACAATAACAAGAACAAAATTTACCGGTATCTGACCTTACATGAAATCATGTCTGCCTGTATAATTTATTAAGATCAATAGTCAAATATAAACATTAAGTAAATGCCATTAATTTAGAAGAATTTACTGAGAATTGAAAATTGAAACTCAATATTATACAGGTTGAAGCAAAAAAAATACTGTATATCAAGTACTTGGAACAAATTATGTGCAAGCTTGGTGTTATATTTTGAAGACTCTCCTAGCTATTTATGTTAAGATTTTAATACCTTTAACACCTAAACTGTTATCACTATGTGCCTATAGCTGGGTTATAGTCAGAACAGATATTTTTAGTCTGCACAAATTTAGCTATGAACATAGCACAGTAGAAAATTACAATCATTTTGAAGCTTGATGTTTATCAAGTGGGCTTTCTTTTCCCTTGAGATGTTCTCCTTATACTTGTATGTAGTAAATTATATTAATGAGTTCAAGGCTACTTTTCTTGATCTTTCATAAAGCCCAGTCTTTTTTTTTTTCATAAGCCTTGTACATGCTTAAAGCTTTCTTATTATTTTTGATTGGGAAGTTGCCTGAATATAGAGAATGATATTTCCCCATATAAGAGTATTTCACAACTCTCTTTTTTAATTCTAGAAGCCTAGCACTAAATACCTCATATTCTAACCAAACATCTGTTGGCTTTGGATGGGATGTGTGTGTCTTTTCTAATCCTTTCTCATATTTTCCTGAATATAGCCCAAACATGGTTGTTTGGTTATATAACAACTATGACATAAATTATTAGATCACTTACATAAATGTTGAACTATATATATAGTATCTATACTATATATAGAACTATATAAAGATGTATCCACAGATGGATAGTGTCATGACAGAAGAATGGATAAATAAAATGATTAAATATAATTTATATTTATTAAAAAGTAATAATTAAAATGTTTTAGTTGTACCTAAATAATGGTCTTCTACCTATCACATTAAGAGTATAATTTACTGAGAATCATAGATTCTGGTTACAAAAATACATAGGTACCATAAACATTTATCTTCCATATTTTTGTTCTGTTTATGTTTAAGACAAGTCTCAGTGTTTGGTTTTCATAAATACTTGGTAAATAATTCCATTAGTATTTTCAAATACAGGCTGCAATAGTAACTATGTTAGGTTCACTTATAATTCACTATTTACTTCTGTTAAAGACTTTTTAAAAAAGTCTTGACTTTAAATCTTGCAATCATGTCATTTCTTGTGATGCAATTTCATCTATACTACACTATACATAAATAAATGACTACTTCATTATCACAAGCATTATTAGGAATTTAATGTTGTTAACAGTCTCCATGTGAGGCAGCTGCAGTTCAGTTCAACAATGCTCTCTGGTTTAAAGTACTTCATTAGAATATGGTATACACATTTAAGGTTTTATTTTAAATTATGTGATCAATGTGATTAACAAAATATGGGAATTCAGCATGTGAACTCACATCTTGCAGTATGGATATAAAAAAGCAAACATGCTGCCAAGTTATGCCTGAATTCTAGTGATTACATGACATAACCAGACAGCTGTCTTGGCAACAGTGCAGAAATATTTGCCACTGACTTCTTGTTAAATTATTTGCAGCCTGATATTCTCCAGAGATCATTTAACTCATATGAACCAGGTCTAACCTTGCTTATCTGCTGAGCATCAAAAAGGTCAGCCAGATGCTGCCACCTGCTGAGACTTTATGCATTTACACTCTATTAAGCCATAGGCGTTCTGAAGATAGGAAAGGAAGCAAGTAAATGGGAAGTGACTGATGATCTTCAATCAGATGAATATATTATTCAACATAGTCTCTTAGTCTCGGATATCTGTCATAGATCCAATGAGCTATTATGATCTATAAAAAATTAAAAAGGACCGACTTTCCCCATCCGGTGTTTTAGGGAAAGATAAGGCTCTATGAACCCTGCTGTCCAAGCAAGAACCTTAGATGACTTTCTTTAAAAATTTTAAAATTTGGTTCATATTACAAGCCCATATAAGAGCAATTTGTCTAGTTTCAATCTGAACTGTATGGAATAGAAGGTTATAGATGCATACAGATAAATCATGTGCTATATTACATTATTTCAATCTACCCAGAAGATCTGGGTTGTTTCTATCAATTTAGGCACTTCCTGCCTCAACCACTTCCATTTTGGTGACAATTTGAACATGGGGTAATAGTAGATGTAATTGTTTTTTCTTCCCAGTTAAGTATGCTCTAAATCAAATCCTTGTTCAGCAGAGTCTTCCTTGACATTCTTTTTCCTGCTCCAGTAAGACAAATGCCTTACATGAGCTGAAATCTTTTGTGCTGAAACCTTCATTAGTGAGAACAGGATAATCTATCAATGCTAGGCTAGATAACTCAGTAAGTAAGGAAGTAAAATTCATTCCAGGAAGCCTTCATGAATCTCTCATTCTCAACTGTGAGAATGTTGCTTTTTAGAGAACTTAGAGAAAAGCAGAGACAGGTCTGCATCACGACATCTTTCCCTTAAACCATTCTCTCTGCCATGAATTTACACAGTTTAGTTAGATTGATTTTACGCAGAATTGTGTATGAGTTCTTTTTGCATTGCTTTGTTCTTTATATTTTTTTTCTGGTCAGCTTTCCCCCCCCCCTTTCAGATTATCTAGAGATCTGTTGGTTGAAAAGTGACTTCTCATTAAAATTGTTCCCCATTTTTGTGCAAAATTACAGAGTTGCAAAGCTACTCCCTTCAGCTACTCCTTCTCTATGCTGTGTCTCATGCAAAGTAATGGAATCTATCATAAACCAATCCATTACACTCCACCTTGAAACAAACAACCTTCTCTCTAATAAACAATTTGGTTTCAGAAAAAAATTGTCTTGTAACTTACAACTTCTTCATTGCAAAAACATATGGACTACCAACCTTGATCAAGGTAAAGCAATAGATGCAATCTACATAGACTTCTGCAAAGCTTTTGATTCAGTAGTACTCCTACTGTGATAAACTACTCCTCAAACTAAAATCCTACGGCATTTCGGGACCTCTTCACAATTGGATAAATGCCTTCCTGTCAAACAGACAACAAGTGGTCAAAATTGGCAACGCTATATCAAATCCTTTCCTTGTCAAAAGTGGTGTTCCTCAAGGTAGTGTTCTTGGTCCAACGTTCTTCATACTATACATAAATGATCTCTGTGACCTCATCTCAAGTTATTGTGTTCTCTTTGCTGACTATGTCAAACTATTTAATACCACTAACAATACTTCTACCCTTCAAGAAGACCTCGACTTAGTTTCTGATTGGTCTAAAACTTGGCAACTCCAAATCTCTACCAGCAAATGCTCAGTCTTACATATTGGAAAAAAGAATCCTATCAACAAGTACAAAGTTGATGGTCATTACCTTACTGACGACCCTCACCCTGTCGAAGATCTTGCAGTTCTCATATCAAATGACCTAAATGCCAAAGCCCACTGCAACTACATAACAAAAAAGGCTCTAAAAGTAGTAAAACTAATTTTACACAGCTTCTTTTCCAAAAACTCTACACTACTAACCAGAGCATACAAAACATTTGCCAGACCTATTCTTGAATACTGCTCATCAGTCTGGAACCCACACCACATCTCTGACATAAATACAATAGAACGCGTCCAGAAATATTTTACTTAGATGACTTTCTTTAAAAAATTTTCACTCCTCCGAAAACAACAAAATACCTTATACCACCAGGCTTGAAATCCTGGGATTAGAAAACTTACAACTCCGTCGACTTCGACATGACCTGTGTTTAACACACAAAATCATCTATTGCAATATCCTTCCTGTAAATGACTACTTCAGCTTCAATCGCAATATTACAAGAGCAAAAAATAGATTCAAGATTAATGTCAACCGCTTCAAACTTGATTGCAGAAAATATGACTTCTGCAACAGAGTTGTTAATGCTTGGAACTCATTACCTGACTCCATAGTCTCTACTCAAAATCCCAAAATCTTCAACCAAAAACTGTCCACTATTGATCTCACCCCATTCCTAAGAGGACTATAAGGGGCGTGCATAAGAGCACAAAAGTGCCTACCGTTCCTGTCCTATTGTTCCCTTTATTATATCTAATTAATATAGCTATGCATATTCTTTACATACATACATACATATATATATATATTCATGATATGTTTTTTACTTATGACAATGTTTATGTATACTGTTATGACAAAATTAAATAATAATAAATAGAATTGGGATATGGTTTGCTGAATTCTGTAATCCTGACTCTGGGCAGGCAGATTTTTTTTTTAAGCTAAATCACTGGGCTGAAGGAAGAAGTCTTTGACACAAGTGCTAAGAATACTCCAGCTGGACAAACTAGGATGTGGCAGGAGTGTGACCTAAAAGGTTCATTTAAATATACCATGACTTACCTAGCACAGGGCTGTCAAACTCACAACCCATGGGCTCAGTAGTAAAATCCTATCGTTTCACACCGGTTCTGGTAAACCAGTAGTGATAAAAGCTACCGGTTCAGCGAACTGGTAGTAAAGAAAAGCTACCAGTTTGTCTGAACCAGTATTTTCAATGATCAACTGTGCCGCAGGATTTAGATTCCTGCTTTCTAGAGAATCTAAATAGCATGGCACAGCTGTTCCCCCTCACTGTTCTACTTAGCTTGTTAAGCATCCTGTTTCAGTGCAGTGTGCATTTGGCACACATTGCACATGTGTGTGCATGCAGCATGCATTTGGTGTCCAGCGTGCTTGCGCATGCACACAATGTATGTTTGGTATGTGCTGTGCATGCATGTGCACAGCATGTGTTTGGTGTGCACTGCGCATGTGTGGGCAGCAAACCAGTGGCAAACCACGGAGGATTTCACCACTGAATGGGCTGCGTCACGCCTGGTTTAGCTAAGGGGGAAAAATCACAATACTTCACATGATGCCACTGTGACGACACAAGTTTGACACCCCTGACCTAGCATACTCATGGTGTCGCTATTAATTGGGTTATATTAAAAATATCTGAGCCATAAAACATCTTTTGATTTGAAAACTTTTGGAATTTTCCAAACTGAATCATACTGGTAGCAATGGGATTTGGAACCCATCCCTGGTCTGGATGATGTTCTAAATGCAGAATGAAAGATCAAAATTCTTTAATGATTAGTTACACAAGAAATTTTAGTGAATAAAATGACTACATCTGAAAAGTTTGCAATAGCAATTGGAATAATATGGCATAGTGATTATTATTATTAATATTTTACCTGCCCCAACAACTTTATCAATAGCTATGCTGGAAGCCTCCAGTTCTCTGGCAAATTCATGAACAGCCAGATTGGGATCTTCATATGTATGTGGATCCACATATGTCCTGAGTCCTGGAAGCTTCACTGTGTAAAAAAAAGTCCAAGATATATGGATAAATAATCACAAACACAAAAACTTAATGATTCCATAAGAGAACATGCACAAAATGCTTGAAAAAAGTTCTGGGGAAAAAAGTACTTTTTATAGAACATCACTTTTTAGGACAAGTAATAATTTATTTCAACAGTAACAATTATAACGGACTATAATTTGATCATTTTCTTTATATTCTAGAAGACTGGAAAAATAGTCAAATAATATTTTCTCCTTTTACAGCTCTAGTCATGCACTGTGGGCTAGATGATACCATAATATCAACAGCATTTCTCACTAAATTTATCAAAATATTTTCTCTTGTTTAGTAGTGCTAGTTGCCCCATTAAGGAAGAAAGACATTCCCTGAGTTAAAAATAAAGATTATCTGTTTAACCAATTAATTTATATGATTTCAACTCATTTCACACAGGTAATTCTAAGTGGCATTCAAGAATTGAAAACATAAAAACCCGCAATATACAATCCTTGACTCCCAGGTATATTCTAGACCACGAGTCCCCAACCTCTGGGCAGCAGCCTACGAGTGGGCCATGAACAAGTGAAATGGCAGGTGAGCATGAGTGTGAGCAGTGTGTGCAAATGCAGCTGCACACATGCGTGCTTGTCAACCACTCATGAGGAATCATTGCATCTCTTTCCATTACTCCACAAAGCTGGAAAGGTTGGGATTCTTGAACCCTGTAATTAGATCAACCTTATTTAGGCCGTCTTTGCTAATGGCTTGCTCCTATGTCCTGCCCAGAAATATTATATAGTTTTTGAGATGTTCTATTTATAGTTTCATAAAAAATGTAGTTGTGACAGATTGTGCTTATGAAGGGGATGTAGTGTGATGGGCTACAGGAAAGTGATAGGAAAGACAGTGTGCATTTCAGGGAGGGGCCAGGCAAAAGACAACACAGCCCAAAGCTGATACAGTTGAACAGAATTAGGATAGCCATTCCCTAGAGCAGGGGTGTCAAACTGGCGGTCCAAGGTCTGGATGCGTCACATGCTGGCCATGCCCATCCCACGTCCACGAGTGGGGAAAATATCATGCAACGTCATGTGATGGCAATATGACATGGTGAGTTTGACACCCGTGCCCCAGAGTCTTCCAGGATATATCACTTGGGATGGGATTAGTAAAGGTTTAGTCTGACAAGATTCTTTCTACTCAATGTAAGCAAATAGAGTACTGAACTTTGTCTAGGTTGTTTGATGTTATTCTTCTGCTAGGCCTGATAGTAATTGACTTCGAAGGTTTGGTGCTATCTCTGTAGCAATGCTTTGGAACTTTGGAAAACCCATTCATTGAAAATTAGACACCTGCTTTTTATATGTGCTCAAATTTGAAGTGGAATAACAATAATTTTAAAATCTTCTCACCCTCATCTAAATCATTTTTTACCATTGTGTTTTATTTAATGTTTAAATATAAAGAATTGCAAAAGCCTTCTGCATCCCATCTATTGTCTGCTTTAAAAAGAGTCATAATAGAAGTAGAGGAGCTAAACAGAGAAATGGAAATTCCTTTTCTGGTACTATTGGAATTCAGTGTCAGCCAATGAAGTGGATTGACAACACATTCAAGCAAGGCAAAATTTCTGCTCAAATATTATTAGGCTCCCAAGACATAGCAAGGCTTCCAAAACTTAACAATTTTTATGATCACGCTATACAGAAATTTACATACATGGGCAATTGCAAACTGTTGTACAGTTTTGGCTAGCCATGTTGAGGTAAATTATTAAACATTAGTATGTCTTGCATAAAGCTTGCAATGATGGCCATCACAATATATGGCTAATAACCCAAATTAAAAGTAATTTTAATTACTAGAGGTGTTAGATGAATTTGTAGAGGACTCTTAGTAACCTAATGATGGTTGATACAGAAGAGAACATTATGGAAGTTCTTTAGGGAAGCACCTGAGTGTGGCAAGCAGATTGCTGAACTGAATATTTCTTCAATCTGATTCACATCAGAACTCTTTATCTGCACTTGCCTAATGTACCAAACCAGCTGCGTAAGACTTTAAGCACATTACAAATGCTTACTTCCTTTGTTCTAATGCTAATTGGCTCCAATACAATTTAAGGAAACCATTCAGAACAGAGACAGTGCTTTGCCTAAAATGACATGCATTGTTTTCTATAAGACTGAAGTCGGTTAAAGGAAACAGTACAACACAACATTCTGAAAAACAGCAACAATTAAAACCCAGGTGGACATCTTGACAGAGGGTTTATGTCTCAAAAGAGTTCCCTGCCATCCATGCTGGTTCTGTTACATATCCTTCCTGCTCCTTAAAACAAAATAACCTTCCACAATTATAAACTTGGGGGAAAAGTTTTGTCAGCACTCAGAAGTGTTATGTTCCTATATGACTGTCTTGCAGCAGAAACTAAACACACACACCAGGGGTGAAATGCTCCCGGTTTGGACTGGATCACCCGATCCGGTAGCGATGGCGGTGGGTGGTTCGGAGAACCGGTAGCAAAGATCCCTGCCCCTGCCCCCGCCCCCCCGCCCCATCTGTGGCTGTGTGAGGTTCCTGCTTTTGTGGCTGTGTGAGGTTCCTGCTTCATTTTGGGTGAAGTGCAGCTGTTTTTACATTGTGTATGTCAGTTGTGTTGTAATATAATATATAATATAACAACAGAGTTGGAAGGGACCTTGGAGGCCTTCTAGTCCAACCCCCTGCCCAGGCAGGAAACCCTACACCATCTCAGTCAGATGGTTTTCCAACATTTTCTTAAAAATTTCCAGTGTTGGAGCATTCACAACTTCTGCAGGCAAGTAATTCCACTTATTAATTGTTCTGTCAGGAAATTTCTCCTTAGTTCTAAGTTGCTTCTTTCTTTGATCAGTTTCCACCCATTGCTTCTTGTTCTACCCTCAGGTGCTTTGGAGAACAGCCCGACTCCCTTTTCTTTGTGGCAACCCCTGAGATATTGGAACACTGCTATCATGTCTCCCCTATTCCTTCTTTTTATTAAACTAGACATACCGAGTTCCTGCAACCGTTCTTCATATGTTTTAGCCTCCAGTCCCCTAATCATCTTTGTTGCTCTTCTCCGCACTCTTTCTAGAGTCTCAACATCTTTTTTACATCGTGGAGACCAAAACTGGATGCAATATTCCAAAGGTGGCCTTACCAAGGCATTATAAAATGGCATTAACACTTCACGTGATCTTGATTCTATCCCTCTGTTTATGCAGCCCAGAACTGTGTTGGCTTTTTTAGCAGCTGCTGCACACTGCTGGCTCATATCTAAATGGTTATCCACTAGGACTCCAAGATCCCTCTCACAGGTACTAATATTGAGCAAGGTACCACATATACGGTACCTGTGCATTTTGTTGTGTTTTGTGTTCTGTTTTGTGTGTGTGTGTAAAGTGTGAAAGTTGATTTTTGAGCTTTTTGTGGCTGTATGAGGTTCCTGCTTCTTGCAGGGGCCATTTTGAGTGAAGTGCAGCTGCTTTTACATTGTGTGTGAGTCAGTTGTGTTGGTATTGTGTGTGTGTAAAGTGTGAAAGTTGGTTTTTGGTACCTCTTATTGTTTTGTATACTTTGTTTATTATTTTTATTATTTATTGTTATTGGCCATGCCCACCAAGCCATGCCCACAGAACTGGTAGGGAAAATTTTTAGATTTCACCCCTGATACACACATATGTTGAATTGCAGAACTTTATCAATCCTTTTATGAGAGCAGCCTCACTTCTATTTTACCAGATGAATTGCCCCATGGCAAATGAAAAAGTTAAAAAGACTTGGCCTACGAAGAGCAAACAGATGAATTTAAGGAAGAAATTATATTTTGATATTGTGAAAGAGGAAATCAGACTACTGGCAACTGTTAATGGCTGAGGCTTTCCCCGCCCCTCTAGCAATTCAGAATCAGATTGGAGTAAGTCAGAAATTTATGGGCCAATGTGGAAAAAATTTATTCCAGACACAGATTTTGTTTTATACTGTTGCAATTAATCCAGAAGAATATTGTTTGCTGTATTTACATCCACTTCACGTGCCAAGGAACTCCAAAATATGTCCTGTACCATTGGGTTTACAGTCTCCACATACAAACTCGGGAAGAACAAATTATGTTTGGAGGTCCCAGCAGGGGAAAAAAAATTGTATAAAACTTTGATGATATGCACTCTAATAAAACATGTCACAGTTAAACTGTTTGGAGTGTTAAATTTTTAACGGCAAAATGTTTAATGTTATGAAGTCATGAAAAGGAAGCAGAAGATTTGAAAAGGTTTTAAATAAAACCAGAACTCCTCAATGCTTGATTCAGAAGCTTGTTTCAAATGTCAGATGTTTGCCCTGGAATTTATTTTAGTAGAATGAAAGACGACCACCTATGAGTATTTTCTGAGTGTATTTCTATCACCACTTAATAGTCCAAAGCTAGCCATGATGATTCATGTAACATTAATGGGACATATTTTCCAGTTTGGCTTCCAGACATTATTAAACCACCAGAATTTATCTTTTTAGAAACAAGTTTTCCATCCTGGCAAGAAACAAACTTTGTTAGTAAACCATAAATTGTGCTATGTATGTGTGGGGACCCACACACACACACACACACACACACAGGGGGGAATAAACGCTTGAGAAATATTTCAAAACAAAATAAAAATACTATTATCAAAATAATTTGGTTTTCAGCAAAAAAGAGGGATGTTTAAAAATCTCAGTACAGTATGAATTTTGTTATGAAGACGTTTAAAATGTAGTATCAGTTTTGAAATCTAATGGAATACGAATAATTAAGATGTTGTGAAGTGAGGTACATTTTATTAAGTGAGTAGCTTAAGCCCAATTTGCTATTCATTATTGTACTCTTTTAAGTATCTTGCTTAAGAATATCTTACATATTTGCATTAAAGAAAGCATACTGTTACTGTAAAGACTCCAGATATAAACAATTTGAAGTTTCAGTCACTTTAACAGCTGTATTGAGGTGCAACCTTTAATTATTAGAATGACAAATAAACTGCAATACATAAAATGAATTTTGCTTGTAGACAGTCATATTTTAAGCACCTCTACTTTCTTTTTGTGACTTGATTAGAAATAAAAGCGCTCCAAATAAAATGTATAATAAAGTGAAGATATGTTGCATTGATAAATGAGAAGTTCCTTAAGTTAAAAAAATTAGAATTATATAGATAGAATTATATAGTCCCTTTTCCCCAACCATTTGCTCTTAGAAGGACCAACCATATTTCTTTGCAAGCATTAATTCTGATTTAATTGACTTTCATTCTAATTCAACAAATGGTGTGCAAAAGAATTCCAAATCATACCTAGAAATAACCACTTTTTCACACACACCCCTATCTCTTCTATTGTAGCACATCTGTTTGGATCAGTTAGTATCAGCAGTTCAAAGGAAGATTTTTCACACAGTAATAAGTATAGGTTCATCTAAAGACATATAGTCCTTATATTAACAGAGTTTCAAAATGTAATAATATTTTCACACTGTTCATAAGATGTAATTACTAAAATGCTTGTTGTTTTACAAGATTAAATTTCATATATATAAGAATCAATACTTTATTATAATTTGTTATTGGAAGTAATATGTCTGTGAGTTAAGTATCGGTTTAGGTTGATACGTTGTTGATACAATAACACTTTATTAGCAAGAACAAGTAACGAGCAACTTTGCACCGGCTCCAGACCTAAGCAGAAAAACAAACCCAACTGACAACTATTTAAAAAGGAACTGTCAAAACATGCGAACCAATAGGAGCTAGTATAGTTGCCGGCGTCTCAGCCAATGAGAGCGGTAGGCAACTATCCAGCTGAGATGCAGTCGTTATTATGAGGACATAACAGGAATATCAATAAACATTGCATAGTGCCAACTGAACAAATCTGCTCAATTTTCAATGTCAGAAATAGTTTAAGAAGTTAGCAGAGAGTAATGGTGAATGAACGTACCAGTATGATTTTATTGTTCTGTAAGCAATATATTTTTCTTGATTCTAAAACTCATGATATTACAAATATTACTAAACCAAAGGTTAGTTCTGTCTCAACAAAACTATTTTGTTTCCACTGAAAAATAATTCTGAGAGTTGATTAAAAAAAGAATTGGATAAATCTCTGTGGAGCTTCTTAGTCAAGGTCATAGTTGTCTCAAAAGTGCTTTTTCAAAAGACAACTGGATGGGTTTTTTTCCCCTGAGGAAGACGAATAAGATGTTTTGCTTCTCATCCAAGCAGCTTCGGCAGGATGGTAGGGGTAATGGAAGGATTAGTTCTGACAGGATGGGGAACATCTGGAAGCACCATATTTCTTTGTAGTTATCTGGTCTTTTTCTTCCTCAGGGAAAAAAATACCTATGAGCAGTGGTGGGATTAAAAATTTTTTACTACCGGTTCTGTGGGCATGATTTTGTGGGCATGGCATGGCTTGGTGGGCATGGCAGGGGAAGGATACTGTAAAATCTCCATTCCCTCCCCACTCCAGGGGAAGCTTACTGCAAAATCCCCATTTCCTCCCGATCAGTTGGAACTTGGGAGGCAGAAAATAGATGGGGGAGGGGCCAGTCAGAGGTGGTATTTACCGGTTCTCCAAACTACTCAAAATTTCTGCTACCGGTTGTCCAGAACTGGTCAAAATGTGCTGAATACCACCTCTGCCTTTGAGACAAGAATAGGATATGTTAAACTGACTTTATCACAAGGCAGAATAAAAAAAATGATTTGCCTACTTTGATAAGTGGTACCACTTATCATTCATGTCCCAAAGTATATAG
Source organism: Ahaetulla prasina (assembly GCF_028640845.1). Taxonomy (NCBI): domain Eukaryota; kingdom Metazoa; phylum Chordata; class Lepidosauria; order Squamata; family Colubridae; genus Ahaetulla; species Ahaetulla prasina. Next base: position 39,597,143 of record NC_080543.1, on the reverse strand, counting down.
TGAACTACTGTTGTGCTGGGGTGAACTGATCCCTATATTTAACCTATAGCAAAGAGAATGGCAAATAGCATTAAAACTAAGAGTTGTGCTTATGGTCATTATTGCAGAGGTACTATTTCCTATGATTTTATCTAAAGTGTGCTACAACAGGCTTAGACCCCATTGAACATGATTTTATTGATGATTCCAACTCTGAAATATGATGCTATTGCAGTATGGGACAAATTTGAATATAAAGAAAATTTTGCATTACACTATTACTAAGATGTAAATTTAGAGTACAAATGAATTTGATCAAGTCAGTAATTCGCACAACTTTTGTAACTTACAATGGCCATTACCAAAATACAGCCTCTTCTCATCAGAGCCATGTTTTGATTTATTATGTCCGCAGAATCTAAAAGCAGTAAGATATAAGAATATTAGAAAAGTAAATGTTATAGACACCCATGTATGTAAATTTATGTGCAACAGAAATATACACATGAACAATTTCAGGAGGAAATATTTTCTCTAAATATCTTAACATTTATAATCTATGAACCCTACAAAGATGAGATAAAATTATAGGAATATAAGGAAGGAATATAAGGAGTAACATATTGATTTTTCATTCATCTAGTTTTCTGCACAACTGTCTATAAATAGTTGTTTTTAACTAGCTTAATATGGCTTCTATAGTTAACAGGCCATGTTATGTATTTCTCTATAGCTTTTGGCACAGAACATGGCTGTAAAGAGTAGATCGTTTTATTTCTAATTATATCAATCTTTCATTATGTACATTCATAAAACTCTTTTATATATTTCTGTAATTAATTTTTAAAAATATACTGTAAATGTCTATTTTAAATGTACCAAAGTATAAATTTCAATTTTTTTTTTTCAATATATGTGTATACATTTGTAATATCTTAAAATACATTTTTACATGCTTTGGGTATCAATTTTGAACTGAGAACTGCAGAGCAAAATTCAAAGAAATATAAAACCCAAAGGATAACCACAGCCAAACTTGCACATTAGTCTAGGAAGTACGAATCAGATCAATTTGCCTTGAAACGCATACCAAATTAAATCCTTGAGTATCCTTGACAGTATCTTGGTGACAGTGCTTATCATTCTACTGCAGGCTTTAAGAAATAAAATCCAATGTGTAAAAGGAATGAGGAACTAACCTCCCAATCAAAATGTAAACCACAATTGTGAGCAGAATAATTGCTACGGCAGCTGAAACAGCAATCATTACAACCTGGCTATTCTCACTGGAGATGGAGAAAGCTAAAAGTGAAGAAGAAAGAAAAAATGAGAAGGGTTGAATCAAAAAGCAGTAAATGCAACACTGCTGATAACTGAAGGAAGATAAAAATGTTATTGCTATTTTTAGCTTGCAAAAGAGTTGTTACCCCTTTTCTCCCTATTTACCTTTAGAAAAACTTTTATAGAGATGAAAAGAAATTATATGATTGCCAAGAAAAGAGGAAAAAAAGCAATATTTGCTATACTGCTGAGAAATGCAAGGTTCATTTGTACAACAATGTTTCCTGGCTCAGGAACCTTGTTATGCAGAAATTTAAGTTGGACTAAACTTTAGGAAACAGGAAACAGAAAAAGGCATTTTTAAACACCATTTAATTCAACATGCAGGAATTCAAGTCCCTCTTTTCCCATCCAGCCCACTTCTCCTTTCTCCTTGAAAGTAAGGACAGAGTGACTAGAGAGTGCAACTCTAGTAACCTAAAAGTATAGTTTTACTTTCAGAATATTATCCATTTCTACCATAGAAAAGAATTATTTTCTTCCAAGATACCAACATTACAAAAGCAAATATGACTTTTTCATATAGGCATGATGTAGGCAAGAAAGTGCTATTGCTTTAGCAGGCTTAAAAAATGGTCAGATTTTTTTTTTTTAAAAAAACAATCTTTCTTCCTTTAACAAAAGAAGCAGGTTTCAAGAGCAGAGTGGCTTTATAGTAATAGTGAGAAGATAATTTTCTTAGAAGTGATGTTTCATAACTGAAATAAGACGTCTTTTCATGAAAATGACACTTTTGGCTACAAGGCATGAAGATAATTTTATATATATATAAAAGTCACATCTGACTACCAAACCAAATTAACCAACCTACTCCAAGACCCTGCATACAAGCCCCTAAAAACAGACCCCACCACCTACCTAGAAAAAACCACTAGATCCAAAATAAAAGCCTCCCCCATCAGCGAAGAAATCCAACAAAGAATCATTCCCAGAGAGAAATCATCCAGATGCCCTAAGCTCTACGGCCTCCCCAAGATACACAAAGAAGGAACCCCACTCAGACCCATAGTCAGCTCCATAGGCTCACCTCTACAAAACCTAGCCAAATTCCTCGCCAAACAACTACAGCCCTATGCAGAATCCATCGCCTCACATGTAAAAAACTCATTCCAGTTCATAGAGATCATAAAGAAACAAAACTTACAGCCCAGCGCCCTACTCGTGAGCTTTGATGTCATATCCCTCTTCACCCAAGTGCCAATCAAAGAAGCCTTGACAGCTATCCAAAACAAATATAACCCCCCCAAGCACATACTAGATCTGACCAACCACTGCCTATCCAACACATACTTCATCTATAACGGACAAAAATACAAACAAATAGAAGGCGCACCCATGGGATCACCCTCTCACCTGTCATTGCCAACCTCTACATGGAACACTTTGAAACCCAAGCACTAGAAAAATCTGATCACAAACCCAAACTCTGGCTCAGATACGTAGACGACACCTTCATAATCTGGCCACACGGGAAAGAAAAACTTGAAAACTTCCTCACACACCTCAATAGCCTACACCCCAAAATACAGTTCACCATGGAAACAGAAGTTAACAACCAACTTCCTTCCTAGATGTCTTAGTCTACAAGAAACCCAATGGCTCCCTAGGACACACCATCTACCAGAAGAAAACACACACAAACCGCTATCTGCATGCACTCTCACACCACCACCCAGCACAGATCAACTCCGTAGCCAAGACACTCATCTCTAGAACAAAATGCTTAGCTGATGAACAACACCTAAAACCGAACTACACACTCTCACAAACGTACTAACATCCAATGGATTCCAGAGAAATAAGATTACCAAACTAATCCAAAAGAACCCCCACTAAAACCCAAGACAGAGAGCAAGAAAATGGCACAGCCCTCCTCCCATATATAAAAGGCACCACAGACAGAATCAGCAAGATCCTCCACAAACATAACATCAAGACAGCATTCTGCACAAACCAAAAATATCCACCATCCTAAGAAACCCCAAAGACAAAATTGAGTTAGAAAATCAAGGAGTATATGAAATCCCATGCACCGCCTGCCCCACCACATACATTGGACAAACCAACAGAAGAATAAGTGCACGATTGAAGAACACAAGAACTCATTCAAAAAGAGGAACCAACTTCTTCCCTGGTCCAACACTTTAAAGTCACAGGACACGATATTGACTTTAAAAGACCAGAACTATCGCCAAAACTGAACACTTTAACAACAGAATAATCAGAGAAGCCATCGAGATAGAAAACGCCCACACAGCATGAACAAACGAGATGATACCTCCGCCTACCAGCCATTTGGAAACCTGCCCTTATTGACAAACGTGTCCCTAACACGAGGAATGACACCAGACCCACACTCACGAGGTCCACACAGGATGTCACCACCACACATCCACCCAGAAAGCACACCCAAACCCACACTGATCAGGAAGCACGACCAAGGACCAGAAGCCAGACCGCAGCTGCAACATTAGCCACTTCAAACCCCTCCAATCCATACATGCAGCAGACTGACACCCACTACGAAGATGTAGCACGACCACGAACACGAAGCCAAACAGCAGCAGTGCAGCTCACCAGCTCAAATCCCCCTGCAGCACAGATTAGACTGAGCACAACCAAGCCCCCACCAACACAGGACACACCCCAGCCAATCAGAGCACAGAAAACCCCATCCAATCAGAGCACAGCCAAGCTCCCACCCAATCAGTTCAAACCCCACTAGCAGTTAAAAGGAAGAAACAGCTGCGATCACACATTGCTCCCAGAAGCACGGTTGAAGCCTGAAGATGACGAATGAGACTTGTCGAAGCGTCGCCAAGACACTTCCAATTTTACACGGAGAAAACCCGAACAACCAAAGACCTATATATATATATATATATATATATATATACTGGGAGCAATGCATTGCTCCCAGAAGCACGGTTGAAGCCTGAAGATGACGAATGAGACTTGTCGAAGCGTCGCCAAGACACTTCCAATTTTACGGAGAAAACCGAACAACCAAAGACCTATATATATATATATATATATATACTGGGAGCAATGCATTGCTCCCAGAAGCACGAAGCTGAAGCCTGAAGATGACGAATGAGACTTCGTCAGTTGGGTATGATATAAACAGAATAAGAATTTCTAGGACATTTCTCCTTAATAAAATATGTAGTTCATCTATAAAACTCAAAGAAGTTTTGTGTTAATTCAGTTCCTACAATAAATAAATAAACCTGTGTGTCTGCTGGTCATCTCTTGAATTATCATGCTGAAATAATATCTAGTATAAAAAGTATTTAATAATGTTAATCTTGACTGGATCATATTCACATTTTCAATCAAAAGGTATATTTTAAAAAAAAAATTAAGTTATCCAAATTCAATTTCTTATAGAAAAGAAACTTATTGCAATCTGTTCTCAGCTAATATTAGAATAAAGAAAAATCTTCTATATGTAACACAAAGCTGTTATCATCTTTATTCTATTACTTTCACAGTCATTCACATGTTTTTATTTCATATGACAAACTGTATGAACATATTTCTTCTCCTTGTGCTCCTATAAACTAAATTTTAAATATTAAAAAAGATTTTAATATATCTCAGCATATTTTGCCATTTATTCCATAGTCTAAGATCACTAAAAAATTTGTTAACTAAAAAAATCAACTTTATACTGGGAGCAATGCATTGCTCCCAGAAGCACGAAGCTGAAGCCTGAAGATGACGAATGAGACTTCGTCAGTTGGGTATGATATAAACAGAATAAGAATTTCTAGGACATTTCTCCTTAATAAAATATGTAGTTCATCTATAAAACTCAAAGAAGTTTTGTGTTAATTCAGTTCCTACAATAAATAAATAAACCTGTGTGTCTGCTGGTCATCTCTTGAATTATCATGCTGAAATAATATCTAGTATAAAAAGTATTTAATAATGTTAATCTTGACTGGATCATATTCACATTTTCAATCAAAAGGTATATTTTAAAAAAAAAATTAAGTTATCCAAATTCAATTTCTTATAGAAAAGAAACTTATTGCAATCTGTTCTCAGCTAATATTAGAATAAAGAAAAATCTTCTATATGTAACACAAAGCTGTTATCATCTTTATTCTATTACTTTCACAGTCATTCACATGTTTTTATTTCATATGACAAACTGTATGAACATATTTCTTCTCCTTGTGCTCCTATAAACTAAATTTTAAATATTAAAAAAGATTTTAATATATCTCAGCATATTTTGCCATTTATTCCATAGTCTAAGATCACTAAAAAATTTGTTAACTAAAAAAATCAACTTTATAGACTCTAGCTATAGCTATTTTATAGAAAGGGAAGATTTTTTTAAAATTATACAAATCTTCAAAGTATAAATATTTCAAATATGAATGGCTTGAAATAACAATTAGTTGAAACTCAAACGTGAGTCAGTAGTGTGATATAGTTACATAAAAATATAAAGACTGCATTAACTGAAGAATATTTTCTCAATTATTGGATATAATAGAGTTTTTTTATTCTGATTAGATGCTTTTTTTGGTCAGACTGCTTCTTGAATACTATGTCCAGTTCTGGGCACCACACTGTAAACAAAAGAAACCAAACAGATTTGAATTTCCAACGCAAAATACTCTTCAAAAAATGTCATAAAACTCAAGGTGGGTTCTTTGTACTTTTGCAGAAAGCATGTTCTCTAGGACATAAATCTAAAACATGACAATTTATTTAGATGCTTTCAGATACAAGAAAAAGTTGCACATTGGATAAGAAAAACTTAGTTGACACTATCACAATGGAGTACAAAAATTGGAGTCTATGCAGGAATAGAAAAATTAATAATTAATTGTATTAATACATTAATACAATTAATTCCATAATATAAGTTCAACCAAATATAATCAAGAACATCTCCCATATATACTGTAGTACAGAGTAGGCCAAATGTAGACATTTGGGATATGATTTTTTTAGGAAGAAAGTTATAATAGGTGAAAACATTAACATAAATACTCAAAGTAATTTTTAATGTAAAGTATAAATATCTAGGTTGTGATTAACAGTTGTGGAAATAAATAAAAGGGAAAGGGAGTTAACCATTAAGTTTTACCATAATGTTTTCATTTATGATTGGAAACTATTATTTGATAGAGCCTGTAAAATTATTAAAGAAGAAAAATATAAGTAAGAATGTGTTAGACATATAAGTGCCACTTGAAAATTTGGAATTAGAAAAAACTGATGAATTCACCAATTAACTTGAATTAAATGGAAAGGTTCTCTCCCGAATGAGATTTTTTTTTGAGAAAACAATATTGAACAGTTTTGGGGAAGAGAAGGATACAGGAATCTACTTCCAGCTGACTGAAATAAAAATCTTTTTAAATATAACCCACTAGCACTGCAATAAACCAGAAAAATTACTAAAACAAATGTACCACCATGTGGCTTTTAAATACAATGAATGAATGAATGAAAGAAAGAAAGAAAGAAGGAAGGAAGGAAGGAAGGAAGGAGGAAGGAAGGAAGGAAGGAAGGAAGGAAGGAAGGAAGGAAGGAAAGGAAGGAAGGAAGGAAGGAAGGAAGGAAGGAAGGAAAGAAAGAAAGAAAGAAAGAAAATTCAGAAGTTTAGACTTCACAAGTTCACTCAACAAGACCAGATTATGACACTGCAGATATTTGATATTTCTCTCCAGCATCCACCTAGTGCAAGATTCATTGAATTCTGGAAAAATAAATAAGATGTGACAGGAGAAAGTACAGCATTTCATGATATATTTCTCAAAACACGTTTTAAGATCAATGACAAAATATAGAAATTTATATAATGATATCTAGAAAGCCAGGTCGTAAATATAAAATCATATTTGCTGAACTATGGACAATATGAAACTAGTCAGCCATATAATTTTGAAGTTGTGCAGGAAAACATTTAAAATCAACTTTTTTTTTTTTTGCAAATACTTACAGTCTGGACTGGTTTCAAACTCAAATTTGCGGCTGTTGGTCCCATATCCTGCAGCAGTTCGGGCTCTGATTTGGAAAACATAAGTGGTGTCTGGCTTAAGGCCATTAATAGTAACATTCATAGTTTTTGCTCTCAGAATGGTGTAGCTTGTCTCTTGTTCCTGCTTTAGAAAAAGAAATGGGCCTCATTAAAACCAGGTAGTCAAACCTGGTTGCCACAATGAATGAGTTTATTTCATTTTCATAGCAGTTCCTGTTCCATATTATTCCAGCTGTGCAAACAGCATTTTTGAGTGCAAGTTAATTGTATTCATTGTACATTTTATCTTCTCTAACCAGAATGGCTAAAGAGATTTTGTGTTTGATATAATCATAGATGCCTTTTCTGAGAATTGTTTTGGTGTATTAAGATTTTTCAACAGAGTGCAATCAATCTTTTTTTATCTTACCTCCTCAAATACATTGTATGATTAGACCCTAGAGAAGGAAGTTAGATTTCAATCCTTGAACCTTTTTTGCCTTCAAAAGAAGAACTACAATAAAGTTGACAATATGTACAAATATCCTCCCAGATATTTCCAATTCAAATCTGACTGTTTTACACCTTGGGAGAAAAATATCTCCTTTTTTTCTTCATGCTTTTTAAATGCTATTCATAAAAAATAATGTCTGATGTTTTGTAAAAATGGGACCCCTTTTTGAAAATAAGTACATCACCAGTGTCTTGGCTTTTCATGAAAAGGTAAACATTAAGAAACTTATGGACCAACAGCATTAGTGGGATAGGTGTGCATTTAGAAGAGAGGAAATGCAGACAGTCTCAGATCAAATTTGCTTCTTGTTTCCAATCTGAGATATGAATAAAAAATGCAGGAGTTCCTAGTCATTTCAATTTGACTCTCAGCTTTAGCACAAAATTACTCTGGTTATTGCACTTGAAGATAAGCTAATAGTGCAACTTGGCTACCTCTTTCATTATACTTAGATATTACTGCTAAAATTTCATTTATGTTAGAAATTATGTATATCAGAGATTATCTCACTTGTGATTTGTCTGGACTCAGGTGCTGGATAATATGTACTGCAGATACAATGTATTTCATTGTCTGTGACCAAGTTTTAACTTTTTAAAATGGTAAGTTTTTCTCCTACCATTGAAAGAAGGAAAAATTCTGAATAGTATTGCTGCACATATGGGCCTAGGAATAATTCAGCTTCTGTCATTCATTTTAACATTTCAATGCTGTAGCTGACATTAATGAAAGTTATAAGACTATGATGCAACTCTATGTATGTACCTCAGCTTAACATATATAATATTACTGCCTAAACGGTGATTATTACAATTAATAGATTCCCATCTATACAACTCCAACATGGCATAATATTATGGAATACCTAGTAAACAGGTTTTTTCAGAGTTGAAGTAATGCTATACAAATTACTTTCTTTTGTCATAAAGTGTATCTGTATTTTATAGACTTACAGGTAGTTCTTGTATTATGACTGTCACAGAGCTTACTCATTACAATCATAAATTATGATGATCATAAAACAGGCCATCATGTGACTAATCCAATTTTATGACCTTTTTTGTGGCAGTCAAGCAAATTACCATGGCTGTTAAATAAAATACAATGCAATATAACTGCTACATTTTTCATGATGGTTAATGCAACTGATTGCAGTTGCAACTAGCTTATGTAACATTATTAAACTATTAATACTGCATACATCTAGTATAACATACATTAGGTCTATATGTAAAAAGCACACATATATAATCCAGACATAGTTCATTATATATGGTTGAGGATAGCAGGAAGATGAAAACCTCCCTACATTATATAAGAAAACTGACAATAACATTTTAAATTTTAATTTGTCCTTGCCAAATTTTTCATTTTGTGACTCTACCTAGAACTCATTTCAAACTTTTACATTTCAAACCAAGAGGATGACCTTTACAAATGTTAATTACTTCCTAGCAGGAAGTGAGAATAGGGAATGGAATTTCTAATATATGGAAAAGTCAGCACTGTTTATCACTGGTTTTTCTGCAAAATGAGAGCTAAGACATTGGAATATTTTGGATGTATTTTTGCCTTGCATACTTACAAAAATTTACAAAATCCTGATTAATATAAATACATTATCTAATCTTATTTTTTTATGTTTTTCATAAAGAAAACCTTATTACATAAAAATTAGATGCTTGTATTCTTAAATCGAGATAACATCTTCATTTATATTAAAATACAAATGTTTAAAATATTATGGTAAATTGTTAAAAGTTGCTTACTTCGGATATACCTTAATTTGAGCACTGCTAGAATGCAAACGTCATTCTATGTTTTGCTCACACTGTGGGAAAGCTAGGATATAAACCATGAGCACATTTAAACTATATTTCACTTTCATGTTTACTTATCTTTATCCAAAACTAGATTTGACTTTTCCCTGTCCCTTTGGTGTTGTCTTCTCACCTTTTCATAGTACTTGACTTCATAATCCAAGATGATCCCATTCGGGTGTTCAGGTTCTTGCCATGACAGAGAGACACTGTTTCTAGAGGTCCGGTCCTTTCTGATTGTTGTAATAGGTGATGGAGCTAGAAGAAGAAAAAGAAGAAAAGGGTGGTTAAGGAAAGAAAACAAATGTGCTAAGCCTTGAAGGCTTAGGAGATTTGATTTAAATAGATCCCAAGTATAAACCTGGACTTGGATCAACCCTTAATAGGTGGATTGTAGACTTCTTATTCAAGCCTTGAAGCAGGATAGCCTGAAGGAAAATAAGTTAGACTTATTCTTGCTAGTACCAGAGTGGTGAATGAGCAGATGTTTATAATCTGCTACCATAATGTAAGCAATGAAATTCAGTTGCTATATTAAAATGTGAAGCCAAAAGGGAGAGTTTTGTCTATTCATTAGAATCCGTGCTATTATTACTGAAATCTGCAGCTCATTGATAATTTTCCTCCTGTCAGATATACAATGTAACTGAATACATTATGGACAAAATCCCAAGAGGTCCATTGTTAGTAATAATCATCATCAGTATGCTGTTAAATGTCTTATTTTTGGTGACATTTTCCATGTTTTCCCCATATCTCATTCTGATTAATAAATTTCTTCCACATTTTTAATAATTTTCTATGAAGCTCAGTTAAAGACACCTATTTTAGAATATTAACAGTCTCACACGTGCAAACACACACACAACAGAGAAAGAGAAAGAATGAAAGAGAGGGAAGAAGGGAGGGAGAGACTAAAAATAAGGTTATTTGTGTATGGCGATGGGAAACAGAAATTTGTTAGATATAAATAATCAAATGATTTTTTAAAAAAATACATTCAAATTATTATTTAAAGTCTTTACTGACTATTGACCAGAATGCATTATGATTATATTAAATCACTTTAATTTCATTGACTGTTATAAAATAGGACAATTCCGATTCAATGTATAAATTATATGTGCAACCTGATGTTTATAAACATTCACAAATACACACACACACACACACACACACACACCACTTATACTATGAATCCTGGAAAAAGAGTGAAGACTGAACAATAAAGAAGATTTAAACATACTGATTTATAATGACTTTAATTGTTATAAATCAAATATTGAATCAGTCTACTTTATCCAAATCTGACAAAATGGTTCTATATATTAATTAAACAGGTTTTTTTATTTCATTGTTTTCTGAAAAACAGCTTTTAACAGCTTTGCCATCACAAGAAAATAAAAGATGATAGACTAATGTTGAGTGAATGACGTATGAGATTTTGTAGTTACTTCAATCACAGGATACCAAGACATGTTTAAGATACATGTAAATACATACTTCATTCAACCACGTTTCTTTTAACCTGTTTAGCTTTCTTCTTTGAATTAAATCCCAAGGAAAGACATCATAGTACATTCCTACTGTGCTTCCCCCCACCCCCCCACCCCCCACCATGACCAGCCATGGGAGTTGTAGAGTTGATGAAGAATTCCAAAGTATGTTCCAGCAAATCTGAAAAATTTTAAAAAGGGATCTTCCAAACTGCTAATTCTAAAAATTTCCAAAAATATACTTTCATCCATCACCACCCATTATACTATTCACTTAGGGGTATATTACGCAAAGAACAAAAAAGTAGAAAGCAGGAAAAAAAAATCTAAAAGAGATAATACTCAGTAGTGGGTTCCACTTACCTTCACTACCAGTTTGGAACTGTGAGCATGTGCATGTGTGCTCGCTCTGCTTGCTTGGGCGCTCCTGCACATTTGCAGAACCTTCTGCACATGTGCAGAGCATCCATGATGACTTCCGGATGGGTGGGCAGAGCTTCCTGCCACTGCCACTACCAGTCCACCCAACCGGGGCAAACTGATAGAAACCCACCACTGCTAATACGGTATACATGAAAAGGAATTTTCATCGAATAGAGTTAATATTAAAAAAAAATAAGGTAATACCAACTCATGTTAACGGATATTGCAGTGTAGTTAAAGGCATTGGGGCTTGAAACCAGGATAGTGTGACTCAAGTCCTGCCTTAGGCACTAACTAACAGGGACTTTGGATCAGTCGCTCTCTCTCGGCCGTAGAAAAAGGCAATTGCAAACCACTTCAAAAATTTTGCCAAGAAAACTGCAAAAACTCATCCAAGCAGTTGCCAAGAGTGTAGCTATATATTAAAATAGAAACATTGCTTCACGGGAGAAGACATTTTTCAGAAAATGAAGAGATGGGTTTCAGCACAGAATGTATAACGTAGCTTAATGGCTCAAAGTGAGAGTTATAGGGTAGCTAGTCAGCTGGAGGCTGAGTTATGGATTGCTGCTATGAGGGGAAAATGTAAAAGACGCAGCACATAATACATGGACTAGTAAGATCATAATATCATCATGACTTCTATTTTTATTTACAGGTTTAACTAAGAGCTTGGAACTGTATTAGTAAATTAGTTAATAAGATGAAGTGGTTAAGAAAAGTACTGCACTAATTCTAGGAAGGTTGGAAGAATTGGCATTTGTAGAAGAAACTCACCCTTCCATAAACAACCTTCCAATATGCGATTCTTGAGAAGAACCACAAGATACTAATTGCTTAGGACTACTGCCATTAATAGGGTGATGAAGAAAAGTTCAGTGGCATCTACCACATTAGAAAAAAAAGGGAACAGTGCTTAAACACTACTATAATTAGTTTTCTATGTACGTTTGCTCAATCTTTTGGGAACCTCTGGTAGCTGGAGAATAAGACTTAAGGGTCTATTCCTAAGTAGAGCATATGTACATAAGAAAAATAGTATTCACCTAATTGTAGCTTTTGGGACTTATCTTTGAACAAAGTTCCCATAATTCAATAAATAAAGATCTTAATATAAAGACCTTAAGATAAGATTCTTTGAAAATAGTTCTATAAATCTGTTAGCAAAAAGATTTAAATCATATTTTATCACCTGAGGAATAATTTCATACGCATGAGTCTGGTATGGGTTTTTTTTTAAATACATTTATTATTGTTGCTATTGTTAGTGTTTCTCTGAAATTCACATATTTACTAAAGCAGATTATAATTTTTTTTTAAAAAAATATTAAAATACAACTAATAATTCAGTGTCATGTCTTTTATATCCTAGTAAATCATTTGATGGCTCTTTAATTCATTCTTATCATCATTGTTATTTCATTAAAAAATGCAAAAAAAAACCCCAACAATCAAGTATGTCTGTTAAGATAACCTTCATAAATATTTATGACTAATTAAAAGTAATTATTTCCTACCACCTTTTCTAATTATTTAAAATGAATCAATAGTAGACTGATAACATCAGATTAGCCTTAAATATTATTAATCATAATAATTCTGGAAAAAAGAGATTTTCCATATTTTGTTAAATTACTTAAGTTTCTTTGCAACCTACCAAAAATGTGAACGGACCAACAAGGAATTTATCAGAAATGAATTTTCAGAGCTGCTTTATGTACAAATTTTTGAAGAAGCAGCACCACTACAAATAGGCATATATAATATATTTCACAGCAGCATGTTTATAATAGAAAGCTTTTTACATTTTTACTGAAAACATGAAGGAAGTGGCTCATCTTCAGACATCAGCTTAAAAGATGATTTGGAAAACTACTGACTAATTGGAAAAATCATAAATGAAACATTGACTTTAATGATCAAGATGAAGAATGGCTTTACCCACACAGCCTGAAAGCCTGTAAAGTTAAACAACTTGTTCATGAAATAAAAATTAAGTTCAGTCTCCCATTGCTGTTTTTGTTTCTTTGTTTGAAACAAATCATTTTTGCCTAGCCCCATCTGCACTGAACTTGTTTAAAGGTAAAGGTTCCCCTTGCACATATGTGCTAGTCGTTCCCAACACAAGGGGGTGGTACTCATCTCTGTTTCAAAGCTGAAGAGCCAGCGCTATCCAAAGACATCTCTGTGGTCATGTGGCTGGCATGACTAAACACCAAAGGCACACAGAGTGCTGTTACCTTCCCACCAAAGGTGGTCCCTATTTTTCTACTTGCATTTTTACGTGCTTTCGAACTGCTAGGTTGGAAGAAACTGGACAAGTAAGTGGAGCTCACCCTGTTACATGGCACTACGGATTCAAACCGCCAAGCTGCCAACCTTTTGATCAACAAGCTCAGTGTCTTAGCCACTGAGCCACAATGTCCCTTTGAGCCACAACATCCCTGTTTTGTTTAAATACTACTGATTCTGCCCCCCTTTGCCCCCTCCCAAAGTCTTAGGTAAAACTGAAAAAGTCAGCTTTGTGTTTGACCTCACAGTCTAAATATAACTATTTCCAGTGTTATTTTGCTAAATAGAATAGAACAGAACAGAACAGAACAGAACAGAACAGAACAGAACAGAACAGAATAGACAACAAGTGGTCAAAATAGGGAGCGCCCTATCTAATCCTGCACCTGTTATTAGCGGTGTCCCCAAGAAAGCATTCTAGGACCAACACTCTTCATACTATACATAAATGACCTTTGTGATCGTATTATGGAGGTGAGGTCAATTGTAGACAGTTTTTGGTAATAAGTAACTGTGTTGTGTTCTCTTTGCCGATGATGTGAAACTAACCTTAAGGTAAACTGCACCAAACTTGATTGCAGAAAATATGATTTTAGCAACAGAGTGGTCAATGCCTGGAATCCACTACCTGACTCTGTGGTTTCATCCCAAAATCCCCAAAATTTTAACCTTAGACTGGCTACTATTGACCTCACCCCATTCCTAAGAGGTCTGTAAGGGGCGAGCATAAGAGCACCAGTGCCCACCATCCCTGTCCTAATGTTCCCTTTAATTGTATTCATTTTATGTATTCATGCTTATACTTATATATATTATCTAATATGTACTCAACAAATAATGAATAAAATAAAATAAATAAGAATAGAATAGAATAGAATAGAATAGAATAGAATAGAATAGAATAGAATAGAATAGAATAGAATAGAATAGAATTTTTTATTGGCCAAGTGTGATTGGACACACAAGGAATTTGTCTTTGTCTCTGAGTACATAAAAAACACATTCGTCAAGAATCATAAGGTACAACACTTAATGATAGTCATAGGGAAACAGTCAATATAAATCTTAAGGCTACCTGCAACAAAGTTACAGTGATACAGTCATAAGTGGGAGGAAATGGGTGATAGGAAAGATTAATAGTAATGCAGACTTAGTAACTAGTTTGACAGTGGTCAGGGAATTATTTGTTTAGCAGAGTGATGGTGTTCAGAAAAAAATGTTCTTGTGCCTAGTTGTTCTGATGTGCAGTGCTCTATAGTGTTGTTTTGAGGGTAGGAGTTGAAACAGTTTATGTCCCGGACGCGAGGGGTCTGTAAATATTTTTACAGCCCTCTTTTTGACTCGTGCAGTATACAGGTCCTCATTGAAAGGCAGGTTGGTAGTAATTGTTTTTTTCTGCAGTTTTAATTATCCTCTGAAGTCTGTGTCTGTCTTGTTGGGTTGCAGAACCAAACCAGACAGTTATAGAGATGCAGATGACAGACTCAATGATTCCTCTATAGAACTGTATCAGCAGCTCTTTGGGCAGTTTGAGCTTTCTATTTATTTTATTTTATTTTATTTTATTTTATTTAGTCACACAGTATATATAAGCATAAGCATGAAATAATTATACAATATATAAGCATATATATGAGTATGAGTATGTAATAACTATATTAATTGGATATAATGAAAGGAAACAATAGGACAGGAACGGTAGGCACGATTGTGCTCTTATGCACGCCCTTTACAGACCTCTTAGGAATGGGGTGAGGTCAATGGTAGATAGTTTTTGGTTGAAGCTTTGGGATTTTGGGAAGAGACCACAGAGTGTATTCCAAGCATTAACAACTCTGTTACAGAAGTCATATTTTCTGCAATCAAGATTGGAGCGGTTAACATTAAGCTTAAATCTATTGTGAGCTCGTGTATTTTGCAATTGAAGCTGAAGTAGTCTTTAACAGGAAGCACATGTCTCCTTTAGTCTTATAGATAGTATATTAATTGGGAAGTGAAGAGGTAAGTAAGTAACAATTAAGATTTGCTTTGGTTGGAAGGGAGTTGTTTAAACTGCCAATCAAGCCTGGAACTATCTGAATCCAGTAACTGGTATGCAGTTTCAAAAATAGCCACAGCAAAGACTGACTTCATTTCCCAACAAATCCAGGCTTACTTTTATATGTGTGTGTGTATCTTGCAAGCTAGTTGTCATTTACTGTTTACTGTTTACTGCATGCTTTGTAAATACAAGCTTAGAAAAAAGATACACTTTATAAACATGTTTTAAGCATAAGGGTGAGAAATTACTGACGGGTAGAATGATAAGAGATTATGAATATTCCACAGAGTGTTTGATAGTATCATAAATGGATCTTGGGGGGGGGGGAGAATTTGATGCTATCTAAAGTAAATTCAGTTTCTATGTTAGCATTGTTTGTTCTATTTCCTATTCAACAATTTTGTCATTTCTGTAAATTTTGTAAGTTGCATTCCATGCAGATACTCTTCAATCTGTTGCTAGTTCTATTATTATTATTTACTTTCTGCATTAAATATGAAACTCAGTCAATTGAACATTCAAACATGCATCACAAATACCATTGACTGTATTTGCTAATGGATGCTATGGGTTGCTGCCAGCGTCCTAGGTATCAACCAAGTACCGTCTTAAGATGTACGATGTTCCTTCCAAGTAGCACAGTTTTTTGCAGTTCTGCTGGTGTTATTGCAGGAAGCTGAAATTTGTTGATGTACTGTATCTTATAAAATTCTTGCAGTGTATGATTATTATTGTTGTTTTATATCTCCATTAACATTTTTATTGTTAGATATAAAAACAGTATTATAAAATATAAAATACAAAATAAATAAAAAAGCAGAGAGGGGAAAAAGAAGTGAGGAAAGATAAGAAAGAAAAAGAAGAAGCAGCATTGACTTTCGACTCTCTCTGTTACAGTAAAATAAGGCATTAACATCAAATCACAGCTTTTTGCTTTTTCATAATAATATGAACAAGCCATTTCTGTAAAGATCTGTCAGTCTAATAGGTAAACTCCAAAGTCAGAGATCCATTCTTCTCTACATCAAGCACAAAGTTCAGAAGCGGTCTCCATGTGGAAACAAAAGTACTTACATTATACTCTCATCTCTGGACTGGCCTCTCATCTCTGGACTGGCAAAATCTGTTCTCAACCTGTATAACTGCTGAAGACCACTATAAAGTTTTCCTACTTGAAATCAATAGAGTCATTAAATTATACATACCACAAACGACCATCAAGATCAGGAAAAGCAAATTACCCATATCAATAAAAAAGCTTCAATCCAAAAAAAAAAATCCCTCTGGAGAAGAAACAAAAAGGGCTATGTAGCAAATTTCAAAAACCGCTACAGAAATATACGCAACCAAATAAAAACTGAATGCACAAATTATCACACCAAGCAGGAAGAGGACCTTCTGCGCACAAATTCCAATCGTGCCTTTTATACTTTTGTGAACAATAAACTTAGACTCAAGACCCATCCCACCACTATAAGATTCTAACGGCAAAGAATGCAATGACGAAACAGTTAAAGTAAACCTCTTTAACACATTCTTTGGCTCAGTTTTTGTTAACAGCGATGATTCATATCCGACATTCCCAAAACGTACCAGCAATGAGTACGACGACTTAACCCATATAGATTTCACAGAAGATAATGTTGGAAAAGCTCTTCATAACTTGAAACCATCGCTATCTATTGGACCCGATGGTCATGTAACTTACAACTTCTCCACTGTAAAAACATATGGACTACAAATCTTGATCAAGGCAAAGCAATAGATGCAATCTACATAGACTTCTGCAAAGCTTTTGACTCAGTAGTACATGATAAACTCCTCTTAAAACTAAAATCCTATGGCATTTCAGGACCCCTTCACAATTGGATATCTGCTATTCTGTCTAACAGAAAACAAGTGGTTAAAATTGGCAATGCTCTATCAAATCCTGTTTCTGTCAAGAGTGGCGTTCCTCAAGGTACCATTCTTGGACCAACACTCTTCATACTATACATAAATGATCTTTGTGACCATATCTCAAGTAATTGTGTTCTCTTTGCTGACAATGTCAAACTATTTAACACCACTGACAATACACCTACCATTCAAAAAGATCTTGATCTTCTAACCGCTTGGTCTAAAACTTAGCAACTCCAAATCTCAACCAGCAAATGCTCAGTCTTACATATTGGAAAAAATATGGTGGCTCAACAGACTAATGCAGTCTGTTTTAACAGCAGCTGCCTGCAATTACTGCAGGTTCAAGCCCCACCAGGCCCAAGTTTGACTCAGCCTTCCATCCTTTATAAGATAGGTAAAATGAGGACCCAGATTGTTGAGGGCAATAAGTTGACTTTGTATATAATATACAAATGGATGAAGACTATTGCTTGACATAGTGTAAGCCGCCCTGAGTCTTTGGAGAAGGGCGGGATATAAATGCAAATAAAAAAAAAAAGAACCCAAACACTAGGTACATGCTTGATGGACATTACCTTACAGATGACTCCTACCCTGTTAAAGACCTTGGAGTTTTCATATCAAATGATCTAAGTGACAAAGCCCACTGCAACTACATAGCAAAAAAGGCTCTAAGAGTTGTAAACCTAATCTTGCGTAGCTTCTTTTCCAAAAACACTACACTACTAACCAGAGCATATAAAACATTTGCTAGGCCAATCCTTGAATACAGCTCGACTGTCTGGAACCCACACCACATTTCTGACATCAATACAATTGAACGTGTCCAGAAATATTTTACAAGAAGAGTTCTCCACTCCTCTGAAAACAACAAAATACCTTATCCCACCAGACTTGAAATCCTAGGTTTAGAAAACTTAGAACTCCGTCGCCTTCGACAAGACCTAAGTTTAACTCATAGAATCATCTATTGTAATGTCCTTCCTGTTAAAGACTACTTCAGCTTCAATTACAATAATACAAGAGCAACCAATAGATTTAAACTTAATGTTAACCGCTTCAATCTAGATTGCAGAAAATATGACTTCTGTAAGAGAGTTATCAGACTCTGTGGTCTCTTCTCATAATCCCAAAAGCTTTAACCAAAAACTTTCTACTATTGACCTCACCCCATTCCTAAAAGGACTTTAAGGGGCGTGCATAAGAGCACAAACGTGCCTACCATTCCTGTCCTATTGTTTTTTTTTATTCTTATACATATATGCTTATACTTCCTCATATTTCCTCATATATATGTTTATATACTATATAACCATTTTGTGTGATGCTTATCTATATTGTTGTGACAAAAATAAATAAATAAAATATTCTTTTTTTTTAACCAAAGTGTTCAGTTTTGTCATTTCAACCAACACCATCAACTTCTGCAACCATTCGTCCATAGTAGTCTGTTATAATGTTTATATTTGTTTGTAATCTCTAATAATATTTAGCAAGTAGCTTTATAGTATTTTCCATTCCTAATTATATCTTGTGGTTGTCCCAAAAACAGCAAAAAAGTTATGTGCTTTTCTAAAACTTGTAATGTTAAGGAGGAGAAGGAGGAGAAGTGGGTTTTTTTTGAAAAAATGCTTGTTTTGGGCACAAATTTGATCTTATATTTTTTTTAAATTTCAACTGAAAAATCAATATTACTGAAATCAGAAATAAAGATTGTAACAAGCCACAAAAGAATGCCATAGGTACAAATCTTATTGATTCCTTCTTCAGTACTAAAATGATGTTTTTATGTTGCAATTTTGTTTTATGTACACAAATGTGCAAATAATTTTACAAATGGATTTTATACATTATTTTTATGTATATAATAATCTATTCTTTCAATGCTTATCTTTACAAAAGATAATTGCAATGCAAAATGCAGGAAGAAAAATAGTGAATTTTTAAATAGGAATCAGATTTAAATAGGAATCAGATTGCAATATTGCAGTTTGAGCTGCTGCTTTAAGGTGGATTGGGGGTGGAATATTTCTGCATTTCTTTCTGATTTGCTTCAGAAAAGCACGTGAGTTTGAGCTGCTGCTTTAAGGTGGATTGGGGGTGGAATATTTCTGCATTTCTTTCTGATTTGCTTCAGAAAAGCACGTGAGTTTGAGCTGCTGCTTTAAGGTGGATTGGGGGTGGAATATTTCTGCATTTCTTTCTGATTTGCTTCAGAAAAGCACGTGAGTTTGAGCTGCTGCTTTAAGGTGGATTGGGGTGGAATATTTCTGCATTTCTTTCTGATTTGCTTCAGAAAAGCACGTGAGTTTGAGCTGCTGCTTTAAGGTGGATTGGGGGTGGAATATTTCTGCATTTCTTTCTGATTTGCTTCAGAAAAGCACGTGAGTTTGAGCTGCTGCTTTAAGATGGATTGGGGGTGGAATATTTCTGCATTTCTTTCTGATTTGCTTCAGAAAAGCACGTGAGTTTGAGCTGCTGCTTTAAGGTGGATTGGGGGTGGAATATTTCTGCATTTCTTTCTGATTTGCTTCAGAAAAGCACGTGAGTTTGAGCTGCTGCTTTAAGGTGGATTGGGGGTGGAATATTTCTGCATTTCTTTCTGATTTGCTTCAGAAAAGCACGTGAGTTTGAGCTGCTGCTTTAAGGTGGATTGGGGGTGGAATATTTCTGCATTTCTTTCTCATTTCACAACCCGCGCGCGGTTAGGCGCGCGAATCTAATCTAATCACTATAAATAAAAAATAGTAATAATATATTCAGGGTTGGTCCACTTGAGATTGTGATTTTATTCTATTCAAAATGACTGGCTTAGTTCAGTGCAATACTTGTTTTGCAGCTGTCTTCATGATACCTTTTTCAAATTTGGGTACTGTCCTCTTTGTAAACAAATTAGCAGTCTCGTGGACAGATTACATATCTAGAATCTCTAATCTATGCTCTCAAGCAGAAATTAGGTACCCAATTCAGCCATTCCAGCTGCTGAGCCATCAGCCCCCTCTACCACAAAGATCCTGCAGGAAAAGGGCAGTATGGACAACCGTGGGATCTGGCAGGGTGAGAGCTGTGAACCATAAACACAAAGCTTTTACAGTGGCCCAGTATAACAGATATAGTGCCCTTGCTGACCTAAATAGGAACACTAAAGTGACAGATCAAGGTAGTTGTGATACTGATAACTCAAACAATCAAGGGATTATGGTTCAAGATGAAGAACTTACTTTGGAAAAGTGTGAACCTACTTTAGAAAAGTGTGTATCAAGTATTACAGATCGGTCACACAAGAAGAGCAAGGTATCCAAAAAGAGAAGCCACCTTCTGATTGGTGATTCAATTGTAAGGGATGTAAATTTAGGAAAGGATATGGAGGTTTTGAAAGACGTCAGGTGTCTACCTGGTGCTACTGCCAGCAGAGACAAGAGACGTATTCTTAAGATAGTCAAGAATGCCAGTAAGGATTCTGATGTTGATGCTATTATACACCTTGGCACAAATGATCTGTCCCAAAAGGATGTGCTTTCTGTGCAGAATGATTTCCAGAGCTTAGGGTATGAACTTAATAGCATAGGTTGTAGGCTTAACTTTTCAGAGGTTTTACCAGTACATAAGGAACAAAAAGGTAAAGGCCAGCGTGTAGTGGAGTTTAATGTGTGGCTAAAGGAGTGGTGTAAAAGGGAAGGCTTTGGTTTTATTAGTCATGATGTCTGCAACTGGTCCAATGAAAAATTGTACAAAGAGATGGATTGCATCCATCAAAGAAAGGGACTGAGTTACTTAGCAATACATTCACAGATTTTCTGGATAAACATTTAAACTGAACAGTGGGGACAGAGAATTAACTGATATAGAAAATTTCTGTCCCCAGCAATCGAAAACTGAAAGGGTTATCAGTGCATGTAACATACATGTCTGTATGGGTAAGACTACCAACCATGCTATCAAGCAAAACCAAGCATTTAACAGTGAGTGCCATACCATGTGCACTAAACCAACAGGTGGCAGGAAAGTAAGGGCAGACAACACAGGTTATGTAGACAGTAAACACAAGATCAATCCAAATGGACTCAAATGTCTATACACCAATGCACAGAGTATGAGGAATAAACAGGGTGAATTAGAAATCCAAGTAAATGAGGGTAGATATGATATTGTTGCCATTACGGAAACTTGGTGGGATGAAACTGACAAATGGAACATACAGCTAGAGGATATAAATTATTTAAAAGAAATAGACCAAATAAAAGAGGAGGTGGAGTTGCACTATATATAAGAAATAACTACATCTCTACAGAAATAGAGCACAACAATGATGAAAATCATCTTGAATGTATTTGGGTCAATATAAAAGGGTGAAAACGATATTGCCATAGGTCTATACTATAGGCCACCCAACCAAACAGAGGAAGTAGATGAACTTTTGCTAGTCAGCTAACTAAGGTATGTAGGAAGCACATCACAGTAGTAATGGGGATTTTAACTACCCTGACATCAACTGGGAAACAAACTCTGCACCAAGTGGAAAATCCAACAGGTTCCTAACAAACCTAGCAGACAACTTTGTTTCCCAAAAATAGAGAAGGCGACAAGGATCAGCCATATTGGACTTAATTCTCACTAACAGAGATGAAATGATAGAAGGTGTTGAAGCTACAGGAACCTTGGGGCAAGTGACCACGCAATATTGGAATTCAACATTAAGCAAATACAAGTAGTAGAACAAAGTCAAACTAGAGTCTTGGACTTTAAGAGAGCTAATTTCAATAAACTTAGAGAGATCTTGAGAAGGATTCAATGGATGAGAATCCTCAGGGGGAAAACAACTCAAGAAGCTTGGGAAATTTTGAAAAGTGAGATTATAAAAGCACAGTCTAACACAATACCAATGAAGAAGAAAATAGTAGATCACAAAAGAAACCAGCATGGATGCATAAAGAACTATCTGACAAATTGAAAGACAAAAGGACAAATATAAAAAGTGGAAAGAGGGCAAATAACTAAGGCAGAATATCAGCAACAGCCCGAGCCTGTAAAGATGAAGTGAGGAAAGCTAAGGCTCACAATGAACAAAGGCTAGCGACAAAAGTAAAAATAATAAAAAGCTTCTTCCAACATGTTAAAAACAAGAAAAAGTCAAGGAAACAATTGGCCCATTGCTGGGAGAAAGTGGCAAGAAGATGACAAGCAACAGGAGAAAGCAGATCTACTTAACTCATATTTTGCATCTGTCTTTACACAAAAGGAAAAACAATCCAACCTATCAAAACAGCACTACAAAAACAGATTAGAAACACAAGTTAAAATAGGGAAGAAAATGGTAAGTGAACACCTGTCTACCCTAGACGAGTTCAAATCACCAGGACCGGATGGATTACACCCCAAGGTTCTGAAGGAACGGGCAGACGTGATCTCAGAACCACTGAACTATATCTTTCAAAGATCCTGGAGCACAGGGAGCTGCCAGAGGACTGGAAAAGAGCTGATGTAGTTCCCATCTTCAAAAAGGAAAAAACAGATCCAGGAAACTACAGACCTATCAGTCTGACCTCAATACCGGGAAGATTCTGGAAAAGATAATCAAGCAACGAATCACGAACATCTAGAAGCAAACAAAGTAATAACCAAAAGCCAACATGGGTTTGTCAAAACAGATCATGCCAGACTAATCTTATCGCATTCTTTGACAAAATGACAAAATTAGTAGACCAGAGGAATGCTGTTGATATAATTTACTTGGACTTCAGTAAAGCATTTGATAAAGTAGACCATAACCTACTACTAGATAAAGTAGAAAATGTGGGTTAGACAGCACCACCACCAGATGGATTCGTAACTGGCTGACCAACCGCACTCAACGTGTAGTCCTCAACGGAACTACATCCACATGGAGGAAGTATGCAGTGGAGTACCCCAAGGCTCTGTTTTAGGCCCAGTACTCTTCAACATCTTCATCAATGACTTGGACGAGGGATAGATGGGGAACTCATCAAATTTGCAGATGACACCAAGCTGGCAGGAATAGCCAACACTCCAGAAGATAGGCTCAAGTTACAGAAAGATCTTGACAGACTTGAACATTGGGCGCTATCTAACAAAATGAAATTCAACAGTGAAAAAGTAAGGTTCTACATTTAGGCCAAAAACAAAATGCACCAGTACCGTATATGTGGTACCTTGCTCAATAGTAGTACCTGTGAGAGGGATCTTGGAGTCCTAGTGGATAACCATCTAGATATGAGCCAGCAGTGTGCAGCAGCTGTTAAAAAGCCAACACAGTTCTGGGCTGCATAAACAGAGGATAGAATCAAGATCACGTGAAGTGCTAGTACCACTTTATAATGCCTTGGTAAGGCCACACTTGGAATATTGCATCCAGTTTTGGTCGCCACGATGTAAAAAGATGTTGAGACTCTAGAAAGAGTGCAGAGAAGAGCAACAAAGATGATTAGGGACTGGAGGATAAAACATATGAAGAACGGTTGCAGGAACTGGGTATGTCTAGTTTAACAAAAAGAAGGACCAGGGGAGACATGATAGCAGTGTTCCAATATCTCAGGGGCTGCCACAGAGAAGTGGGAGTTGGGCTGTTCTCCAGAGCACCTGAGGGTAGAACAAGAAGCAATGGGTGGAAACTGATCAAGGAAAGAAGCAACTTAGAACTAAGGAGAAATTTCCTGACAGTTAGAACAATTAATAAGTGGAACGACTTGCCTTCAGAAGTTGTGAATGCTCCAACACTGGAAATTTTTAAGAAAATGTTGGATAACCATCTGACTGAGATGGTGTAGGGTTTCCTGCCTGGGCAGGGGGTTGGACTAGAAGGCCTCCAAGGTCCCTTCCAACTCTGATGTTATGTTAATATTATAAAAATTAACATTTGAATGGGAACTAATTTCTGTCCTATCCCTACACCAGTGATGGGTTGCTCCTGGTTCAGTCTGGTCCTATAAAACCGGTAGTAAAACTGGTGGGAGACTCCGCCCACCAGCCACGACGTCATTATGGGTGATCTGCACATGTGCAGAAGCTTCTGTGCATGCACAGAAGTGCGCACACCTGCGCTCCTGCTGCAAACCGGTAGTAAAGGTAAGTAGAACCCAACCCTGCCCTACCCCAAACATCTGCAATTTTAGCTGATCCACACATTCTATTTTTTTTTTAACACAAATAGTCTCTCTACTACAGGGTAGGTGCTCTAATTTGAAGAGCATGTAAATAGTTAGTGGTAGTGGTAATAGCATATGCTGCAATTAACATATGAATGTTCAATAAAGTTGGAAACAATCATCCTCAGATGTTAGGGTATGTTCATATAAATATTTTTGTTCTTCTTGTTGGACAAGGAATATGGACATTTATGATTCCAAGGAATAACTCCTTAAGATCCACCTACTATAAATTACAGCTTGTCAAAGGAAGATTTATATGAAGTTGCTCATATAGTTATCTAGTTTGATACTTTTAGATCCTTTGCTTCTGCAATTTGATAAGTACTGATTAGTTTTACTATTTAAGAGTGAAGACTAATTTCCAAAATAAATATGAAAATTCTTACTTTGCATTTCTTTAGATATATGGTACTTTTTCTGCTATTTTTAATTCTTCCTCCTATTTTTTTCACAGTTCTTGTTCTTTTGCATTTAAATTTATACAGTTCACACATTCCTACATTGTTTGCACTTTAACACTTTTTATAAAAATAATATTTTATCTTGCAATATGTGGTTTAATTTGTTTTACATCCTAAAGGCAGTATGAGTGAACCTCAAAAAAAGGTTTTCCATTCCAAATAAATATCTGCATGTCCAGAATCATGCTTAATCTCCTTGGGACTGGAACAATTTTTAAATGTTATGGTTTTTTTTTATTTTTTCCTGAATTATTGTCAAGAAACTATTGAACCTGATTTAAAAAATGAATTGCCTATTATTTCTCAGCTTTGATTTTCTATACAAAATAATGTATTAAATATATTGCAGAAAGCTGCAGTAAAGAATATATCTTATTTTCCTCTACTCTTTATTTTTAGTCAAAAATTTGCTTCCCCAGAATACTCCTCATTAGTACCAAGATACTATAAATACTATAAAATATATAGTATTATATTTAGTATAGTGCTATCATTTCCCCCAAATCAATGTATACCTATAAGCCCAACAAAATTCAGTTAAAGAATGTATGGATCTTTAAAACAGCAACCTAAATGTAATGCAGCTACTAAATTAATATTGGCAAGGGAATCAGGCAAATCTGCATATCAGCTTGTCAGAGAGACACAGCTGTCCATCTCTTTCTGTGTCAGATTCATAATTAGCACCTTGCCTCTAGGGATTGTGAATGTTATATAAATCTCCTGCGGCAGCCAGTGACCCTTCCTAAGCAGGGTTGATTGGTGTTATTAGATAACATCTGTGTGAAAACATATTATTGTGAACTGAGATGAGCTTGTTCCTTTCAGCATGGTTGATAACTGCTGTTCAATAAGCCTTTCCCATAACAATAAAATGAAGAGCCAATTGATTCAAACTTATCCTATGAGCTTTTAAAGTCATAGTGTGATACTGTCATAATGTCACAAATGACAACAAAGCCAGTTATCTGCTTAAAGGCAATTTTCCCAGAGTCTGGGTTCAAACAGTAGGTGAGAATCAAAATTAAAGTAATGAACATAATAATATATTCATATTCTATTTCTGTTTCTGCTTATTGATGTGCCCTATATGGTGGAAAAGATTTAGAAGACTAAAACTACAATGGGACACTCATATGATAATTCCTCACAGCAGTATCCCCAAACTATCTTCATCAGAGGAGGAGTTTGGGAGTGGGAGGCACCGTTTATCGGTGGTTCTCCTCCTATCTCTCTGACCAGTCGCAGACGGTGTTGGCAGGAGGGCAGAGATCGACCGCGAGGCCCCTCACATGTGGGGTGCCGCAGGGGTCGATTCTCTCGCCTCTCCTGTTCAACATCTATATGAAGCCGCTGGGTGAGATCATCAATGGCTTTGGGGTGAGGTACCAACTGTACGCTGACGACACGCAGCTGTACTTTTCCACCCCAGGCCATCCCAACGAAGCCATCGAAGTGCTGTCCCGGTGTTTGGAAGCTGTACGGGTCTGGATGGGGAGAAACAGGCTCAAACTCAATTCCTCCAAGATGGAGTGGCTGTGGATGCCGGCACCCCGGTACAGTCAGCTGCAGCCGCGGCTGACTGTCGGGGGCGAATCATTGGCCCCAGTGGAAAGGGTGCGCAACTTGGGCGTCCTCCTGGATGGACGGTTGTCTTTTGAAGATCATTTGATGACCATCGCCAGGAGGGCTTTTTACCAGGTTCGCCTGGTTCGCCAGTTGCGCCCCTTCCTCGACCGGGATGCCTTATGCACGGTCACTCATGATCTGGTTACCTCTCGCTTGGACTACTGTAATGCTCTCTACATGGGGCTCCCCTTGAAGAGTACCCGGAGGCTCCAGTTGGTTCAGAATGCAGCTGCTCGGGTGATAGTGGGAGCCACACGTTGCTCCCATGTAACACCTCTCCTGCGCAGTCTGCACTGGCTACCTGTGGTCTTTCGGGTGCACTTCAAGGTGTTGGTGACTACCTTTAAAGCGCTCCATGGCTTAGGGCCAGGGTACTTACGGGACCGCCTGCTGTTACCGAATGCCTCCCACCGACCTGTACGCTCGCACAGAGAGGGACTCCTTAGGGTGCCGTCCACCAAGCAATGTCGGCTGGCGGCCCCCAGGGGGAGGACCTTCTCTGTGGGGGCTCCCACCCTTTGGAACAAACTTCCCCCTGGACTTCGGCAACTGCCGGACCTTCGGACTTTCCGCCGAGAGCTGAAAACGCATCTATTTATTCAAGCGGGACTGGCTTAATATTTTTAAATATTTTTAAATCTTTTAACCGGGGTTTTATTATTTTAGGGTTTGTAATTTTAAATTTTAAATCTTTTAATTGGCCATTTTTCTAATATGCTCGGTTTTAAATTGTTGTTTTAATTGTATATTTTTTTATGTTTTTTATCTTTTGGCTGTACACCGCCCTGAGTCCCTTGGGAGAAGGGCGGTATAAAAATTTAATAAATAAATAAATAAATAAATATATGATGGACAGTTGATCCGCGTTTGTTCTCAAGGGAACAAATACCGTGTTTCCCTGAAAATAAGACCCTGTCTTAATTTTTTTTTTTTAACCCTGAAATAAGTGCTTGGCCTTATTGCCATGCGTTCAAAAGCCCGATTGGGATTATTAACAGGAGGTGTCTTATTTTGGGGAAAACAGGGTAGATTGAGGGGCATTCTTTCAGAACATGATGATTACTGATTGATTTTTTAACTATATTTTACTACATTGTTGTAGGTATTTACTAATTTTATTCTAATCTTTTTGCCAAATTTTTAAGGAAATGCAAAGAAATATAGTCATTATTTATAGAAATGATGAAAATGCAGTCCATTTGTCAAACTCTTCAATTTCATAATTTTTCATAGATCCACACAAATTTCAAAGGAGAATGGAAACATGGTTTAAATCAAGAAACAAATACATCTTCAGTAATGTAGCATTAATTGCATCATTCTATTCTATCAATACTTGAAAAAATCAATTATTGACCAAAGATTTACTGTACATTCCTAATCAGAAATTATTCAAGACAATTGGATGAAATGCACGCCACCATTGAACTAGGAATAATAGCATTTATTGGGCTACAGACATATCTGAACTATCTCCTATCCATCATGGCATTTGGGACTATAGAGTACATCATGCCAGTTTGGAGAACTTGTGGATTATTTAGCCAAATAAATAAAATAACATTTAATACTCAGCAATAGAGTATTTGTATTAGATTTTAACAAAATAAAAACCTGTGGGTGATACAAAATGGTAAATGTCTGCAAAAATCCACAACAAAAACCTAAATTGAGGCCAATTTTATAACATAAACAGTATAACAACCCACATATTCCTTAAAATTACCAGAAAAAAACTATTCTAAATTTTTATAATTTTATTCTGCAATACAGGGAGTCTTCAGCTTACAGTTTAGTGATCATTCAGTTACAATGGCACTGAAACCACTGAAACTAAAGTGGTTTAGGACCATTTTTAATACTTATGCTCTTTGCAGGATCGCCATGATCGCATAATGAAAATTTGGACACTTGGCAAGTGGTTCATATTTATGATGTTGCAGTGTCCCTGGGCCTTTTGTGACCTTCTGAGAAGCAAAGCCAGGTTCATTTAACAATTATGCTACTAACTTAACAACTGCAGTAATTCACTTAACAATTGTGGCAAAAATGGTCCTAAAATGGAGCAAAACTCATTTAATAAATGCCCCACTTAGCAACATAAATTTTGAGCTGAATTTTGATTGTAAGTTGAGGAGCACCTGTAAAACTGGTAAATCTACCAGCTGCACGAATGAAATATGAATATAATTGGTATTTTAAATGAATATTCACATACAGCTAGTGATGATCAGAATCTACAAAGAGAACAGAAAACAAGGATGAGCAGGAAAGCTAGGCTTTTTATAATATAAAAGGATTTTCTTCATTGCTATTATCAGAATTAATTACTTATACTATAATTTACACTAGGTATCATTGGCATGAAGTTTTGATTAATATCTGATTTTATTAATAAAATATCATTTAACAAAATGATATTTTACATGGCTCACTTGGTATGGAAGTTATTAGCCTTGCTGGTAATAACATCACCTAACAACTGAAATATCTCTCCTATTGATTTTAGTAGTCCTTCTTTTAAAAGTGAAGAAACTAAATCAATCTGGATACTGTTTCTCACAATTTAAAACTGGAAAGGAAAAAGTACCATGCGACAATGATACACAAGCTCAAGAAGAAGAATTTTATTATGAATATACATATTGCTAAATATAAGATTCCCTATATTCAATTAATGTTATGTATTCTTAATTTGAATTAATCTAAATCACAGTCCTTAATATTTCTTTGCCATAAAAATACATAAGGCAGATTTAGTCAACATCTGGCTTACATATTTTGCCATAGGAAGCAATATATTGGCTAGTAAGATCAGTCCTAAGAGATGACAGAAAATAGCATGGCCTTCTATCCATTCTTCTGTATGAAATCTCTTCAGATACTTGGAAAGTATTAGAAAATGTCCTCCATATCATGAAGCATAAAATTGCATAATTAAAAAAAAGCTTGAATCTCTCATGATGAGGTACATTGGGACTTTACACTTCCAGAAGAATCACTCATGATGGGTATGTCATAGCAAAAAAATCAGATTAAATGAATTCAATCCATTGGAAATGAAAATAGCAACCAACTGTAGTAGACAATTGCAAGAAAGAGAAGTCAACATAATACTAGAAGGTTACGCTTTCACTCCAAGCTTTTCAAGTCCAATGGCCTATTGGGAAAGAACAAGGACAAGAAGAAATGACACTAGTCCTTATTATGTGGCCATTTTAAAGCCAAAAGGAAGCCCAGCTGTTGTGGATAGAGCAAAAGGAAAGTACAATGCTGAATAACTATTAATCCTACAGTTACAGGGAATGTCAGAACCAGAAACCAAGACAAACTTAACAACCCTAGAGCAGACATGTCAAGACTGAATGTTGACATTCTGGGACTCAGTGAACTGAAATGAACTGAAACTTCATTTCACATCAGAAAAACATCAGATCTTCTATTATACACAAGAAAACCACAGAAGAAATGGCATCGCCATAATTATTAACAAACCTAGTGTCAAAGCCAGTGTTTCAATATATCCCCCAAATGAAAGACTGTTCTTTGTTTGATTCCAGACAATCAATATTGTGGTAATTCAAGTCTATGCTCTAACAGTAGAGGCAGAGGAAGCTATGACTGAACAATTTTATGGTGATTTGTAACAGCTTGTCCAGAATGCTCAGGAAGATAAATCTACTTCTGTCCTACTACTGCAGCACCATTGAGAGTTTCCTGACATACGGCATTCTTGCATGGTATGGGAGCAGCTCTGTAGCAGACAAAAAAGCTCTAAAAAGAATCATTAAAACTGCCCAGAATATCATCGGGTTCCAGCTACCAACCCTGGACGGCATCTTTGAATCTCACTGTTTGAGGAAGTTGCATAACATTCTCAGAGACTCTTCCCATCCTGCTTATAATCTTTTTGGACTGTTGACTTCTGGCAGAAAATACAGAACAGTTAAAATTCAGACCACACATTTTCTGAATAGCTTTTATCCCAGAGCTATAATTGCACTCAACAATGAACTTATGGGCTACTATCAGTAAGATGTTGGACAGCATTTCTTGGTCTGTTGTGTGGATGTTTGGGTGGTTTGGGGTGGGGAATTTGTGGTGGGTGGGAGTGTGTTTGGGAATTGTTATGCATGTTGGACCTGGTCTTTGGGTGTTAAGTGAATTTCATTGTATGGGTATATTGCATATATACACGTACAATGACATTAAAGTTATTATTATTAAAATGAAGTAGAAGTGAGACTAATGGCAAGAAAATACCTTATTGAATATCTTCTTCAAACAAACTTAAAGATGACTTTCCTTTATGGATACTGCTGGATGGAAAAAATCAAAATTGACTACACGTTGTGTAACCAAAGAAAAACAAATGCCATTCAGCCAACAAAAACAAGATCAAGTGCTGAATGTGGCAGAGATCAAAAGTTCTTTGCAAAATTATTATTTAAACAAAATGGTAAAGCCAAATAATCAAACCAACAACTTACAGCATCAACAATCTTTCATATTATTTTGAAATGATTTAATGGATTATATCTGATAGATTACCTGAAGAATTCTAAAAATAAATTTATGGTATCATTAATGAAGAATCAAAAAAATATATCCAGAAATGGAAAAAGAAAATTAATAAATATACATGAGTCTCTGTTCATAAATTGAAAATAGCTGAAGAAATACAGAATGCTTGAGGCAACAGAAAATTGAAAACCTAACACAAGGTCAATAAAAAGGGGAGGGGAAATGATATGTACATAAGCAGTGTACAGAAAATGAGGGTATTTAAATAAAATATAAATATCAAGAACATTTTGTGCAAAGATCATACAAATATGTAAAATTATATCATCAACATCACTCTCTCCAAGAAAACAAAGGAAGAAATTGCCAAATATAAAGGTTTGATTGTTAAACTATAGACAGACATAATAGAAAATGAAATTTTATAAGCGTTAGAACATATTGCTAACAACAAAGCTGCATGAGTTGATTAAATACCAGATGTATTCTTTAAAAGCTTGCAAGATAATGCAGTTAAAATGCTATAAGCAGTGCCAAAGAACTGGAAAAGATTAGTTTATAATCCTGTAACATAAATTGCAGTGCTAAAGTATGTTCAAACTACCAAATAATTGCACTTATCTCATATAAAACAGTACTTAGAATTAGAATTGGCAGACACACAAGCTGAACTCAGAAAAGGCAGAAGTAAATGCCGCATTGATAATACTACTGGATAATGGTACAGGCAATGAAATTTCAGAAGAATGTCTATTTTTGCATTATTAATTATATTAAAGCTGTCCTTCAACTGTGCAGATTATAACAAAGTCTACTTACCCTAAATTATGGATTATTGTGATCAATTGAAACACAATAAGAAACAATGAAATGGTTTGGAATTGGGAAATGAAACTGTCCAAATGTATTTATTCAATTCATGTATTGTGCAATAGGCAATGCAAATTGGTGGACAAAAGAAAAAATATAATTTATGTTCCTAAATTCAAAAATTCTTGACTTGGCTATGAATAAAGAAACATTTGTTACTTAGGAGAAAATATAGATCAAAAAGAGAAAAAAAGATCAAGTCTTTCTCCCAAGCCTGAGGCTGTACAATGATAATGAAGCTAAGCAAAGTTTGAAGATCTTAATGCTTGGGGGTGGGGCGGGATTAAGATAACTAAAAAAATTAGTCAATTAAAGTAATACTCTCACTGATGAAATATGAAATAATATTGATGAAATATAAAATTACAAATCAAAGGTGTAATTATTAACAGACATTCCTGAAGAAATAGTGATCAAATGATGTGAGTAGCAAACACAAGTTTCATTCCATGGTCAATTTTTTCTCTTACAAATGCTAAATGTATCCCTTGCTCAGCCTTCCTAAAACTTGATTTATATTGGTATAAATGGTATATTAACCATTCTTGTTACAATTCTTCCAATCTGTTCAAGTTTATCATAATCCTCCAGATCAAGTTAGAACTATTAGAGATGCCAAGACAGTAATGAAATAGAAAACTACTTCCCATGATTTAGAAACCATGCTTATATTGATGGAGATGGAAATTAGGTTTGCTTTTTTTGTAGCAACATTATTGCTGAGTCACATTCTACTGATAATCAGCTATAATGCTAAGATCCCTGCCTTCCATATAACTACCATTCTATTTGCTTGATATTTTTTTTAAAGAAAGGTGTTTTGAAGGTTGAGTAAAAGAAGATGTTAAGCATAGGGATGAGGAACATTGCAAGTTCTATCATTCTTTTGTGATAGCAAAATAACCATTTCTGTACTCACCGGCCTGATTGGTTGTAATGCTGACTGCAGCAAATTGTCTTGGGATGGTACTTAAATCAGATACTCCATTAACAGCATCTATCTCAAAAGTGTAATTTGTATGAGCCAAGAGATCCACTACAGTCACAGTTGTATTGGAAAGTCCCATCTGACGTGGAAGAAATCTTACTATATTGCTACATGGTTCACAGAGCTTACTGGTTCCACATTTCTTGCATACAATGTTGAAAGTGACATCTTTTCTGCCTCCTGTGTCCAAAGGCCAGCTCCAATCTAGGATAACTGAGGTTTCATTGATATTAGAAATAACATTTCTGGGAGCAGAAGGTGGTCCTATATGGGAAGAGAACAAAAATAAGTATTATTTATCCTGTTTGAATTCTGTTTAAGAAATAAAGTCATTCAAGCATGTATTTAACTGTTGTCACTGACATATGGTTTTATGATATATCTTATATCTCTTAAGCAGAGGTGCAGAACTGTGGCCCCTGTATGACTTGTGGACTTCAACTCCTAGAATTCCTGAGCCAGTATGGTTGACTCAGGAATTCTGGAAATCAGAGTCCACAAGTTATAAAAGGGCCATAGTACCCCATTCCTGTCCTAAGAAAGATTATATATTATATATTCTCTTACATACTTTAAGACAGGGGTCTCTAACTCAAGGCCCGGGGCCAGATCCGGTGCACCGGGTGCTTAGAACTGGCCCATGGGGCTGCCTTGGAAACAGCAAAGGAGCAGCCTTTGGTGTCTCTGCCAGCAAAAACAGAGCTTGAGAGGACCTCCCGAACTCTGTTTTCGCTGGCAGAGGGTTTCAAGAGGCTGTCGCAGCTGAAAATAGAGCTCGGGAACCCATTTTCACTGGCGGAGTGCTTGGGCCACCACAGGTGTTCCTGACACAACTGATGTCAAGCTAGCCATGCCCACCCTGGCCAGATACCCCCATCCCCTGAGGTCAAACAAAACCTGATGCAGCCTCAATGAAATCAAGTTTGACACTCCTTTAAGAGATATCAAACCATTTTGTAACACATATGTATTCTAATGTCTAGCTTTAATCCCTCTTTCCAAATTAACTAATATTCAGGGTATTACTATGAATAAATTCAGCAGCACTGAAAGGCAATAAAAACATTAGGTACCGCCATATAAAACATTTTATTAAGAAATTAACCAAACCAGTAAGAGTATGCACTGCCTTTATGCTGTACTTTCATTATCCAGCTGATGCAATGTGCCATAGCAACTGAGGAATTAGAGACCACGCATTCAGGCCTCTGAAGTATCGAAGTTGGAATGAGGGTCAATCCTGTTTTACTAGCTGCCGTT
Organism: Ahaetulla prasina; assembly: GCF_028640845.1. Lineage (NCBI taxonomy): Eukaryota > Metazoa > Chordata > Lepidosauria > Squamata > Colubridae > Ahaetulla > Ahaetulla prasina. Next base: position 39,562,451 of record NC_080543.1, on the reverse strand, counting down.
ACGGGTTAAGTGACTACCAACGAGCTGTGTGTGTGCTTGTACACCATGGAAAGGAGTGGACCAATAAAATGCATATGGCAGTGCTGCTTCAATTCAGTAATTTGAAAAAGGTTGCTTTTTTCATTGATTTGATTCAGTGGTGGAATCAGTCAAACCATGTGAGTCCAATCATCTATCAAAGCTTTGCACAGTCTTAATAAAAAGCAGACCTCAAGTCTAGGTACTCAGGTTCTTAATACATAGCCCTAGGCCAGGGGTTTGCTTAATGTTAGTCTTCCACAATGGACAACTGTATATCTGAATTTCCACGAGTGAATGAGAATTGTCACACCCAGAAATAGGGTTAATGAACCATTTATATGGTTGGAAGTAATTCTAATATAAAATTGTACTAAAATTAACATTATGCTACTGTGCATAATAATGATAATGCAATAAAAGTAGTAATGATAAGAGTGGTGGTGTACCATACAAACACAATGTATAGTGTTATAATAAAATTGTGCCCTTTTCAATTTTGTTAACTATAAAAAACCAAAGTAGAAATACAGACTAAAGGCATGTCCATATTACTGTTTATATTGCAGAGAAATTATCTTTGGGCCTAACTGATTCTACTCTACTGTTTTGAGGCTCTGTATTTACTTGTTTCTACCCATGCTTCTGGTGATTGCAAATTGGCACAAGTCTGGTATCTTTCTTTTAACTTTTTTAGCTGAATACCTGCTTGGTTTTCCAATTGGTTTGAATTTTTGATTCATCCCACCTCCGGATTCCAGAGTTCAAGTCTTTGGTTTGTCTCCCTCTCTCTTTCTCTCTTCATAACAGTATGCAAACTTTGTCTTCCAGGAGTTTGCATTTTTGTGTTTAAAAATTATTCTTCACCCCGTTTCCCAAACCAGCAATCATAACAATATCTAATCATGATTAGTCTGGAAACACTAATGACATGGAAATACTGTAAAATGCATGCCTAGATGACCAACAACCTGTAAGGCCAGGTTTCAGGATCATCATAATGAGGTTACTCACTTGTGCAAGCCATTGATGGAACATCTACTTCAGATCGAAAGTAGTTCTTCTCACACTTGCAGTTTGTAGAACCTTCCACACTTGTTGAACTATGAGGTGGGCATTTGGCACATTTAACATTACCAGCAAAGGCTTTATAAAAACCTGGTCGGCAAGCTGTAAAAGAACAGTAATTGCTTACAATTTTTCATATTAAAGTTTCATTATTCCTTGCCGGGCAGGGAAAAGATATTCCACCTGAAAACTAAAAGTCAATATTGAAACCACATATATGGGAAAAAAGGTAGTTTGCCTTGGTCTTAGTGCATCAAAGTATATTCCCTTTGTGACTTTGCCTAACGCGGTGGCTCAGGGGCTAGGAAGTTGAGCTTGTCGATTGAAAGGTCGGCAGCTCAGTGGTTCGAATCCCTAGTGCTGCTGTGTAACGGGGTGAGCTCCTGTTACTTGTCCCAGCTTCTGTCAACCTAGCAGTTTCGAAAGCACGTAAAAATGCAAGTAGAAAAAATAGGGACCACATTTGGTGGGAAGGTAACAGCGTTCCGTGCGCCTTTGGCATTGAGTCATGCCGGCCACATGACCACGGAGACGTCTTCGGACAGCGCTGGCTCTTCAGCTTTGAAATGGAGATGAGCATCGCCCCCTAGAGTCAGCAACGACTAGCATGTATGTGCGAGGGGAACCTTTACCTTTACCTTTAACTCTAAGCAAAGTATATTCATTCTAAACTATATTCGGTAGAATTGGCAAAAATCAGGGCCTTCTTTTATTCCTTTTTCTTTTTTTCTTAATCAAAGTTTCAGATTTCATTTACATTGCACACGCTTTGCATGCATAAAAAAAATCATGGTTATTATCTTGGACATTTTCAATCTCATTAATCTTTGCCATTTTCCAGGAGGGCTATGAATTATTGTCTAAACCAATATAGGCACTCTTGCGAGAAGAACTTTGCATAAAATAGGTATTTATGTTAGGAATATAACAGGTCAAGAATATGCAAATTATAACTATCTCTTATTCAGTAGGTTGTCCAGACTAAGAAATGTCAGATTAACTAGTAGACCTCTATAAGGTCTCTGCATCCATGAAGTGCCACCCTATTAAAGTGTGCTTGATCAAGAAACAAGTACTACAGGAATTACTTTCAAGAATCCATCTTATTATTTACTCAGCAATATCACCTTATTTTTCTAGTATATAATAACATGGAATTACAGAACGCCACTCTTTTGAAGAAGTTTCTTTTCCAGTTGCATTGCTGACTTTTGATTTAGTTTTAAAAGAAAATGAAAAGTCTCATATATTCTCAGGCTCACTTAGCATGTCTGCATATCAATCACTATTATTATTTTGATCCTTGCTCTATCTATAAATAATTGAAGTTATTTTGTCACTAAAAATTATCCGATCCTATTTTATTTTATAGGGAAAATTATCACTTTCCAAATAAAATATGGATTATATTTGTAATGCTATCCCAGAAACCTAAAAACACAAATATTTCCTAGCTTGCAATCTTTCAAATTTACTAGGTATAGCTAATCAATTATTTGAATAAAGCAGTGTAGCTTGTTGTAGTGTAGGTCAGCATCAATATTAAATAAATAAAGCAAACAAACACATACAGTATCTACATACATAGGGGTTTAAACCAATGGTGGGATTCAGCCAGTTTGTACCACTTTGGGGAAACCGGTTGTTCTTTCTGAGCAGTTTGGCAAACTGATTGTTGGAAAAAATCATTAGGGCAGAGAACCGATTGTTAAATTACTTGAATCCCACCACTGGTTTAAACTGAAAAATAACATTTTCATTTGTTGAATATTGACATTCAAGAACACTCACTTATTCTCCATTTCTGTGCTGGGAAAGTTAAAACAATGTGAAAGAGAAGCAAAATGAGGTAGGCAGAAAAAGATATAATTTTTAACTAGAGAATATGATACTTATAACTGCTAATAATTGCACCATTACTAAAGAATGTGTCCAGCTGAAGGGGAAAAAAATAAATTCTATATTTTCACATTGCTTTGAGTTCTATGTTCTGTAATGGTCCTTGAGAATGAATTCAACTCCCTAGCAAAGTCTAATGTTTGCAGATGATTCAGCATACTTTGGTTTGATCTTAGTATATGCAAGCAAGCCATAGTAACCATAACATAAAGTGAATAATGAAATGTTTATATAATTCTGAAAATAAGCAAAAGCACAATGAGCTTTTTCTGGTCAAAATTAAATTATCTCTCAGTATATGATTCTTGCACTTACAGATGCTGCTGAGGATAGTGTCTTAGCTTGCATAATCTGTTAGTGACAAACTCCAGGAGGTGGTGTTTCATTAACATTGGCATGCTCCTTTAGTCTTTTTCATTGCCCAGACTGAGTCAAAACCACCTCACATCATGTTAATACAAAATGAAAAGTGAGAATGACATAATCTGCAAGTAACTGCATGCCTCCACACTTCATTAGAATACAGTATTTATAACGGATAAATCCTGGGGATGGGCATACAGCCACAGTGGCTGGACGTTTGCCATTACCTCTTCTCAAATGACCATAAACCCTCTTTTATTTATTAACTGAATTAAGTATCCTGAGATAACAGCTAATTTTACTGGCTTCAGTTCGAGTGGACCTCTTACACTAATTCTTCAACATTAAAAAAAAAGGACCATCAAAACCATTTTTCTGATTTACAAAATATATTTAATCACATACAGAAAACACACACACACACACACACACACACACACACACATTAGTGTCTCTTAGTTTAAAAACTAATAGATATATTAAAATGGAGATATTTCCAAAAGAAAGAACTTCTACTTTAATGCTAATCATAAGTAGCACAGGCTTAAACCTTCATTATTATTTATTTATTTATTTTTATTGGTCAAGCATAATATAATAGATAAAAGTATAAACATGATTAAGAATACATGAAATGGATACGAATAAAAAGGGACATTAGGACAGGGACGGTAGGAACGTTGGTACGCTCATGCCTCTTAGGAATGGGTGAGATCAAAAGTAGACAGTCTAAAGTTAAAGTTTTGGGGGCTTGGGGAAGAAACCACAGAGTCAGGAAGTGCATTCCAGGCATTGACCACTCTGTTACTGAAGTCGTATTTTCTGCAATCGAGTTTGGAGCGGCTTACCTTAAGTTTGTATCTATTGTGTGTTCGTGTATTGTTGTGGTTGAAGCTGAAGTAGTCATTGACAAGTAGGATATTGTAGTAGATAATTTTATGTACTATGCTTAGGTCAGACCCAAGGCAACGTAGTTCTAAGTTGTCTAAGCCCAAAATTTCAACTCTGGTCGCATAAGATATTTTATTGCGAGAAGAGGAGTGTAGTACTCTTGTCGTGAAATATCTCTGAACTCTCTCAATTGTGTTTATGTCCGATATGCAGTGTGGGTTGCAGATAGATGAGCTGTATTCGAGAATTGGTCTAGCAAATGTTTTGTATGTTCTAGTTAGTAGTACTACGCTCTAGTTAGTAGTATCTAGTTATAGTTAGTAGTATTATCCCAAAGTTTTCTCTATTATTAGCAAAAGTACCGGTAAGTCATGGCCTTTTCAACTGTGGCCTATTCAGACTGTAATTCCCGTCTAAGCATCTTCAAGTTTAGCCCAATTTGTTATTTTAGTGGGCAACAAAATTTTTCTTTATCCTATCAGCCTTAAATGTTAGCATTTTAAGCAAGGTGGTCTTTACTTGCTTTATGTTAGTCTGTGTTAAAATTTCCACAGGGTGGAGGTTGCTTTCCCCTCAAACATGAGGGGAATTTGCATTGTATAATCTTACCAGCTCCTGAGAACTCTTCTGAGGATTGAAAGGGTCACAATAATAACTGTACATTTATGAACGCCCACCTAAAGACAGAAGCAGAATGCAAGAACCAGAAAGCCAAGTGAATGCAGTTAATGAAGACAAGGGAAGTATATAATAAGAAACATCACTACAAAGCCAGATTAGTCTACTTATTGTCTCTAGAGGCAAAAACTTTGCAATCTCTTTGTGTTTTCTGCATGGCTAAGTTACAGTGCTATAAAGATAGCAATTATGAAGCAAATGAGCTAGTTAGAAGCCTGCTGTCCCAGCAAGCCTTAGTGGAAGAGTCTGATTTGTATCTCTTGTCCCCATCCTGTCTGTCTTACAAGTCTTCTGCGTTTGTATGTCAAGTGAAAATAAGATCATTCAGTGCCACAATTCTCAGGAGGAGAAAATAAATAAAGCCATTAATTACATTGTAAATTAAATCCTGGAAAGTGAATGGCGTGAAAAGGTGGCCACATGATTCTCTTTTCTGAACATCATGAAGGATGGTTACCTTTATTGTGAAACATATTTCTTCTCAAGAAGAAGAATAATGAATTTTTAAAATTATCTTTGGTTACAGAACCATATTATCTTTCTGCATATAAAGGATATTTTAGATTCAGTATAGATACACAGTATAGATAAAGTATATTTAGATTCAAAGAAAAGGGCTAAGATGTATGTATATTGATTTTTTATTATTTTTTAAAAGGAACTATGAAATATAGTTTTTGTTTAATTCTATAGGTAGTCCTTGAATTATGACTCAACTGTTTGAACATAAGACAGTGTTGAGCCAAGGAACTTATGATTGATCGTCAAAGCTATAGCTATTGAAGTGCCTCATGGTCACATTAACAAAATTCAGGTGCTTAGTAACAGACTCATATTTATAACTAGTTGCAGCAACCTGTGATCATTTGATTGCCATTTGTACTCTTCCCTATCAACTTTTCCCCAAGCAAAGTCAATGAAAACCAGCAAGGAAGGTCACAAGTTGGTAGGCTTTTCTTCATTCACATGTGCCCTCCTTTGCCCCTTCATGCACAATTGTCCACATCTTATTTTCCTAGCCTCCCTGTGCTTGCACACACAAATTCATGCTTCCTACTCCCTCTTTCCTCAGTCTCAACCTCCCTTCAAACGCACACACAATGCATGTCCTCCCTTTTACTATGGTTTCCCTCAATCAGATGTACCCCTCACCCTATTTTTCTCACCTCCCTGAAATCACGTTCACCTATGCATCTATTCCATCATCTTTTTGAGCTCATGCCATGCAAAGTTCTTTCTTTCCTGTGCGGCCTGCGCCAGGCATCCTAGAGTTTCTCCCAATGGAACCCACATGCCCCTTACTTAGGACTCACTTCTCACTTAATGACCCACACATCTTAGATTACCAGAACAATTGGGACTGCCATTGTTAATTTATGCAATCATGTGACATCATATTAGAAACAGCAAAGTTGTGCCCCAATTGCAATTTCATTAGAAGATTACCTGTAGATATATATTTTTAATCGTAATTTATATTAGGCAACAAAGCAGCAGAATTATAACACGTGTTATACCTATTGCTAAACTCCTATGATTTCTTCAGTTCTCATTTCACAAAAGTCAATTTTTCTAAACCATGATTTATTGAACAAGCTATGTAAGATTGGATCATTTCTTTCCCCTTAATGAAAACCACATCATATTAAGTCATGATTTATTTTAAATACAGGAGGGTTGAAAAAAGTCACAATGAACATTTTGATTTAAAAAAATACCAAATACAGATATCATATTATTCAGAAAACTCCAATGAGTTTAAAAATTCATCTCTCATATTAATGAGATTGCTTGCAGTACCAATTTCCCAAAGAATTTCTATCAGAGAAGAATTAATTGTTTGCAATATTTTCTAAAAAATAATGTGAAAGGATTTTTAACCAGATTTAATTTTGCCAACATCTTATTTGAAAAGAGATAGAAGAATAAATTTATCATTGTTTTGAAATTTTAGTCACATGGAGATGTGACAAAAATCTTATACTGAAATGTGGTTTTAAAGCTGATGCCATTTTGTCAGAATCATGGAATATATAAAGAAATTACAGTTGTGTGCAAAATATGAATGTATTGTCATTTAATTGAGATAAGAACACTGTCCTAAGGGCACTAACATACTTTGTCTTCCTGACAATAATTCTTCTTGTTTTCCAGTTACTACAGTTACAATTTCCAATTACTGTAGCTGTTGCTTCCCCTCCACCCCATCCCTCCTTAAGTATATATAATAAGGAAACAATAGAAGGAAATATAGGATCATTTTGACCATGATGTCTATTGTTTACTAACCATAAGATCCGAAAACATTCAATCCCTGCACATTGACTTGCTGTAAACTTTGCCTTAAGTATTGTATTTCTACTCAGAACATTAAGAATGGAGTTCCTGTTAGATCATACCACATGCCTCATTTGACAAATAAACAGCTATGTTGACCTTGCACAAATAAGTTAATGCAGAATAATTAATTCAGGAAGTTATTTTGTTTATCTTGCAGTATTCCATATCTGTTAGTGTATAAAGCACTAAAAAACTAAAAGGCTACTATTTATGAAGAGTGCATTTCAGAAGTATAATGCATATTAGGATACATTAAAAGAAAGTTATAAAATGGAGTTATTTGTATAAAACTCTTCAGAAATATGCCACATTTTATAATTTTGGAATACAAATAATATATAAAACAGTGATTTTCCATACATATTACATGACATTTGACCAAGGATTAAGTTGTGACTGGCATCATCTGAACATGAATTACATTAGCATGATATTCTTACTGCTTTCTATCTATGGGACTTGCTAAAATAAAAATTGAGCTCAATTTTTCAGCAAGGAAAGGAAGGATGGATGGATGGATCGAAGGAATGGAGGAGGAAATATGAAAATTGAACAGGATAGATGGAGGTAAAGAAATAGCCAAAATATGAAACTGAGAAACAGTAAACCTTTCCCACAGACTTTGAATCAGCAGTATTCCTGGGAGGAACCAAATGGTTACTGAAAATAACTTTATGAAGACTACTCAGCAGCGTCTATCCTCTGTAAAGTAAAACTGCATTGTTAGTGGACATATTGCTGCTTATAGGCACAGTCTGCAACATGGAGCTTTCATATATACTGTACATGCAGGCTTCCAAAACACCTTGAACTCTCATTAGTGAAGCACACAAGGGCTTTCTGTTGCAGACATCTGCACTTTACACAGTGACAGCTGCTATTTACATACATCACAACACAGCTTTACAAATGGATGGTGCTTTCTTCTGCTGGAATGTTCATCTGAGTGTAGAAAGATAGTGTTTAAAAAGGACTTTCTATTACCAAGAATGTGATTTGATCAAAGCAGCAGCTTAGCCTATCTACCACTTTATATCCATATATAAAATACATTCACTATTACAAGTTTATTTTTATAGAAATTTGTCTCATGTCCACTTTCACAGAGCCAAGTTATATATCTGTTTCAAATACATATGCTTCCTAAGTTCTAAAGCCAGTATATGAATTGGCTGATAGGAGAATCTCATGCAATAGGCAACAACTACACTGCCCATATTTCTTATTTTATTTTATTTATTTCATCAAGCCGCGGTGTGGCTCAGGCTGTAAGAAGCCTGTTATTAAAACATAGCTGCCTGCAATTACTGCAGGTTCTAGGCCCACCAGGTCCAAGGTTGACTCAGCCTTCCATCCTTTATAAGGTAGGTAAAATGAGGACCCAGATTGTTGGGGGGGCAATAAATTGACTTTGTAAATATACAAATAGAATGAGACTATTGCCTTACACACTGTAAGCCGCCCTGAGTCTTCGGAGAAGGGCGGGATATAAATGTAAATTTAAAAAAAGCATGTATTTTATGAAAGATATAAGTATAAACATAATTATACATACATGTAAAGAATACGAATAAAAGAAAACATTAGGACAATAGGCATACTGGTGTGCTTATGTACGCCCCTTACAGACCTCTTAGGAATAGGGTGAGGTCTATAGTAGACAGTCTAATCAGTTCTCACTACTCTTCAGATCCGCTGTCCCCTTAAAGTAGAACAATCTAAGATTGCACTGGGCTTTCCACAAGCCATGTGTGTTAAGTGAAATAAAAACTGGGTTTTTCCAAAAAAATTAAACAGCCTTGAAATCTATATACTACTAAAATTCTCATAATGACCTTTGGATACAACAGTGCAGTAGGATAACAGTTTTTTTAAAAACAAGGAACCCTAACTGGGCTAACTTTCAGAATGAGCCCAAAATACAGGACTGATGACTCCCAAGGAAATGAAATTTGGAAAAGTTGTGGCTCCTTCAGTGCTATTGGCTACTGCTGCGCTACTGTTATGTGCATGTGATGTTCATTTTCAGTGTTTTCTTATAGTTTCTCAGCCAAAGGATTCTTGCAATCCTTTGTTTCTGCCCAACACAGCAGATGCCAGTACTGGGCTGTGGGGAAGAGAAAGGGGAAGGGGAAGGGGAAGGGGAGGGGAGGAAGGGAAGGGAAAGGAAAGGAAAGGAAAGGAAAGGAAAGGAAAGGAAAGGAAAGGAAAGGAAAGGAAAGGAAAGGAAAGGAAAGGAAAGGAAAGGATGAAGGAGGGAAGAACAGGGTAAAAGGAATTCAACATACTTTTCCTGCGAATGTCATCCCCTACACATCACCCCTCTAATTTATTCTGTCCCCTGCATACTTTCCCTAACCCATGTGGTGCTTCTTGCACACTACCATATACCCTGACTATGCCAGCCACTCACAGACCTCCTCTGACCCACACATTTTGTTCACCTCAATGCATTTTTCCCAACTCATGCAGTTCCACTGTGACCTTTTACCTGATCTTCTTGGACACCTTCATGCACTCTTCCTGATTCACCCACCCCACACATACCTTCCCATACCTTCATGGGATCTCTTGCACACATGCACGGCATGCAGTCTACTCAACCTCCACCTCCATTTTACACAGTGTCCAAGACCTGCTCAACACTAACTATATAAGCAGTCAAGATATTGCAATAGAGTTGGGACTGGACAAATCAACTATCCTCACCATCAACAGGGGGAAAAAACCCCTGAAAACTATCAAGTTGCCCTACGGAGATATCATCTTAATGATGATGATCAATACCAATACTTGGGCACCTTGACCCTGAAAGCATTAAGGACACAATAGTCAAGAAAAAGGTTACAAGCAGTGGTGAAATCCAATTTTTTTTACTACCGTTTCTGTAGGCGTGGCTTGGTGAGTGTGGTGTGGCTTGGTGGGCATGGCTTGGTGGGCGTGGCAGGGAAAGGATACTGGAAAATCCCCATTTCCTCCCCACTCCTGGGGAAGGATATTGCAAAATCTCTATTCACACCCCACTCTGGGGCCAGCCAGAGGTGGTATTTTCAGGTTCTCCAAGCTACTCAAAATTTCCGCTACTGGTTCTCTGAACTGCTCAAAATTACAGCTAGCAGTTCTCCAGAACCTGTCAGACCTGGATTTCAACCCTGGTTACAAGTGACTTTATCAAGTGAAGAAAATTTTAAAATCCAAACTCAGTAGAAGAAACATTATCCAGGCAATTAACACTTGGGTAGATTCTAGTCATTAGATCATAGTGGACTGGACTCAAGTAGAACAAAAGTTCCTGATAGAAAACAGTGACAATGACTCAGGCCCTTCAGCCATGCAGAAATGTTGACAGACTTTACTTACCAAACAGCATAGGAGCACATGGAATGTATAAGAGATTTAATAAAATTCCTATAGCTGCAAAAAACTGACCTCTGGTCTATGTGTATAAAGATAGTCATGCATAAATAAATTATTAATCACAGATTAGTTTCATTATCATGGATACTTTGATCATACAGTATGATTTATCTTTTCCTGAATTCACTGCACTATAAATGGAGAATATAGTTTTATAATTCACATATAATATATAATGGTTTATGGTTAATCTTTCTCTTATCTAATTTTAAGTATACATTTTAGTTCACCGACTTACTGTTAATAGGCTGCAATGCTGCCCTATTTTATTTGTACTTAAGCATTTTATATCTGCACAGCTACATTTTGACATATCTTGCTTTAAGCTGGTCATTAATCAAAATAAAATTATCTTTTTATATATGATACCTTTGTTGGACAGGAAAATCTGTTTTATATCTCAACCATGAGAGAATTTCTGCCATTTACTTTGCACACATTGTATTTTATACTAATCTATGACATTAACATTTTAATAAAACGTTGGCTGTAGTCCAGGTCAAGTTATTTAACAGAAGCAGACTTTTAATTCTTGAATAACTTTTACCCACAGAAATGTTAATTATGTGCACATAAAAGATAACATCACCCTATGGAAATAACAAAATAGTTTTGTTCTGCATAGTAGTTTCATATTCTATTTAAATTCATATTCTGATTTTAATGTAATTACATATCATATAGTTTTTTGAAAGTGGCTTTAACAATAAACATTAAAATAAAAAGGCATCCTATCAAGCAGGTAGTGGTTTAATTGTATAAGTGGCAGAAATCTTACTGCATACAAATGTAAAATTTCTTATATTTTGAATAAAACAATTAGTTTCATTGAATGTTTCAATTCAGTCATTTATTGTAGTACACAGTTAGTATAGCACAGGACAGTATATACTGTATTCTGTTTAAATGAGTATTCCAAGCTTCAGAAAGTTACGCCAAGAATTATTAGCTATTCAAGATAAGAAAGAAATAGCAGTTTGTAGATATCTGTTTTAATGTGGTTAAGGTACTGGAATTGGCTCTTGAAAGCCAATCAAAGCCTGTTTCTGCTACAACTCATACTCAACACAATCAAAGCAAATATTTTTCAATTTCCTTCCTATACTTTTCCCCCTCACAGGATTCAAATGTATCTTCCATGCTTTCTTCTTCCTCTTTCTAAACCAAACTAGCATCCAGTACATCCACTTCACCATTGCCAAGTTCACTGGACAAGTCATACTTGGAAGATTCAGGCAAAGCTGAAATGTGCTCCTGTTGTTGCCTGACAAATATGGTAGGAAACAAAGCATCTAATCTATGCAGACAAAATGGCTTATTGCTGAAAGATTTGGCCTCAAAACAGACATATCAATATCTTTGATAAGTGCTTCTACATTTGGCTCCTGGAATTCTTTGAACAACAGATGAAACGTTTTGAAAACTTCCCATGTCCTGCATTGTTATGTCATAGAAAGGTTGTAATATATCATTGAATGAATCATATACATTGTGAAACAATCATTCTTCAATGACAATGAAAGGAAAAGAATCAATTTCTGGGGTTCGCTGAAGTTCAACAGTTAGACATATGGATCTTCTTGTAGTAAAACTGATCCAACAGAACTGTTGCTTGTCTTCTCATCTCTAGCATCTCTGAATGTGGCTTCAGCTGTAGGGTCATCAGCCAGTGATACTAACATTTTCCATGGTGCCGAGGAAGAAAAATAATTGCTCCACCGGTTAATTATGTTGAATTTTGCTGCTGTAGAATAGAATAGAATAGAATAGAATAGAATTTTATTGGCCAAGTGTGATTGGACACACAAGGAATTTGTCTTGGTGCATATGCTCTCAGTGTACATAAAAGAAAAGATACGTTCATCAAGGTACAACATTTACAACACAATTGATGATCAATATATCAATATAAATCATAAGGATTGCCAGCAACAAGTTATAGTCATACAGTCATAAGTGGAAAGAGATTGGTGATGGGAACTATGAAACGATTAATAGTAGTGCAGATTCAGTAAATAGTCTGACAGTGTTGAGGGAATTATTTGTTTAGCAGAGTGATGGCCTTCGGGAAAAAACTGTTCTTGTGTCTAGTTGTTCTGGTGTGCAGTGCTCTATAGCGTCGTTTTGAGGGTAGGAGTTGAAACAGTTTATGTCCAGGATGCGAGGGATCTGCAAATATTTTCACGGCTCTCTTCTTGATTCGTGCAGTATACAGGTCCTCAATGGAAGGCAAGTTGGTAGTAATTATTTTTCTGCAGTTCTAATTATCCTCTGAAGTCTGTGTTTTCTTGTTGGGTTGCAGAACCGAACCAGACAGTTATAGAGGTGCAAATGACAGACTCAATAATTCCTCTGTAGAACTGGATCAGCAGCTCCTTGGGCAGTTTGAGCTTACTGAGTTGGCAGAAAGAACATTCTTTGTTGTCCTTTTTAATGATGTTTTGATGTTAGCTGTCCATTTGAGATCTTGCGATATGATAGAACCCAGAAATTTGAAGGTTTCTACTGTTGATACTGTGTTGTCAAGTATTGTGAGAGGTGGAAGTATGGAAGGGTTTTCCTAAAATCTACCACCATTTCTACGGTTTTGAGTGTGTTCAGTTCCAGATTGTTTTGGTTGCACCACAAGGCTAGTCGTTCGACCTCTCGTCTATATGCGGATTCGTCATTGTCTCGAATGAGACCAATCACTGTTGTGTCATCTGCGAACTTCAGTAGCTTAACAAATGGATCATTGGAGATGCAGTCATTGGTATACAGAGAAGAGAAGTGGGAGAGCACACAGCCTTGGGGGCCCTGTGCTAATTGTACAGGTATTTGATGTGATCTTGCTTAGCTTCACCTGCTGCTTCCTGTTTGTTAGGAAGCTTGTGATCCACTTACAAGTCTGTTCCGGTACCTGTAGCTGGTTTAGCTTAGTTAGAAGAATGTCTGGAATGATGGTATTGAATGCTGAACTAAAGTCTACAAAACGGACCCTTGCATAGGTCTTTGGAGACTCAAGATGTTGTAGGGTGTAGTGCAGAGCCATATTAACAGCATCATCTGTTGATCTATTTGCTCGGTATGCAAATTGCAAGGGGTCTAAAAGCGGATTCGTGATGGTTTTCAGGTAGGAAAGCACTAGCCTTTCAAAGGTTTTCATGACTACAGATGTTAGAGCAACTGGTCTGTAGTCATTTAGTTCCTTGATGGTGGGCTTCTTCGGCACTGGGATGATGGTAGAGCGTTTGAAGCAAGAAGGAACATAGCACATCTCTAGTGATTTATTGAAAATATGGGTGAAGATGGGGGCCAATTGGTCAGCACAGACTTTTAAGCAAGAAGGAGTTATCTTGTCTGGGCCTGGCGCTTTTCCTGGCTTTTGTCTGTGAAATAGGTCCTGCACTTCCTTTTCTGTGATCACTAGGGCCAAAGTGTAGGCCAAAGACTAAAGACTAAATGCATGCTGCTCATTTAAATAGTGGAATATGCTGCTTCCTTGTTCCGTATTTTCCCTCTTATTTTAAATATAGGTAGTTCTTGACTTATAACAGTTCATTTAGTGACTGTTTGAAGTTACAACAGCAATGAAAAAAGTGACTTATGACCATTTTTTACATCTAATGACTATTGCAGCATCCCCATGGTCACATGATTTACATTTGGATGCTTGACAATAAACTCACATTTATGATGGTTGCAATGCCCCAGGGTCATCTTTTGCAACCTTCTGAGAAGCAAAGTCAATTGGGAAACCAGATTCACTTAACAACTGTTTTAATAATTTAAACACTGCAGTGAGTCACTTAACAAATGTGGCAAGAAAAATCGTAAAAATGGGGCAAGCTCACTTAACAAATTTCTCACTTAGCAACATAATTTTTGGGCCCAATTGTGATAGTATGTTGAGGTCAAACACATTTCCAATTAGTCCAAATATTCAAAATTAATTATTACTGGGGTGATATTTATATTTTGTATTTTAAATAAAAAAATAATGGTAGAAGATTCCTTTAGGTTCTGGCTCTTATTCTAGTTCTGTTATTTGTATTTGTATGTTGGAATGTAACATTGAGAAATCATGAATTCTAATTCTGAATTTTAGTCAATGTTCTTTTTCATGTCTGTTCCCTTTTTTCTATATTATATGGCTTAATGTTTAATTAATAATGAATGAAAATCACAGTAATAATTTTTTGATGGAAATACAAATGCAAAATATTTTCCCTGGGAGAAGTTAGAAAGTACTTACTTTTGTTTTGTCAAAGACAGAAAGTAGAACTTATGCTAGAGCTGCCAAAATTGGTACCATTTTTGTAAGTAGGTTACTTTAAGTACTAAAGTTTGAATAAAAGGACATTGGATCTGAAGGATCAGGTTAGTTTGTGCTGTGAAAATTGTATATGAGGTAATAGTGACATACATAAAAAGAAGAAATTAGCAGGAATTATTGTGTCACCGCTTCACCACCAGCAAACTGTAACACACTTATTTAAATAGGGTGCATTTTATTAGCTATAAAAATAATATTCTTAATTTAATGTTGCTGGTCAATAGCATGTTTAAGCCTGCTCTTAAAAATACTTAAAATTTCAACAATCCAGGTCTGTTCTAAATTGACTAAATTAAAAAAAGAGTGCTTTGTGAGAAGCAGTTTCAGTTGATTAAACATCAGTTTCATTCAACTTAATGAGAAAAGTTAAATGACTTTTAGGGCAATGCAGGTATAGAGTATAATGGGTCTTAATCGGGTTAATAAAACCCTGTTAATAAAGCAATCAGTGAGGGGAAGGAAAGGGGCAGCTTTAATCCAAACTATTGGTCACATTATTCTCAGCAGTCATATGAACCTGATGCACTTAGTCAACAATGGGGTAGTGTCAGTGCCCTTCCTAGGCAATTCTCTAAAGGGGAAAAAAAGGCAAAGTTAGCAAGCAATTACAAAGTGCTCTGTTACAAAAGAGTAATTATATTAGTCATAAAATATACTTTCAAAATTCTGATTGCCTGTAGAATTTAGTCTTGTCCATCACTGCCTGGCTGGCAATGGGAAAAGAGCACTGATCTAATAAATCCTTGCTACTACTCTTCTAGTGTAATATTAATGGGACATTGGGCAGAATGCCCTAAATGAATAGAGATGCTGTATCTCTTAAAATGGAAGCCTTTGACCTGGTTAGCGTGAATACCTGCTGGCAAATTCAATAGTATGGAGCTATGGCTGGATTATTGACCAATTAGGTTAAGTGTGGGGTTTATAAATGAAGTGGGTGTCCTTGATACTTGTGTCATCACAATATAGATTAATTAGCTGCTATGGACCTAGAAGCTATATTTGCACAGCATAAGTTTAGTCAGTGTTAACATGGTTCACTATTTATAGTTTATTTATTCATCAAGTGTACATAGACACTCATCTCCCTGAAGGCAACTCTGGAAAAAGTAAAAGCCAAAATATAAAATTCATATTATGAGGTATCATAACAGCTAGAAATTCAAGCCATGATGCCAACGTATTCAGAAGTCTCTCTGAAAATTTCCACTTAGGTGATGAAAAAACTGGAGGCTCAAAGAATACATTGATGTTTGATTGGCTCCATTGTTAGCTTTACATAATACAATTTTTCCTGTAAGAGTTTAAGACAACCAGCATCATACCCCCCAATTCCAATTTTATCTTGACATCACCTGTAAAGTAGGTTATCATGCAAGATGGTACCCAGTGGCTTCAAGCTGAGTGAGAATTATCTCAATAGTTCTAGACCTCATTCTAAGTGTATATATGCACCATACTACCTATTTTTGTCTAAAAAGATAGCAGCATCTGTCTTGCTCCAGATACAAAACACAATTAGGCCTGGATAGGACTTCTGTGAGATTAGCAGGGAATAGTCTCCATTAGGCTAGACTGAGAATTTGAAAGAAATAACACAGACTGAAGAAGATGGCAAATCACCTACAAACATTCTCCAGTAAAACTGTGTATGTTTCATTAGTCATCAGAAACTGATCTTACTCAAGAACATTTTTTTAAAGGAATACCATCTTTAAAATTGGAAGCCAGTGCTTATGCTGAACTTTTAAAGCTTGTCAAGTACACTCAAGAATAATTGTTTTTATTTTTAGAACATTTGAGAAAGAATGTATCCATTCATGCTAAGTGGATAAAGAAAAATATTTTTTTTTTTAATTTATATCCCGCCCTTCTCCGAAGACTCAGGGCGGCTTACACAGTGTTAAGCAATAGTCTTCATCCATTTGTATATTATATACAAAGTCAACTTTTATTGCCCCCAACAATCTGGGTCCTCATTTTACCTACTTATAAAGGATGGAAGGCTGAGTCAACCTTGGACCTGGTGGGACTTGAACTTGCAGTAATTGCAAGCAGCTGTGTTAATAACAGACAGACTTAGTCTTCTGAGCCACCAACGGCCCTTATATTAGTTTTTGAGTGTATCATTTTTGCCTAAAATAAGGTAGATACTCCAGTATTTAAAAACACTTATAAATCCTTCCCTCAGTAAACATTTCTATTACTAATCACATTGCTTTCATGAAAATATATTTCTGATAATTCAATCACTCCGTAAGTGTGTATAGTACACAATGTGGACTTGAAAACTGAAGTTTTTAAACATAGTATGTTTATACTACATGATAATAGAATAAACCCAAAGTAAAGTGCCAAAAAGTATTTCAATTGGCAAGTGAAGGTTGTTTTTATTATTAGACACAGTCATAATGTATTAGTGGAATAACATATTAAATCATACCTAATGTGAAATGATGTCTCACTGATAGCATGTCGCTGCTACTATAATTTATTCTACTGACATCGCACTGTCAAATCAAGGCAGTTTTCCATAGATCTGGCACTGGACAAACTCTCGTGCCAAAGCCACTGATTAAGAACTCTTATGCCCACCTGGTGCCATTAAAAATGTGACATAATGAGCTTTCATTGATTACCATTCTGTAATGACCTGAACACTTAATCTAATTTGGCTCTTTTCCTGCTGAAATCTTCAATCACCTAAAGAAAGCACAGTCAGCAATATGGACATAAAAGCACACACTGGATGGTTTAACACTGAGTTTTTTCTTAAAGACTATGTTTATAGTCTTTATAACCTATAAACCTATGTTTATAGTCCTTATAATCTTTATGACAGATAGCAGTGTACCTTGAAATAATTTTAACCTGGGAAAGTATACATGGTGTGATTTCGACTGAAAAGAGTATATCTGTACTGACTTTTCCCCCTTTGCATTGTAGAATATTCAAATCCAGAGATCATGAGTTTTAGTTCTGCCATAGGTACAAAGTCAAATGGGCCACTTAGCCCTAGGAAGCAGGCAATGGTAAACCACTTCCAAAATCTTTCTGAAAAAAATTCAGGATTTGTCCAAGCAGTCACCAAGGATCAAAGGCACAAAATATTATATTGACTGGAGGATAACCCTAAAAGCCTTTAGAGAAAAATTATTGCAGAAATGATGTATTTGGTTCCAGATGACTTATGCATCAATGCAGGTGAATATAAAAATGTTTTTTAATTCATTCCAGTTAGGACATAAGTCTTCAAAGGATAAATACGTAATCTATAAGGAAATGTATTATAGAAATCACATGAATTCTACAAGAGGGCAGGCGTAACATTAGGACCGTAAGGGGCAAAGGGAAATGTGATAGGATTGCAAAAAGAGGCTATTGTAGAAAAGGTGGTACTGCTAAACAATTATGCCAGTTAAAATTATGGAAAAAATTGGGAATGTTTATATTCATAAATAATGAGTTGGAAACATTTTAAATCTTGCTGATTTTAAAAACTGAATATTTGGTTTTTAAAGTATATCCTATACTGTATCTTTAGAAATGTAGAAATAGGTCATTCATCAAAAATGAAAAGAAGAGTTTTGCACATTTCTATTGTTACAGCAACCTAGTTGTGTTGTATAAAATGTCCTCTCAGGAATGAACAGTTTGACATTCTCAAAGGAGAGATATATTTATTGAGCTATTATAAATTATGTTTTAAGGAAGAGTGAATAACAGTCATAAAAGATGCGTACTACGAAAAGAAACTACTTTTGAATGAGCTGCCCTTTATTATGAGGGTAAATTAAAATAACAGAATTCATTGCTGGAAGTTGACAGGACAGTGGAACTCCGGTGACAGCAAGTTTTTCCACTCATAAGAGACAACCAAATCAATCACATGGAATGCTTGTGGCTCAGCTTGATGTTGGCAATTTGTTAGAGGTTGACTTCTAGCCACCTCCCACTTATCTCTACGGACTGTATACTAAAACTGTCATAAGGCACAAAGTGTAAACCTGCCCAAAATACCTCAAGCCTCATCTGGAACATGAATCAGTTCATTAAGAAAAGAGATATTTTCATATATCATACCAGACAGACACATGCATTGCATAAATCAGGCCAACCCTTTTCCTATTTAAGGTTGAAAGTTGGTTCCACTTCTTCTCAGTAAATTAGAGTTTTAAAACGGAGTAAATGATCTGTGCACATAATCTCATGCAACAATGAATTTCAAGGTCTTACATGGGTTCTTAATAATTTCTCAAATTTAGGTATCTAACTTGCCTATAATGCATTTGGGCTTTGTAATCATCTATCTATATGTTGTTATTATTTTCCTTTGTAAGCCTCTAACTCTTCTAGTTATATCCCTAGCAACTATCTTTGTCAAGAGTAAATCAAGTAGAATTACATTCATTTTACTTTTGAAGAACTCAGAGTAACTATATATATGTATGTATGTACGTATGTATGTATGTACGTATGCATGTATGTCTTTGGTTATTCGGGTTTTCTCCCGCGTAAAATTGGAAGTTTCTTGGCGACTTCGTCAACTTCAGGCTGGTGTTTTCAGCTTTGTGCTTCTAGGAGCAATGTGTTTTGCTCCTAGAACACATTGCTCCTAGAAGCAGGAAGCTGAAAACACCAGCCTGAAGATGACGAATGAGACTTTGTCGAAATGTCGCCAAGACACTTCCAATTTTACGCGGGAGAAAACCCGAATAACCAAAGACCTACAAAAACCTGCGAAAATCTAAGAACACACACACACACACACACACACACACACACACACACACATATATTCATAGGTTTTCATGGGTATAGGTATGTAGGTCTTGGTATATTCGGGTCTTTTCCCGTGTAACGTTGAGAGTATCTTGGCAACGTTTCGACATTTTGAAGGAACCAAATTAATCTCCAAAACTGAACACTATAACAAGATAATAATTTTATTTATTTATTTATTTATACGATATATAAGCATATATATAAGCATATATATAAGCATATATATAAGCATAAGTATATAATAATTATACGAATTGGATATAATTAAAGGGAACATTAGGACAGGAATGGTAAGCATGCTTGTGCTCTTATGCACGCCTCTTACAGACCTCTTAGGAATGGGGTGAGGTCAATAGTAGATAGTTTCTGGTTAAAGCTTTGGGGATTTTGGGAAGAGACCACAGAGTCTGGTAGTGCATTCCAGGTATTAACAACTCTATTACTGAAGTCATATTTTCTGCAATCAATATTGGAGCGGTTCACATTAAACTTAAATCTATTGTGTGCTCGTGTATTGTTGTGATTGAAGCTGAAGTAGTCTTCAACAGGAAGGATGTTGTAACAGATGATTCTTTGAGTTAAGCTCAGGTCATGTCGAGGGCAGCAGAGTTCTAAATTTTCTAAACCCAGGATTTCAAGTCTGGTGGCATAAGGTATTTTGTTGTAATCAGAGGAGTGGAGAACTCTTCTTTTAAAATATTTCTGGACACGCTCAATTGTATTAATGTCCAAAATGAGATATGGGTTCCAGACAGGTAAGCTGTATTCAAGAATTGGTCTAGCAAATGTTTTATATGCTCTGGTTAGTAGTGTAGTGTTTCTGGAACATTTCTGGAACATAATTATGGAAGCCATCAAAATAGAGAAACACCCCCATAACATGAACAAAATGGTATGACACCTCCCGCCTACCAGATGTCTGGAACTAGCCTTAGTCAACAAACGAGTCCCAGTCACAAAAATTGTTACCAGACCCAGGATAACACACAACGCCACCACCAATCATTCTCACCAGATTCACCAGATTCAAACCCAAACCCATCCCACAGATGAAACACAACCACCATCCAGAAGCCAGACCATGCTGGCACCACTGGCACCCACACAAAGCAAGCTGACACACACCAGGAGCACATGACAAGACCTTGGACTCGGAGCCAAACCAAAACCCAGGATATGTGGTGCCTTTTATATGGCAGCCCTCCTCCCATATATAAAAGGCACCAAAGACAGAATCAGCAAGATCCTCCACAAACACAACATCAAGACAGCATTCTGCACTAACCGAAAAATATCCACCATCCTAAGAAACCCCAAAGACAAAATTGAGTTAGAAAATCAAGGAGTATATGAAATCCCATGCACCGCCTGCCCCACCACATACATTGGACAAACCAACAGAAGAATAAGTGCACGCATTAAAGAACACACGAACTCAGTCAAAAAAGAGGAACCAACTTCTTCCCTGGTCCAACACCTTAAAGCCACAGGACATGATATTGACTTTAAAAAGACCAGAACTATCGCCAAAACTGAACACTTTAACAACAGAATAATCAGAGAAGCCATCAAGATAGAAAAACGCCCACACAGCATGAACAAACGAGATGATACCTCCCGCCTACCAGTCATTTGGAAACCCGCCCTTATTGACAAACAAGTCCCTAACACGAGGAATGACACCAGACCGACACTCACGAGCTCCACACAGGATGTCACCACCACACATCCACCCCGAAAGCAGACCCAAACTCACACTGATCATGAAGCACGACCAAGGACCAGAAGCCAGACCGCAGCTGCAACATTAGCCATTTCAAACCCCTCCAATCCATACATGCAGCAGACTGACACCCACTATGAAGATGTAGCACGATCACGAACACGAAGCCAAACAACAGCAATGCAGCTCACCAGCTCAAATCCCCCTGCAAATCAGACTAATCTGAGCACAAAGCCGCCACCAAAACAGGACACACCATCAGCCAAACAGAGCACAAAAAAATCCCCATCCAATCAGAGCACAGCCAAGCTCCCACCCAATCAGTTCAAACCCCCACTAGCAGTTAAAAAGGAAGAAACAGCTGCGATCACACATTCCCAGAAGCACGAAGCTGAAGCCTGAAGATGACGAATGAGACTTTGTTGAAACGTCGCCAAGACACTTCCAATTTTACGCAGGAGAAAACCCGAATAACCAAAGACCTACATATATATAATATAATATATATATTATATATATATATATATATATATATATATATATATATATATATATATATATATATATATAGGTCTTGGTTGTTCGGTTTTCTCCGTAAAATTGGAAGTGTCTTGGCGACGCTTCGACGAAGTCTCATTCATCTTCAGGCTTCAGCTCGTGCTTCTGGGAGCAATGTGATCGCAGCTGTTTCTTCCTTTAACTGCTAGTGGGGTTTGAACTGATTGGGTGGGAGCTTGGCTGTGCTCTGATTGGATGAGGGTTTTTCTGTGCTCTGATTGGCTGGGGTGTCCTGTGTTGGTGGGGCTTGGTTGTGCTCAGTCTGGTCTGTGCTGCAGGGGATTTGAGCTGGTGAGCTGCATAGCTGTTGTTTGGCTTTGTGGTCGTGCTACATCTTCATGGTGGTGTCAGTCTGCTGCATGAATGGATTGGAGGGTTTGAAATGGCTAATGTTGCAGCTGCGGTCTGGCTTCTGGTCCTTGGTCGTGCTTCATGATCAGTGTGGGTTTGGGTCTGCTTTCTGGGTGGATGCGGTGGTGACATCCTGTGTGGACCTTGTGAGTGTGGGTCTGGTGTCATTCCTCGTGTTAGGGACTCGCTTGTCAATAAGGGCGGGTTTCAAATGGCTGGTAGGCGGAGGTGTCATCTCGCTTGTTCATGCTGTGTGGGTGTTTTCATCTCAATGGCTTCTCTGATTATTCAAAAAGAGAACCAACTTCTTCCTGGTCCAACACTTTAAAGTCAATATCATGTCCTGTTTTAGTGTTGGACCAGGA
The DNA here is from genome assembly GCF_028640845.1 of Ahaetulla prasina. Lineage (NCBI taxonomy): Eukaryota > Metazoa > Chordata > Lepidosauria > Squamata > Colubridae > Ahaetulla > Ahaetulla prasina. The sequence goes on along the minus strand of NC_080543.1, from coordinate 39,539,680 downwards.
AGAGTTCCTCTTTTTTGAATGAGTTCAAAAAAGAGGAACCAACTTCTTCCCTGGTCCAACACTTTAAAGTCACAGGACATGATATTGACTTTAAAAAGACCAGAACTATCGCCAAAACTGAACACTTAGTGATAGATAGATAGATAGATAACTCTATTAAGATCTCTGATTAAGATCTCTGATACCACATTCTGAAATCTCAGAAAGATGCAACATTTTGTAACACAAATAAAAAATCCTGGTCTTTTCAAACACAAGCATATCCTTCAGAGAAATTCTCTACTACAGTTTCCCAACACTTCCTCTTCTTGGGGTGGAGAAGTAGCTCCCATCATCCTACTTTTCAGTTTGGGGATTTCTCTTTCTTCTAGAACCTAACATATAAAGAAGCAGTTATACCAGCTCCTCCGCAGTGTCCATGTTTCTCTTTTCTCCCCACCCCCACACCAGAATTGGTAAAATGATAAGAATGGTGGTGGGATGATAGCTGCCATTTGCTTTAATATATTGCCCAATTAGCTGGCTAGAAGAATAAATGATTGGAACAGAGGGAGGGAGGGAGGGAGGGAGGGAGGGAGGGTGGGAGGGAAGGAAGGAAGGAAGGAAGGAAGGAAGGAAGGAAGGAAGGAAGGAGATAATTACCCATACATATTTCAATATGGAAGAATACTAGTAGACTATGTCCTATTTTTTATTTCCTAAAATAATAATATCACAGTAAATTATACAAACTTACAATAAAAGATTTATAATAATGTTATGCTGTATTATTTTTTATAATCCTTATTCATTATTTTGTTGAAATGTAAGTGTAATGGTAATATTCTGGTAACTCACAGGCTATATGTTGAGAAGAATTTATATTTATTTTATCTTACATATTATGATTAATGATCTAACTACAGATTGAACTGTCAATTCAACAAGCTCTTAAAAAGAATGGAAAAAAATATAGTACAATGCTATTTAAATAATACCTTTGGGTGTTCAGTCTAATAATAACTTAACAGTTTGTACACCAATATTTTGCCTAGAGGCATGAAAATACAATTTAATATTAAAAACAATTAGAGTTTTTTATTTGACCTTAATATGATAGAGGAATTAATCCGCTGAAATACATATACATACATTTCACAAAACATAGGATAAACAGTGTCTTTGTGTGTCTGTATGTACATACATCGTTTAGATGCTACACAAAATGCTTAGCAAAATGCTTGGTATAATTGTTATTGTATCTATTATTAACAATGTTTATAGTATATTCTTATAGAAGTAATTGACCAATTACTTCAGACAATGATTTCTCAAATATGTGAAATTTACATGGTTATAGTAATATTTGGATTTAGCTTTTATTTATATACTACTAAAACTCTGGTTGTCAGGATTTTTATCTGGGCAAAATGATGTATCACAGGCAAAGAATTCTGAAGCAAGGTATCTCAAATGGGCTACTACCGTGATGGCAAACCTATGGAACGCGTGCTGGTAGTGGCACGCAGAGCCATCTCTCTGGGCACGTGAGCAGTTGCCCATTGCTCTTCTGGGTTCTGGTAAAGCAGCCATCTGGTCTTCATGCACATGGGAGCGCCAGAAACTGGAAGAACATGCATGTGCGCATGCGTGTGTCGGGAAGATGATATTCCGATTTCCGGCACATGCATGTGCACCGGCCAGCTGGTCTTTGCACATACATGCACGCCAGAAACCAGAAGACCAGTTGACCGATGTGCATGCATGTGCTGGACGGAAACCAGAAGATCATCTTCCCGACACATGCATGCACACCGGATGGCTGCTCTTCCGGTTTCCAGCATGCACATGTGCACTGGCCAGCTGGTTTTGCATGTGCATATGTGGCAGAAATCAGACAACCAGGTGGCAGGTGTGCATGTGCATTAAGTGGCTGCTCTTGCAGTTTCTGGCGAGTGCCGAAAAGGTTCGCCAACACTGGGCTAGCATATAGAATGAATCCAAAATCCAGGGTCCAGGATTCCTTGTGGAATGAAGTTTAGGAAAGTTGTATCTGTTTCATGGATACATTCTACTGCAAAGCTGTTGGGCTGCTGTTGATATCATGTGATCTTCCTTTTCAAATTTCCATTAGAATTTCCCAGACAGTCTCACAATAATTCACTTTTTTCTTCACCCAGTAGCAGCCATTTACCTGCCTGCTGGGAGGGGAAGAGAAAGGAAAGGAAGGAAATTTCCAATGTTCCTTACCAGATTCCCACAATGAAACTCAATAACCAGCAGGAAGTCAGAAGTTGCTCCTGCTCCCAGGGCTTTTTTGCCCGTATTCATTCTGCTTGTCTGTTTAGGTAAGAAAATATCTATGAAATGATGATCTAATATAGAACTGGCTCTCTAGTATAGACTAGTCAGTTCAGAGTGCCGTTATTTATTGATACCCTAATATAAATTTTCTCCTATACATCTGGATCATACAAGCTACCCTTCAAAACAAACAACAAAACAAAACAAAACAAAAGTTAGCACAGAGATTTGCCTCTGAAATAATAAAAGTCTTGATATAAACTGCCGTAAATGACAAGAGTTTCTATATAGTGACATTGTACTTAGGAAATATCCTAGTGTTGCTGTTTCTGCTTCCATTGTGGGATGGGAGCAACTGTGACTTGATTTTATGTCATGGATTTTTAATGTCATAAGCTCCAGAATCACCATGTATGAATTACACACATGTGAATCCCCAAGATCTGATTTGCACCCACTTCCTAACACTAACAAGTGGACTTGTGTTAGTCCAACACTAATCCACCAAGATGCAAGGTTACCAAGTCCAAGGGAAAGGCAAATGCAAAGTCCACAGAGTCCACAGTCCATGTCCAGTCCAAAGTCCAAGGCACAGGTCCAAAATCCATGAACAAATCCAAGGTCCAAATGTACATTCCATCATAGCACAATCCGTAGTCAAGAAAACCAAAACCACAAGGACAAAGCATGCACATGGCAAGGGAATGAACAGTTGACTCAGCCTTCCATCCTTTATAAGGTAGGTAAAATGAGGACCCAGATTGTTGGGGGGGCAATAAGTTGACTTTGTAAATATACAAATAGAATGAGACTATTGCCTTATACACTGTAAGCCGCCCTGAGTCTTCGGAGAAGGGCGGGATATAAATGTAAATTAAAAAAAAAAAACTCCCACATCCATTGATCCAACTAAATAGGGATTTGCCAGTGCAGCTCATCAGGAGGGACGAAGCCGCTGCCTCATGAATAGTCTCATTGACCTTCATTGTGCCTATCTCCTCTCATCCCTGCATATTCACAAGATCAGGTGAAGGAGACAATTCTTTCTCATTCCCACTGGCCAGTTGCAGCTGTGTTCCTTTTCACCCTGCACTTTTAGTGGGTCCTCTGAATTCTCCAGCTGCAGTTGTGCTTTTCCTTTTCCTTCTTCAGCCCACTGTTCATCTGATCAACTTTCCAATTCTCCACTGTTTCTGGCCTCTCCAGTCCTGGCTCAGAGCCTCCAGCAACTTTCTGACTCCCCTCCGCATCTCCCTCCAAAGTCCCCGGAGCCGGCTCTTCCTTATCATCTGATCTGGCATCCAGGGAATACATCACAACAATCTTATATTGATTTATATTGATCACTTTTATTTAGTATCCTAGTATGATTTATGTTTGATTGCTTTTTTAATATCCTATGATTATCAATGAGCATCGTATCTTATGATTTATGATTATTGTATTTTATTATGATGATCATGATTTATCACGTTGTTTGCATGAACACTGAGAGCTTATGTACTGGAGACAAATTCCTTGTGTGGCCAATCACACTTATTTATTTATTTTTTATTTATTTAATTTTGTCATAACAATATACACAAGCATCATACAAAAAGATTATATAATCTTTATATAAAATTTATAAACTTTATATACACTTGGCCAATAAAGAATTCTGTTCTGTTCTATTCTAAATAAATTTGTTTAATAGATAATAAATAAATATGATGTGAACACTTTCATGTATGTTTGGCCATTAATCAATTCTGATTGAATTATGAAAATATACATTATATTCAATTACATTATATTCAGTATGCATTTTAAATGTATGTTACCCAAATTAAATTTTTAAGTCCCCAAATTATTTTATTGTGAAATACATACAGCTATACATGTTTTAACTGAAATATATTTAAGCTACATCTACACAATTATTTAAACTCAGAGGTATCTCATAAGCTATTTCCTTCCTTCCTGAGTCACTGAACAATCTATACTTCTTTAAAAAGCAAAAAGTACTTCTCAACTTACCACTTGAGAAGCAGTAGCAAAATGAAGTAAGTCATCTTTAGATAATTATAGAAATTCAATAAATTGGCAGCACTATGTGTAGTTTCTACAGAAATTGAAAAGCTTGCTTAGCCTGATGTCTTATATCGCCTTTACATGAAACTGACAGAATGAATTAACTTCTTCTATTAGGAGGGGTTCACCATACAATTTATAACCTCAATTGTTTGGGAAGCTCACTAGGAAATAAATTTAGAAAAACTCACATTATAGAGAAATTCCAAAATTTATTACAGCTTCCAAATAGGGTAATTGAGAATACATATCCCAGAAAGATATGCTACATTATTATATTATTTGATATTATTATATCAAAAAATCCCAGATAATTCTCATTTTAAAAGACATAAATAAAAGAAAAATATTGTTACATGCATACAATAAGTTGAAGATGCTTTGAGCTTCTGTAGTGAATAGAATTTCAGCCTAAATGACCCTTACAATTCAATTATTCTGGATGTTTCCGTTCATCTATAAATAAATAATAAACCAACAGGCAAGCAAGCCTATTTTATCATATCTCAACTTTTTGTTTCTGACAAGAATTGTAATACTAACATTGGGACTTACAGCATTCTCATGAGTACAATATAATTTACTTCTTTTCCCTAAGGATATCAAGAGAATATACAGGATGCAAACCAGTTTATGGAAAATATATTTTGAGGAGATTCTGCTTATTTTTGTGAACAGATTGTTTGCTCAAAAATAAATGTACTGTGACAGATGTCATTACATGCCTCAGTCTTCAGCAGCCTCTAATGTATTTCAATTCCAGAAAACTGAGAAAAAAATGTCAATCAAAAGCGGTTGTTTTTGTGAAAATTCCTAGTATGTTAATCTGCCGGTTTATTTTTCACTACCACCCAAAAACAACCTCTGCTATGCATATGTGATCAATTCTGACATGTTTCCAATTATAATCAACATGTAGCACAATAATTAATATGATTATTTTTTATTTATTAATCAAACTTACATCTTTCCACAAGGATCTTTGGCAGCTCACAAAATAAGAACATACCACAAAGTACAAAATATAGGCATGGAATAAGTAAAATCCCAAATTATTGTGGTTTTAGAATAAAACAATAATTATTTTACTGTTGTTATGATCATCCTCACATTAAAAATACAATGGAAAAGAAGACTCTTGGCAAGTAACCAAGAATAACTTCAATAGCACCTATTTCACAATAATGAAAATAGGACCGCAGCCTAAATAAATAAATGAATAAAACTTGAAATAAGGTAAAATACTGGCATGTTTTGCATGTGTCTCACGTTGGTTCCAGAAAGAGGGATTGCTATGCATTCTTACTATCTAGAAATCTTATTAAAACTTTAAATTCTCTGCAGGATAAATATGCAGCTTAGAATTTCTATTCCTTTTCAAGAGTTGTGGCAAAATAAAATGGAATTAAACAAGCCCACAGGTACTGTACATTATAGTATGATAAAGTGTGATGATTCTCCTCCCCCTCCCCTTCCTCAGATATCTCTTCAGATGTCAGCTCAAGGGAGGATGAAATAGTTTCTGGCACATCAGGAGGGGAGTTGGTCAATGGCACTCTGAGAGTGATTTGGCTGAAGCACAGCTTCAGCAAGACAGCCCTGAGGCATCAGTTGGGGAAAGCATGCAGCTGCAGCTGGTCAGGAATGAGGAAGAGGAACTGCTTTCTGCACCTGATCCAAGAATACGTAGAGCAGAGAAAAGGCAGGACCAGCAAAGGTCATCCAGATTACTTGTGAGGAGAAAGCCTTGCCCTTCTTGATGGGAAGCACTAGAAGCTGGCTATTTAGCATAGCAGACACATGGAGACAATATTGAAAACAATGTGTTCATTTCCCAGCTGTTGCTGTGGTCTGCTGGTCGCCTGCGGAGCTGGCAGCAGAGTCAGACAGTGAGGAGGCTGGGGGGGAAATGGGCCAGTCCTGGAGTCTGGGGAAGACTCAGATAAGAGCTCTACATTGGGGGCAGAGATGGGGCCAGGGCCAGCTGGGAGTTATATGCTGACTCTGGAGTCTCCAGAGTCTGACGTCAGCGAGGCAGAGGAACAGGGAGAGCCTATTCCCAGTGCGCACATGTGCAGAACTGCCAGAAGGTAAGAACAGTTAAGACAAAAGGAGTGATTTGGGAGTAAGGCTTGGAGATGATTGGCCCCTCCCATAAGACATAAAGGAGGAGCAAAGGCATGTGAGCCTTTGCAGGAAGCAACTTTGTTCATGCTGGTCGGTTTAAATTCTGAAGCTCCATTTTGACGCTGTGCTCCATTTGGCCTTGCAAAGCTAATTGCCAATTAGGTCTTTGGCAGTGTGTCAAGGGAGATAAAGGTGGATGCTTATCAGCCTTTTCCCGAAGTACTGTGGCAGTCTTCTGTCAGACTCTTTACAAACTATTTGTGACTCATCACGGGCTGGGAATGAACAGAATTCACAGCCGTTGAAATAAAAAGAGGGTTTTTGGGACTAATTGTGTGCTTTTTACTGTTTCAGGAAGCCTAGGTCAGAACAGCTGTGTGTTTTCTGGTATTGTGATTCCGCCTTGCTTTGGATTGAACCTGTGCCTTGACTTGAAAACTCTGTGTGAGAGGAATTTATCAATCCAATTATCAGGAACTCTGGATGAATGCCATTGAAGCCTGGTTTTTTATCATGTTTCAGACTACCAGAAGCAGTGTCAATTTTCTTTATATAGAAGGGACAATAATACTCAGAAAGCATTTGGCCTGACTTGTTGGAATACTCTCTTTTAAATCCTTGAGGTAAATGTCTTTTCACTGAAGCAATTATTGCCTTCATGAATCTATGATAGTACGGACTACTTGGTTGCATCTATTGTTTAGGTTTAATGTTAAGTTGCAAAGTGTTCTTTTATCAGAAAAAAATTGAATTTTTGGTTCATAAACATTTGTCCATAAATTGCAGTAGACACTTCATTTTATCTCTTAATCAACATTTCCCCCATCAATTATGCTATAATTTCTATTTAAATCCATTTTAGTATAGTTATGTGAATTTTTAAACAAAGATCTTCAGTCATTTTTCAGAAGTTCAATATCTGAAATATTCTTAGAAATGCAAACATAATATAATCCAATTTCCCCACAACCCCATGAAATTGAGAAGAAAATTTGTAATTGTGGCAAAAAAAATCTATTCTGTATATGAAAAGTATTTTCTTCTGCTATCTACTCTTCTGGTTATAACTACCATAATGCCTGAAGGGGGTGTCTGTAAAAAAAGGAAGTTGATGGGAAAATGTATGATGCAGAAATTTAATAATTTACATACATCTCATAGATACTTTGACGATTTCATTTTTTTGTATTTCTAAGTTTCTACACTTCTTACAAAATATTTCCATATATTAATGCAAGTGTGAAAACCTTAGGATCCAACCCTTTGCTTTGTAACTTAGTTCAAATTCAAATTAACTACATTTTCAGTCTTTTTCAGCTTGCTTTTTGTAAAGGTTTTGTGCAAAGAAAAAAACAGAAGATGACAATCTGCAATGATTTCTAGAAAAGGTATCCAAAAAAATTACTTATCACTGATAAAGACTTTGATTTGTATGATCAGTACAACAATGGCTAAGTCAAAATTACAAAATGCTGTTGGTTCTCTCTGCTGTTCCTTAGCTGCCTATCTGTACTTTTAACATTAAATATGGGAACACTTCTCATTTGTAATTGAAGAAAGACAAACTTTTATCTCCACACTTTTCTCCATCTGTAAAAATAACAGTTGTTTTCTCCCTTGATCTAAGATTTTTAGCATTTTGTCAGGAAAGTATTGATACAGTCTTATGGGAAAATAATCGCTTTTTAATTCTTTAGCATGGAAATTCACTTAGCAATGTCTTTAATGGTACTGTAAACATTTTAATGTCTCCGCTTTTTTTCCTGGATTTTGAATCATCACATCTATTTCTCATAGCCTTTAGGGGATTGAGGAACACATTTTCATTAATTTCACATTCTCAATACAATTCCATAGAAAATGGAATAGATTACTTGCAACTTACATCTTGTAACACAGCTAATGTTGAAAGAACAATAATATTATTGATTATCTATGATGAAGCAATTTGCAGAGTATGCTAGCAAATGTAATTTTCCTGTAGAACACACTACAAATGGATTCGGTGCATTTGCTTTCCAATTTGATATTATAATTACCCCAAGATTTCTTAAATGTATTATTTTTGCTGTCATTGCATATTATGGAACAGTTGCTACTGATTGAATATTAAAAACAGAAGAGACAATGCACAATTACTCACAGCCTTATGCTGCTGCTGTGCCTAGCACATATTAAGAGATGCTTCTGGCAGATGAATTGCCCCATTTAAGAAACAGTAGGATGTCACTTGTAATCAATTAACTGAGAAGCTTCCATGTATGAATGGGTGATAGACCAGCTTACATCATTGAATACTAAGCAAATTGAGCCATTTCTCTAAATTTTCAGCCCCATTTACCTTAGGCATGTATTAAACAAATCTTTAAAATCCTTAAGCAATTATCACTAGACAGTGATAAATAAAAAGCAAGAATGGCATTAATCAATTGTAGATAGTATAAAAAGACTCTTATAAATGAACCCTTATACCGAATTTCAACAGTAAATATAAAATTATAGCTACTAATCTTTTCCTCTAGATATAGTCCTTATTTGAAGAGTATTTTCAAGAGTGGTGCATTTAAATACATTTCCTAACATGAATGCAAAATGATGGATCACTCTTTTTAAGGCTGTAATTGCCCGTCAAGGAGACATATAAAATCTTGTTCTGTCACCGTCTTTATATGCTTTTAGAATTTAAAATGAATTTTTAGAAGGGTTGGTGAAGTTGGATTACATGTACCTGCCAATGTAATTCACAGATATGAAAAAATCGGCAAGGCTTTTTTTTTCTTCTCAAGATAAGGATACTGGAAAATAATGGTTTCAGTTCTGTAGAAAAACTGCATAGACATGCAGTTCAGTTAATATATTCTTTTTGGATTTTATTATGAATGGCTGTATCAGGCATTTGGAATTCTGCAGAGTCAAAGCATGCTAAAATCTGAATGGGGAAACTGCCTATTGGCACTAAAAAGTCTAAATTATTTTAATCTATCATTTGTCCATTAATTAATTATAATATTATCTCCCCACATTTATTGGTTTCACCTCTTTCTGTTGGGCTGTAAATAAAGTTGTCGTTAAAAACCATTAGTTTTTAACAATTTCTGAAATATCTTCCCATATAACAAACATATGAGGAAACAGATAGACAGACAGAGATAATTTCTTCAGAAGAAATTCTTGCTAATTTCAGTGGACTAGTTTAAGAAAAATATTACTTGTGTATATTAAAAAACATTAGATATAAAGTTATTCTGAACAATTAAAAAGCAACATATAGATTATGCAGTTTGCACTGCTGGAAGTATGGATCAGAAAAAGACAAAAATCACAACTAAAACTGGAGCTAAATATCAATCTCCCATCAATTTTTGAGGTTCTACTCAAAATTACTAGATTTGCATCCAATTCAAAGTGAAGAACAGAGTGTGAAAGAATGATTACAATATATCAAACCTCACAGGAACATGCATACAGATCCAGTTGTCTGGTTGTCTGACTCCTGAATATTTTTCTCCTAAAATATTGTAATAGCCCCAGCATCATCATAACATGAACCAATTATATATATATATATGCTTCCCAGTTCCAAAATAGGTTTCAATCTTGCAAGTCTACCCTAACATCTTTTGGGTAAATTTTATAAATTCTTTTTCAGGCAAGCCAAGCTCATCAACAACCTAAAGACATCCAACTCACTAGACAACACAACAAATAGTAATATGGCAATAATATTGTGACTAAAAAGTAGAGGACCACAAATAATAATAAAAAAAAACAACCAGGAGTTATCTACAACATACAGTGTAATGCCTGCAACAACCACTACACAGGACAAACAGGCAGAAGACATCCATGAACACCAACGTGCAATCAGAAGACATGATGAAAAGTCTTTAATTTTAGACATATGGACAGATTTAACCATAGTTTCAATTGGAAAACTGTGATCATCCTAGACCTGTGTTGGAGAACCTTTTTGGCACCGAGTGCCGAAATGGGACAACGCGCACATACGTGCAGCGGAAACCAGAACAGCAGCCGCCCGGTGTGCATGTGTGCGCCAGCCACCTGGTCTTCCAGTTTCTGGCATGCATGTATGCACAAAGACCAGCTGGCCAGTGTGCATGTGCATGCAGGAATCCGGTAGAGCAGCTGCCTGGTGCACTGGTCGTTGTGCATGCATGTGCGCCAGAAACCAGAAGACCAGTTGGCTGGCATGCATGTGCACTCCGGAAACCAGAAGATCATCTTCCTGGCACGCACATGTGCATTCGATTTTTGGTGCTCCCACACATGTGAAGACCAGCTGGCTGGCATGCCAGAACCCAGAGGAGCAATGGGCTTGCGTGCCTGGAGAAATGGCTCTGCATGCCACTTCCGGCATGCCTGCCATTGGTTCAGCATCATGGTTCTAGACCTAGGCTAAATCTAAAAACGATAGGGAATTTCTAGAAGCATAGCACGCTGTCAAATTGCTCACATACACACAAACAGTATATACTATGCAAAGAGACAATCAACAAGCCAAAAAGGGAACAAAAAGTACTTCCCCACCAGCAATCGGCACCCATATGAGCATAGATTAATGCAATTATTAAAATCAGACCAACAATTAAATAAACAATACCCCAATCAAGCCAAACAAGGCTACAGTAAATAGCCCAACCAAAGAATGTCTAAGACCACCCCACCATCAGTGACAGGGCAAACTACTCAAATATTAACTGAGAACAAACCCACTTCTTACTAGCACTGATGATGTTACCTAATTTGGGTAATGAAATGTTTGCAAGAAAACAACCAAGCTCAGAGAGCACGAAGGGTACCTCATGCACCAAGATTAAAAAATAGACCAAAGCAAACTCAAAGCAAAACTGAAGACTTTATTATTTCAATGAGCTGGACTAGCCTAAGAATAAAATATTTTAGTTAATTTTAATGGGTTTTAACCGGTTTTTACCATTTTAGTTATTTGGCGATTGAAATATTTTGTTTTAATTGGGTTTTAAATTGCTTATTTATTATTGTTGTATTTTAATATGCCTGTGACCCGCCCTGAGTCCTACGGGAGATGGTGCGGTATAAAAGTATAAAAATAAAAAAATAAAAAAATAAAAAAAGCAAGAACAAGGAGAAGGAATAATGCACGTTTTAAAAAGAAAACTATGAGGTTAGGATTAGGGTTTAATTAGTCTTTAATCATCAGCAATCTCATATTTTATCTTCGTTTTTTTTAAGTTAAACTAAAATATTTTTCACTGAAATATTTCTAATGAATGTCTCAAATTTAGCTGCACACAAATTTAGCAATTATCAGCAGTAGAACAGCCAGGACGTGAATATCAAAAATATTTGGTGGATTATTTACATATGTGCATTGAAATATCTAAGATGTTTTCAGCATATTTTGCAGTAGAAATGCAATTACAATGTTTTTTATTCTTTTAAATGTAAGGATATATAGCAAAAATTATATTTAGATCAAATTAAATCCCATATTGGCTCTTGCCTTTTTTGAGGGAAACATTATCATCACATAACCAAATTACTGTTATAATATTAGAATAAGAGTCAGTTGAAGAAACAAGCTAACTAATTTAATTACTAGTTTTGTATATTGAAGACTATCATCCCCAATACCAACCACTACATGAAATGCAGTTACTTCCAAGCAGATACAAGCAGAATTCCACTATAAATAATTCAAAAAGGTGAGCATAAACATTTATAATGTTCTACCACACGGCTGTTCTTTAATGCTATTAGATTAATTTAGCAGAAAGAAACATTTCAAATCTATCTTTAAATGGCTACCTGGGGATATTATTAACTGTGCTTTTCCACGAGCAATTTGTAGAAACTACAGAAATTTGTATGAAGTCATCATGTAACCTGTAAAAAGAAAGAACATTGTCGGAGAAAAACTGAAATATGATCAAGGGAAAGCTCATGAACTGTCTTCATAAAACAGCTGCAGTCAGACATTTGGATATAATGTTACATTTTATTAAAATGAACCATAAGCACAATGTTTTTTGAAATTTCAGGCATTGAAAGGAATCGATGTTTTGATTAAATCCCTTCAATATAAAAAGTTAAATAAAAAACAGAGCAGGTGAAACTTCCTTCACTCCCCATCTACGAACCTGTCAAACTACATGTGAATTATTTTTTTCTGTTGTAATAATATGATTTTCAAAAGAGTGTTATTTTTTTTAAGATCTACAAAAACAAGAGCATAACAAATGTGGCTTGACCATTGAAGGAAACACCCATAAGTTTATATTGCTTTGTGAACTATACTTGTTACCAAATTGCTTCTGGAGGTAATTCATGGTACTGGTTATCACTATAAAGGCCTAAATAGCATTGGGTCAGGTTGTTTGTGGAATTGTCTGTGTCCCATAGTTTCTGCAGAATTAGTGAGCTCTGGGTCTCACAATGTTATTTTTCAGAATCCAAGATGTGTTCCAGGGGTGGTGTTCACTTACCTTCGCTACCTGTTCGCAAATGTGAGCGCTTGCTCTCATGCTCGCTATGCTGTCATGCGCCTCCTCCACACATGCACAGAGTTTGATGATGTCTGGGTGGGTGGGCGGAGCCTCTCACCACCAGCACTACCAACTCACACAATCCGAATAAAGCCGGCTGAATTTCACCACTGATATGTTCCCTCTTTGTCATGTTGCCTGCCTCTAGAATGAGGTTTCCTTCAGAGGGGAAGTCCATGAGGGGATTTCCCTCCCTGATTGCCTTCCAAAATGACTTGAAGAGGTAATATTCTTTTTAGATTTATTGTTATTATTATTATGTGTCTTCTATGAACAAATACTGTTTTGTATCATTTATTTAACATATTGTATATTGTTACTGTGGCTTACTTTAAATTCTGAGCAATTCAAAGTCATCTTGGAGTTATACCGTGCCTAAATAAATAAATAGGCTATGCCTAACTTTTAAAAACGTCCCCCTACGTTTAGATTTTTCCTCTATTTTCTTTTTCTTTCCATTCCCTCTCCACACCCAACTCCTGTATCTTTGATGCATTCCAATAGGATTATCTGATTGTTATACATCCTTTCATTTCAACTGCAAGTAAAAAAAATAATCTGTAAAAGCTGCCACTTTATTTATTTAACGTATGGCATATCAAACATGGACTTGCAATATATATCAACATTTCATCTGGATTAAAAACATAGTAATATATGAATGTTAAAATTATCTATATCCCTATACCAAAAAGGTCTATATCTGTATACCAATGTTTAGGCCATCTAACCATTGAAGCACTGCATCATTTATGTAAAGAAAAAATGAAATCTTGGACTGGTATATGCCTTCAGTTTACAGCCATCACAATGTGATCTACAGTTTGACATGGGACTCCACAGTCACACTGAGAGGAGAATATCATATACCACATTTATACAGTGAATCCTGGCAGACACTCTGTGAGATGCAAATCCTATTCACAATATCAATATAACTTAGACTGAGCAGTTTACATTGTGAGCATATTGTTTCCAACAATCTGGTCCTCATTTTACTGACCTCGGAAGGATGGAAGTTTCAGTCAACCTTGAGCTGGTCAAGATCAAACTCCAAGCTGAGGGAACAGTTAGCCTGCAATCTACATTCTAGCTACTGAGCCACCATGACACTTTTTCAAGGTTGATGTGGTAGTTAAAAACTGGCACCTTTTGCGTAGGATCATTTATATGTTTACCTGTGTCTGGACGTTCAATGCCCCATCTGGCTCTCCACTTAGAAGAATATATTAAAGTTGTTAAGCATATGTCATGCAAGTGCCAGCTACCACTTCAAAAGGAATTATGAGATATGGATCACAGTATCACAGCTGGAACTCTCTTCCTTCTTTTCCTTGATGTGACACAAACATGAAAGGATGGAGCTTGTGTTGTGATGTTACAATGACGGTTTTATCATTTTGGTAAACAACACTTGTGAATCCAGCTATATAAGACCCAAACATACTTAGTCCTTTTTTCTATTTAACCCTTCCCCTTCCCCTTTTATTTTTCAGCTTAAAATTAACTCTTATATTCTATTGGGAATAATCTGAAACTTTAGTATGGCAAACACTATGTGTTTAATCCCTGCCAAATTTAATGACATGTTTTGAATTTATTGTAGCAAAATCTGTATTACCATTACATCACATACAAAGAAAAAAAGGACAGGTTTTGACTCTGATTACAACTAAGAGTTTTAATTACAAAACTAATATTTTTTAAGAAGTAAAAATTCTTCCAAGTGTGTAAGTTATTGTTTTTTAAGAAGTGAGGCATACGTAAGCATCAATTGTAGAGTACATGTTCATATCAAACTCTTAAAATGGAAAGAGTAATGTACCAAGAAAAGCACAAAGCATGCTGAAAACAAGCATATAATTTAACATTTTTCAGATATTGTTCATGGATTGTAACAGCATGTTGCAAGATACTTACAAATATTACTATGCATTTTGAAGCTTCCAGCTAATGAAAGAAAGAAAGAAAGAAAAAAAGAAAGAAAGAAATCAAACCAATCAGTTTATGTAAATTGAATATATTTTGTTTTTTAAACTCCTGTTTTCAGCCTCTCTTGAACAAGATCCCATCTCATTCCAGAATCATTGCCATCTATTTTATTTAACACTGCAGCTGCATTATCTCAAAAGAGCCAGGACTTTTGATAGTCTCCTTAAATACATAATGTGCTTTTTAGTGTGAAAGAAAAATGCATCATTTCCTGGATTCGGTGGGAAACTTGGCTTCCTGAGAGCGCCATTCAACATGGTGTCGTAAATCTTGATGTGCAACGTAGAAAGCTTAGTAAAACTTAGACTCCTTCAGTTAATCAAACCTTTTCATTATGTCTTTTTTCAAACAACATCCAAGAGCTAGAAGTGATGCTATATAACTCTTTTTTTCCTACTTTGGCTCCTATATGTTTGAATTTATATGCCCACTAATACTTTAAGATTAAACTTATGAAAATGAATGAATGCACCAACTTCAATTTGTCGGTGGTTGATTTACACCATACTTCCTTAGTACAAATAGTTCCAAGTGTTTCTGAGAGAGGGGGTTTCGCCAGACATGTAATTTGTAAATTAAGGATATATTGGACAATAAACGTACAACAGTAGCAGACATTAATTTTCATATGAAACATCACAACTTCAATCATTAACAACTACTGAGGAAATAAATAATATAATGTTCATTGGTAACCTCTATTAACCATTTCTTTACATGAATGGAAATTTTTAATAAAGCTACAAGAGATGTGAATTCTCATGTCACGAGAAAACTTATATGCATGTTTATCATAACAAAGAATAAAATGCAGACTATATTCATAAAATATTAACATTCATTTTTCACTCAGAAAACCCATATGATATATAACAACTAACTTGCAGCAAAAATTGTCAAAATATGCACTATGGTTTAAAATCAATAGTTATTATACAGAGGTTCAGTAAAGAAAAACTTAATTAAAAGTGTCTGAAAATTTATTTGACCAAATATTTTCAGAAAAGTGATAAAATTCCCAGAAGGAAATCTTCATGTTCCAGAATTTGGAAGGATAAAATATTCAAAGATTTCTAAAATGAGGCAGCAAAAAAAATTCTATGTTAACACTAACAAGTCTCAGTCTAAGTAAAATATTATTCTGGCAGTAAAATCATACAAGGTTTTCAAATGCAAACATAGAAAAATATTGCGAACAATTATAAAATAAGACTTAAATTTAATAGATTGGCAATTTGGGAGGTTTAAATTATCCCTAGCCAAAGAAAAGATGTCAAATTTACCTACCAGAATATTTATTATTTTGTTATGTTACTATTATTGCAATATGAAAGGTGTGATGGATCATCTGTTTCTATTCCAAAGCCATTCTTTCAAAGAGTGTTTTATTATTATATATAATAATTCCTTGGTATAGGACCACATATATGTCATAGAAGAGATGTTCTTTCATTCCATGCATTTTTCACTTTTTGGTTTTTTTGGATATTTACCTCACATCTGGGAAATATTTTAGTTACCCTAAACATGCTAGTAATAGACACATCTGAAGTTCTGAAGACCCAAAATTGGGGATGATGTCTACACTCTCTGTAGAATACACCCTGTAATAATTTTCTACAAAAAAGACAGATAGAGGTAAAAGAAACAAAACAGACAGAAGGTGAATTATGGTTAACTGTTAGACCATGTACTATATACAGTATTCAGTATTATTCAGATCATCTATGAAATCTAACAGATTTTTGCA
The DNA here is from genome assembly GCF_028640845.1 of Ahaetulla prasina. NCBI lineage: Eukaryota > Metazoa > Chordata > Lepidosauria > Squamata > Colubridae > Ahaetulla > Ahaetulla prasina. The sequence goes on along the minus strand of NC_080543.1, from coordinate 39,522,910 downwards.
ACCTTTAATTTAAGAATTAACGTGCCTCATGCATGAATGCCATATCTACTTCATATGATCAGTCCATTTGAAATCACAAATTTTGTTTTAACCTAAAATTTAACTATTAAAATGTAGTTTTATAAAATTTAAATATAAAATAATGAAGAAAGTGACAAATAGCAGCAAGATAATTGATTCAATTGTGGTAGCAATGGATAAAAAAATGGAAGATTTGAAAGATTATATTGAGACAAATTCTACTTAAAAATCAGTGTGGTTGCCAAATATTGACACCAACATGATAACACATAATCAGTCAAAATATAAAATGTATTGTTTCTCAGTTCTCAGTATTATTGTAGAGCTGCTATGTCTCTTGCTAAAGATTTTTCTTTGTAGAGATTCATCATTTTTTTTCAAAGCCCTTATTTGGAACTAAAGGTTATTGTGACAGATTGTGTAAAAATTGTCATACAGTATCTTTAATTTTAATTTACCTAGAGACAATATAATACAGCAAACTTTCTGAAAATATAATACAATAATCTCAAATTAGCATTTCCAAATATTAATCATCTTCCTTTTTCAAAAAGGAATTACAACGTTATTGTTTCTAAACCAAGAAGCAAGCCTGCCAAATTTTCATATTTTTATATTTTAAAAAAGTGTACTGTGATATAGTTCATAAGATCCTCAAATTAGCAAAAGGAAAGAATAGGGGTGGCCCAATGGTCCATTCTTGCTGCAAAACGTCTTTATTATATAATATTTTGCATTTTGCTAGGCATACATAAAAGAGGTGCAATGCAATTTAACTTAAGGTAATTAATGTATATGCTTTTAGAAAATAAATAGAATAATGCTTATTAAAATTTTTAGATGATAGAAAATAGCTCAGTTTACAGTCAAGACAGTTTTCCTTCCAAAATCTATTTAGAAGTTAAAGGGATTCTAGTTAGAAGTGGTTAAAGTTACTAGAAATATTTGTTATAGCATTTACATCAACTTTCAAGTTATAAGGTTGCATTCCTTCCTTATTCAGCTTGGTCTTTACTCATTTGCTGCTATGTTTGATTTGATTTAATTTGATTTGATTTGATTTGATTTGATTTAAAATCCAATTACAATGTTCTTTTTGCTGGTGATGGGAAAAAGTTCAGTTAATTCTTTCCTATATGGCGTAAATATATCCAAATAGTAGACAAAATTAAACAAACATAAACAGGAATTAATTTTGCTTGAAAATTCTTCTTGTAAAGTATATAGAGTATGTTACATAAAAGTTAGCTACTCAAGAACAGTGTATAAAATAGTACATTTCACATAGTGAAATAGTCTAATATTTATTAGAAGAAACACTGTTAAGATTTTGACATATTTGCAAATTCATTTACTGTTTTAATGTTTGGCATCTATTATTGTAATAAAACTATTTTTTCTGTTTAATTGTATGCCTCCATCCTTTTCATAATGTATATCAGTGCTGATTTCTCATCTTCTTCTAGGTTTAGGTGAGGGAGATTAGCTAACACTTGCTTTGCATTAGGAAAAAAAATCAAATTTCACATCTCAGTGATTCAGTTCCTACAATTAAATATTGGCTTAATAATCTGATAGACACTGCACTCTGATGATGAATAGAAGCCAACTCATCCCCTTTTGTGTCAATGGTGATAATATAAACCATGATGAAATGGTTTCCATCATTCCATTCCTCTGAACTGGAAAACATGGGAATCTAATCAGCAAATTTATTCATGACCTAAATCTATACCCTAATGTCTTTGGGAGCTATTAACTAAAATACCCATTTAAGTACAATGAAAAAGCATGTTAGCTTGTAATGGTTCTGTGAAGGAAGATGTACAGTAGGATTAAATGACATCATGTATGATGCCTATGCGTATTTTAGCAAATGAAACTGAGATTTATATGACTGCAACAACTATAAGCAGTAATTTCTTCACACATAATTAAAGTTATTACATACCTGTGGCATAATTTATCACATGGTCTTAGAAGTTGCAACTCATTGGCATGTTCCATTATGCTCAATCAATATATAAGGGTAAAAACTTAGCATTCTGGCCCTAAGCCAGTGGCTTTCTTAAAATTAAGTTTTCAAGTTGGGTGTATGCTATTTTGGAACCAGTCCAACCCCAAAAAAATGTGCTTTGCCCAAAATACTATGAACCACTTCCAATTGGAAGGACTAAATTCCAGTACTCACTAGAAAACTGCTCATCAAGAACATTCTGTTCCCAGAACAGCAAATTTGTCATCTTTATCACTCAGATATACACCACTAGCTGTATATATTGTAAGGTTATAGAGCTTTCTGAAGTAGTTATGGAGTTCTCACTTCATATTTGAACATTGATTTCCCATTTCTCATGATTCCTGAAATATAGATGAAGATCTTACTTCTGTGTATTATATATTTTTGGTAAACATTTGTCATTTTGTTTAATTTGCAATTTAAAATATTATACTTTCAATGTCAGAACTATTACCTAAACCAATACATAGATATTTGTGAAATTAAGAAAAAACATGGCTGATCTTATCTGTGTAGCAAGGAAAACATTTACTTAAAGAAACTTCATCTGTAAAGTGAAATAGAAAATTCAAAAGAAAGAGATTTTTCTATTTTAAAATATTTAGAATTTTCTATATTCTATATTTTATATCTTACTTTACAATAGAAACTATCAACCATCTTTTATCAAGCTTAGTGTTTAGATTTATGTAAAACAAAAACTGGAATCAATTTCAATTGAATTGTAACCTAGAATGACTGTCTGTCTGTCTGTCTGCCTTTCTCTATCATTCAATTATCTTTTTATAAGAGAGAGAGGGAGGGAGGGAGAGAGAGAGAGAGAAAGAGACAGAGTCTCATACAGTCATTCATGCAAATACAGAGACTGTCATTTGGGGTTCCCCCCCCTTTTTTTTCTGCTTTGTTTTATTCATTGGATCAAAACTTGAAAAAGAAAACAGCAAGAAGAATTGCAGTTACATGTCAATGCCTCTGTGGCTCAGACTGGTAAGACAGTTTGTTATTAACAGCAGCTGCTTGCAATTACTGCAGGTTCAAGCCCCACTAGGCCCAAGGTTGACTCAGCCTTCCATCCTTTATAAGGTAGGTAAAATGAGGACCCAGATTGTTGGGGGCAATAAGTTGACTTTGTATATAATATACAAATGGATGAAGACTATTGCTTGACATAGTGTAAGCTGCCCTGAATCTTCGGAGAAGGGCGGGATATAAATGCAAATAAAAAAAAAATTCCAGTTGTCCTTGTTAACCTAACTACAGCTTCTGGGTAGACTTCAAGCGGGGTTCATGTATCATATGCACTAATCCATCTGTGACATGACATGAGGAGAGAGTAAGTGACTCTAACCAGTAACTTCTACTTTAAGGACAATCACAAGAAGATAATCGGCAAAAGCTTTTGTGTCCACAGGTAGTCCTTTCTTTTCCAGTATGAGTTGAAAGAGTCCAGAAGCGATCTTCACACCTATCCCCAGGAGCCCAGATTGAAGAGCAATACTTTTCAGAGAGGCACAACCCATTTAGAGCTAATGTTTGTATTGCTTCAGAGATTGGATAACCATTTGTCTGAAGTGGTATAAGATATCCTGCCTAAGCAGAAGGTTGGACTAGATGACCTCCAAGGCCCCTTCCAATTCTGTTATTCTAAATATCATTCTAAATATTGAAAGCTGTCTGTGTATTTGGAACACATAACTAGATGCTGATTGTATGGATATTTATCCCACACCATCTGCAGTATATAATTTAATACCTGCTAGTAAAATTATGGAAAAATAATTGCAGGATTTTCCCAAGATCAATATTAAGTAGGAAAATTAACAAAAAAAAAAACATTGTTTAGCTACCTTTTCCCATAACCTGTTTTTCACTCCTCAAAGTTCTTTCTTATTATTAGCAAATCACTGAAACCAGTTCAAAACTACAGCACTTTTGAGCCCTGGCTTACACTTTAGGCAAATATTTATTCTATAATTTCCATAAATCTTCCTCTTCTCTTTTGATATGCAAGAGTCTAAGTCGTTAATAAACCGTGAGTTGTGACTGTTCTTATTTCCTCTTGATTACTACACTGTATGAGTATTCCCTGCTGTTTAATTAGATAATAACTGGTTGATGATCAATAATACCTTGGTCAATAAACGTATCTATTAAAAAATAACTGAGGAAACAATCCATAATGATGCTTTTTTGGCACAATAAAACACTGTTAAGTTCAGATTTTTATAAACTTGGAATTCTGCAAACGCTAAAGTCCCAAGGACTCTACAAGTATTTATATTCTCTGATTAGCTTTTATTGTACACCTCAGAAATCTGCGGGTCTAAATGGCAGAAGTATTATTCTCCATTAAATGTTGACCATAAAGTAATTTATAGTTATCCACAAGGGGAAACTTGGCAGGGAAAAAAACCAAGATTGCCAGTAACTCCTGCTGGGATCAGGAATATCATTTCCCTGCTTTAACCACTGCTTCGCTTCACCACTTGTCAACATATAAATCTTATCACTAGAAGTAACTCAATGACACCTGGGGAAAACATGAATAGAGGTTAAAAAAAAAGTAGAGGCAATGCAGAAAGGCTATTCTAAAACTGGATTAACTAACTCCAGTCAGAGCTACATAACTATAGCACTGGCTTGGAAAAGACTAGGCAAATATAATTATTTAATTGTATATCTTGTTTAAGAAAACGTTTTCAATTGGTTAAGCACATATATAAACCCTGTATAAAGACCCTTCAGAATAACAAACAATAGATGTAGGAAAAGCTTTTGTTCTTGATGAAAAGGTTAAAAAAGGGAAAAGCATCTCAGTTAAAAGAGGAAAAAGAAGCACAATACTGAATTTTAAAAACTAGCTACAAATTAGAAAGGCAAACTTGGGATTTTTCCAAAATATATGCATAGGTTTTGTTTATAAACAGTAAATTATATCTTCTAAGATTTCAATATTAAATATGCTTGCTTTCAGTGGTGGGTTTCAATTTCACCACCGGTTCTCCTAAAATGAGAGCATGTACACATGTGTGTGGCTTCCTTGCATGCGTGCATGCATGGCTTCCATGCATGTGCACACGCATGGCTTCCAAGGATGCATACCACACAGCGAGGCTCAACCCAGCAGCCTTTTGGGGCCTGTTCCCCTGCAACTCTGGTCTCCGAAGCAGCGGCTGCTTCTATCCGCATTGCTGGGAGAGTGTCTTGTGCAATTTAGCAACTATGAGCCACCGCTTTCCTCTAAGTCCCATCTGGAAAGTGCTGCGGCTGAGAGAAACAGCATTTAATGTGGCTGCTGCTTCTCTGTGTGGTAGCACTTTCCAGAAGAGACTCAGAGGAAAGTGGTGGCTCACAGCTGCTAAATTGCACAAGACACTCTCCCAGCAAGAGCAGTGGAGATAGCAGCTGCCGACCCGGAGATCACATGGAACGTCTCCATGAGCAACTGAGTCTCAAGGGATGGAAGAAGCTACTGCAAGATCGCCACTGCAGCGCTTTCTGGATGGGACTTCTTGCAGGTAAGAAGAACTGTCCAGTCCACTCCCAAACCGCTTCAGCCTCCTGTGCCCATGTTGCCCCCACCCCATGGCCTAACATTGCAATAAATTGCTTTAGCCCAGGAGGGGCATAAATTGATGCCAGGGGAGGCACGTGGGCAAAGTGTGGGAATGGCGCATTCCCCAACTTGGCTGAAGCAAACGGTGAGCAGGTAGAGGCTCCAGGACAAGGCAGGAACCAGGAGAATGGTGCATCCCCCAACCCGAGAGTGGGTAGCATGTGAGCAGAAGGATGGTGATTGGCAAGGGCCACGCCCCAAAGAGGCCAAACATTGCTGTGCCCACCCCAAGGCAGCCCTTCGACCGAGCACCTTTCCTTCTCAGGCAGCCATGGTGAACGGATATCAGCTGGGCTGCATCATCGGCATGGTAGACCGCAATGAAGGCAGGCAAGCTGGTGGTGCCACATTGGACAGTGGGAGGCACCTAGCTAGGCTATGACTCACAGGCTTATCCAGGTCGATCAGGGCCACTTAGTTGGGCTGCGGGCACTACATTGGAAGGCAGACAAGCTGGCTGGCCCACAGAAACCGTGTGGTCAATGGCACACAAGGAGCCAAACAGAAGCAACAGCTATGCTGGAAAAGCGAGATGAGAAGTGACTGGGCGGGGCGGGGCGGGGCAAGTGAGTGGGGCGAACAGAGGCAAGCAGGCAGCCGGGGTGAGTGGGAAGCTGGGGGAGGGGGCAGGCAGTGGTGGGATTTTCCAATTTTCCAAACTGCTCAAAATTTTCACTACCAATTTGCCCCAACTGATGCATAAGGTTATGTTGAATGTATTACACTAATTGTAATGAATTTAGAACACTGTTGATCTTAGGAAAATATCAGTATCGATTCTATAATTATTGCTTAGATGTTGTTGTTAGTTGCAAAGTCGTGCCTGACTCATCGCAACCCCATGGACAACATTCCTCCAAGCTTTCCTTTTTTCTACCAGTTTAGACGTTAAGTTTATTTATATAAAAAAATGTCACTATTAGATCTAAACGCCACTCATTCAATTAACAAGGACACAAGAGTTTATTTCAGGGCAAAAACCATAATTAAAATAATATAATAGTGTCCCTTTTTTTCCTTTTACAAACTTAAGTATGCAAAAAGCTGATCATGGAATTCAGTGTTAACATATGCTTGCATACTGAGAAAGGAAGCTGGGATAAAACTGAGAGCCTATGCCACAATAGGATTAGGTTCCTAACCCTATAATAAATATAAAGGATTTTCCAGAAAAAGCTACAAACCTTGAAACACCCCCTTCTGCAAAAGGAATATGTAATGTATCTTTAAGAGATTTGGAGGGAAATTAGAGCGGGAAATAGCACGTTGCTGATTGGCTGTTGCCTCTGACTGAGCTGTATATAAAGAGGGGTTTTTCTGTTGTTCGCTGCTGGGTTCACTATAAACTAAAGAGCTGTTGTCACTCATCTGGTCTCCTGCCTCGTTATTGCCCGAATCTAACACTGGCGACAAAGTTGGGATCTCGAGGCAAAAGAGCGCCAGGAAAGAGCTGAACTAACCAGGAATACGCGAACCCAGCAAAATAAGGGCGGATAGCAGCGATGTCCAGCTACACACCGCCAGCGCCATTCGACCCAGCCAAAGAAAAATGGGGGTCATACATGGCTCGTTTCGAGTGTTTCCTCGAAGCAAACGAACTCCAGGGGGTCTCCGACAACAGGAAGAGAGCGTACTTCCTAAGCCACTGCGGTTCGGAAGTTTTCGACACCGCAGAGTCGCTTTCGGAACCAACGCCGGTACAGTCGGTACCGTGGCAAACCCTGCAGACCGCCCTTCGGGCTCACTACGCACCGACGCCCTCAAAATTCGTTCAAAGGTTCGAATTGCGGCAACGGATGCAACGAGAGGGCGAATCGATTCGCATGTACATGGCAGCGCTGAGAAAAGCCGCCAACCATTGCGAATATCGAGACTTGGAAGACGCATTACTCGACCAACTCATTTGCAGGGTCAGAGACATCCGATTGCGACGGTGGCTGCTGTCCAGAAGCAACCTAACACTGGCAGTCGCCTTGGACGAGGCCAGGGCTCATGAGATGTCCACCCAAGCGGCAGAAACCCTGCAAACGCCGATCGCGCCGGGGACTGGGGCGAAAACAACCCCGGTCCACAATGAGGAAGTCCAGGCCGAGGAGGAAGGCGAGGAAGAAGAAGAAGTCTTCCACACCGGGAGGCCAGAGAAAGAAGACCAGGGCAAATGCGCGAGTTGCGGGGGACAACACAAACGACAAGACTGCAAATTTAAGGATGCGACTTGTCGGCGGTGCGAAAGGAAGGGGCACATAGCGCAGGCCTGTCGAGCGCCCCAACCTTCCCGCCAAAAATTCAAACCGACCAATCAGAGCGCGGGAACGACGAAGAGGCCCGTGATTGGTCAATTCAAAAAAGGCGCGAAACTTAATAAGAACTGTAATTGGTTGGGTGCAAAGAGGATGGCCCGCTGCGCCGGGCGAGCGGTTTAAGGAATATGTAAAAAAACGCGGGGAGTTGTCGGCTCAAGGAGGGTGTCTGCTCTGGGGGGATAGAGTGGTGATCCCGGAGAAATTGCGGAAAAAAGTTTTGGAACTCCTGCACGAGGGCCACCCTGGGATCGTGAGAATGAAGGGTTTAGCAAGGAGCTATGTGTGGTGGCCCTTGATGGACACGGAGATTAGTGACAGGGTAGGAAAATGCCAAGCCTGCCAGGAGTCCAGACCACTACCACCAACGGCCCCAACTCGGGAGTGGGAGAGACCCCAGGGCCCATGGTCTAGGATCCACATCGATTTTGCCGGCCCCTTCCATGGGCAAACATTCCTAGTGGTAGTCGATGCCTATTCCAAATGGCTGGAAATCATTCTTATGAGATCCATGACAGCCGAGGCCGTAATCTCAGTCCTTCGGCGCCTATTTGTAACCCACGGGTTACCCGACACCCTAGTTTCCGACAACGGCCCTCAATTCACAGCGACCCTGTTTGAGGGGTACTTGGCGGAAGAGGGCATCCGGCATGTCCTCTCGGCGCCTTTCCACCCTGCGACGAACGGCCTTGCAGAACGTTTCGTACGGAGTGCAAAGGAAGCATTGTCCAGAATCAGGCCAGGCGATTGGCAATTAAAAATTGACACCTTCCTAGCAGTACAACACAGAACCCCTTGTGTAGCAACTGGCCGCAGCCCAGCAGAGCTACTGATGGGCAGGAAGCTTAGGTGCCCATTAGACCGGTTAAATCCAAACTACACCCCAGACGGGTACAAAGGGACAAATGGTAAAACAAGAGAAATGACAGTGGGAAGCCCAGTATGGGCACACAATTACGGAGAAGGCCCAAATTGGGTAAAGGGGACAATCCTTGAAACAACCGGACCCAAATCATATCGGGTAGAGATAGAGGATGGCCGGGTTTGGAAGCGCCACATAGACCAATTAAGAAAAAGAACAACCAAAAGTCCAGAAACAGGCCCTGACTATCCAATGTTTGAATCCACAGCTGACTCAAACCCGGGGCAAACGCGGGACTTATCTGAGTTCGATGAGGTCCAGCGACACCAACCGGTCCCTCCTGAAGGAAGCAGGGACGATTCTGCAAATAATCCAGGGCTGGATGGCCTAGAGGAGGAGCTGAGAGGAACAAACAGTCCCTCCGGCCAGCTCGACTCACTCCCAGAGAATGAATTGCGCAGGTCCGAAAGAGTTAGGAGACGCCCAGTCTACTTGTGTGACTACGTAGAGAAATAAGATGCTAATTTCATGTAAATAGGGGTAAAATGTTTTCTGGGAGGGAAGGAGTGTAATGTATCTTTAAGAGATTTGGAGGGAAATTAGAGCGGGAAATAGCACGTTGCTGATTGGCTGTTGCCTCTGACTGAGCTGTATATAAAGAGGGGTTTTTCTGTTGTTCGCTGCTGGATTCACTATAAACTAAAGAGCTGTTGTCACTCATCTGGTCTCCTGCCTCGTTATTGCCCGAATCTAACAGAATAAACGTAGATGATTTTGACAAGAATGGCTGTTTCGCCATTCAGATGTGCCATATCATCAGGGATAGTTTTTCAGACATAGCTTTACTCACAAAATATTATTCACCGAATAATCTGTGAAATTTTTCTAAACTACAGTTGAAATTTTGATGAAGATATCCATAGGTACAGAAAATAAAAAGGATGGCCTTGATAGAAATAAGGAAGATCTTCTACCAAAGCAATGAATACATAAATGTGTTTTAAATCCATATCAAGATAGAGATTTGTGAAAATACCTAGGGCATCCTCCTCGTATGAACTCCCAATTTGTAATACAAAACCTATCCTGTTGCAATTGTACTGCAACATTTAATGTGTAAATATAAATGTATGTAAGTGTGGAGTTGGCATAATGACATCACAACACACATTTTGTCATTTGTAGCTCTTTGTAAACACTCCATGCCAATGGAGATTTCTAAGAAAATACATTATGTTTTCTATTGCTAACAGTTGCAGGATACAGAAATATCCCTTTAGATTCAGTGAGGTTTCATACAGAAAATTGTAAAATGCAATAAATATTGATAGCACAAAACCCACAGGATTACTAACAGTTCATATTTCATAGTTCTGTGATTTCTGACACTTTGTCGCTCTCACATTTGCAATGCTAACATTTTAATGAACACATCCACTGGGTTACATCAATAACATCTGTAAGAATAGTTACATCAGTTCTGTTTGCGTATTTTTTGATCCCCATTTTCTGAAGTACTGTATTCCACAAAGGAGAAAAAGTATTCAATAAAACCTTTTCCAGCTCTGCTGTTTACAAAAACTTCTCTAAATTACAGCTCTTTATCAAAATGAAAGGAATATATATATTGTAGGAATTTTTTCGTTTACCATGGTGTGCTCCATTTAGCCCATTTACTTCTCACCCAACATGAAAATTTAGATGAATGATAAACTTATAATTTTTATTTGTGAATCTGGCTGAAACCCAAATTACTTAATAATAAAGACATATCTCTCTGCTTAATAACCCAACTAAAAGCCTCATTCAGATACGTATTTTTTGGAGTATAAGACGCACCGGAGTATAAGACGCACCTTAGTTTGGGGGGAGGAAAATAAGAAAAAAGCTGATTGGCAGGTGGATTGGCCTCCCGGAATACCCCCAATCAGCTATTTCCAGAGGTGAATTTTAGCAACAGGTTCCTTGGTTGTGAGCTCTGTGCCTTGCTTTTTTTTTTGCTTTTTTTTCTGCCTCGGAAAGCCTCCGAAACAGAGCTTCAGAAAACAAGCCTCTGAAGCTTTTCTGAAGTTCCGTTTGCGGTTTTTTTCTGAAGCTCCTTTTCTGATGCTTTTTTCAGCCTCTGAAACCTCCATTTAAGAAGCTGCGCAGGGCTACATTCGGAGTATAAGACGCACCCAGATTTTCACCCTCTTTTTGGGGGGAAAAAGGTGCATCTTATACTCCGAAAAATATGGTATATGATTTAATTTATCAAACCAAGTCCAGCTACTTGATTCTCAATTTCCCGTGACACATCTAGTATTAATATTTTTTGTTTAAATATAGCTGGTATAGTACAAATGTGTTAGAGAACCCCCTCCTCTACTTAGAATACAGAATAACAGAAGGCACCTTGGAGGTGTTCTAGTCCAACCCCCGTTTAGGTATAGTATGTGTTAGTCATATAAATCAAGTATTATTTTATATCTGAACATTCAATTAGATGCAGTGCCCACTTAACAGACCAAAATGCATTCCATTAAATTTATTGCTTGTAAGAAATTGCTTCAAATAACATCAGCCCTTACACTTTTATTACCTGGTGGAAAGACCAGCAACCAGAGAGAATCCAACTTCCATTTTATTTTCCAAAGCTAGCAAGCTATAACAGGTCATTGGTCTCTTGTACCCAGACAATGCAAGAGCAAGAATCCTAAAGTTATATAGGTGTTATATAGAATGTTGATCAGGTAAAATCAAACGCTAGGGGCTCTGACAGAGACAAATGCTTTCAAACTTATAATAGAACATGATAACTACAATGGATAACTATAACATTCAAGGTATAAAATATTAAAAACACATTCTTTGATATACAAAAGGTAACAAGGCTGTAACTGCTGGTCTAACAAGCTGACCCTGTACTTGCTCTCAGGAAGATACGGAAGTATAGCAATTACATTCTTCAATCTACTGCTTCTACTGCATAGATATGAAATAAAATATTGGTACTGTAACAAGAATGTCCTGTTTAACAAAAGCAATGTCATATTGTTTTTAAACTGAGTTAAAGGTCTGGAACAAGTTTGACAATTTTGAAAATCACTTCTACTTTACCATTTCAGCTTAGAGGTTCAACAAGATATGCACAATTTCCTATAGGCAGCACTAATCACTTTCCCAGAAAATATACACCAAAGGATATCTGAAAAATTCTGTGCTATTTATGTATTTTGGTTCAAATGCTGTGTTTTATTTTATTTTTTTTTAAAAAATGAGAATATAGTTACACAGTTCTATACCTTTCAAAACTAACAATAATGCTATTTATTGAGGCAGAAGTATTTAACCACACCTGATTCTAGAAACAAAAATCTATCACTAATTTTATAGCAGATAAAGGAGATATTGAGCTTCATATTACTTGGATAATTTGGAAAGTCTTCCCTTCATTAATTTTAACATCAACCTGGGACAAGTCTCTTTTGGCCCACCTCTCATTAGGGGGGAAAATTGGAGACTTTGCAGTTTCACTATATCAAATTGTCAACTTTACTTGCAATAGTTGTTATATATTTACAAAACCAGTACATTCAGACAACTTAAGGAATAGAACTATTAATATCTCTATAGCTTAGGCTATCCACATGATAATATATTCATGTAATCAGTGATCATTCAACTTTGCTATATTTCAGCCATTATAAATTAAATTAGAATTTAATCAGTTTGACTGAATTCCACAAGACAAACTGTTGTTTTAAAAAATGACGTACTGTTTTACATCTATCAGTTTACTTCTGTGTCTTCAGATTTATTTATTTACTTTTACCCTTGCATTAAAATATTCAAACAATACATACAAAGGAAAATGTAGAAGAAAAATGAAGTAACTTGAGCATATGAAAAGAGAGCACCCAAAAAAATTAAGATTCCCTGGAAGCTTTGTTCTTATGACATCAAAACATATTTGACATATGAACACATTTTATTGTTCCATATTTCAGTCTTCAGTGAAATAAGGTGCAACATGCAAGTCTTATTGTTAATAGTTTCTGACTTTATATCGACCAGATGTAATCAAACTATGAGAATTTAATTATTCCTTAAATTCTATACATATTAGAATATTTTAATATTAGTTCCATGTGAAGTCATTCTTTCTTACACATTGATAACATTTTGAAACTAAAGATTACTATTAATTGTGACTAAACTTTGTATTCCAAAAGGCACCTGGTTTAAATACTCATATATCAACCTAAATTTGATATGAAATAGGACTTTGGCTTTAGAATTTACCATTCCAGATGTTCAATTTTACACTAATTCACTTGTTTCATATATGATATAAAATTTGAGATATGAAAAGTTTGTAATGTGCAATATGTTATTCTGGCATTCAATGAGAATGCCTCATCGGTAGAGCTTATCCAGCTGATACAAAACTGCTGGAAATAAAAACAGAAAGGATCTGGAGAATATAAAGGAAAATATTTGATCATATTTTTAAAATTTATGCCATAAAGCTTTTTCACTGTCACCTAATCTCTGTACATCTTCACAATTTACAATTTAATGTTTCTCAAACATGGATTTATTGAACTCTTATTATACTTTGTTCCTGTGAGAATCTAGAGGCCCATCAAACAAATTCAAAATAATTTGCTGTGAATTTTAATGGATTATTTTTGTTTATATCTGAACATCTAGGAAAGCAGCATTTAAGGGTTATGTGTTTTATATTTTTAATAGAAATCGGGGTATGAATATTACATATGTTTTCAATCACTAATTACAAATTGCTATTACCGTATATACTCGAGTATAAGCCGAGTTTTTCAGCACGTTTTTTGTGCTGAAAAACGTCCCCTCGGCTTATACTCGAGTATATACGGCTTATACTCGAGTTTTTTTTTTTTCGTTTTTTTCACATTATACCGGCCGGCGCGAACTTGGCGGGCTTTTGCTTTAGCGCGGGGAAGCCCTGCCGGTGCAGTGAGAGGGCGGGGCGGGGGAGCCGCCAGCCTTCTCGGCCGAGGGAGGGAGGGTTTCGCCGACCGGTAGGTGCCTCATTTCCCACCCTCGGCTTATACTCGAGTCCCCAGTTTACCCCAGTTTTTGGGGTAAAATTGGGGACCTCGGCTTATACTCGGATCGGCTTATATTCGAGTATATACGGTACTACTAATCTTGAATTGAACAAACATCATGTGAACTATTAAGATAATAAAAAGTATCTTTGAAACTCTTTTGGAAATCTTTATACTGCTGAGAATACAACAGTTTAGAATGAAAAATGAGATTGTACATATTCATCACAATGTCAGTCTTGAGGTTATCAAGGAATTTTATCCAATTTAATAGCTTATTCTATGAGCAGCTGCTGTGCAAAACGTGTATGTGTGTGTGCATGCGTGTGTGTATATGTACTGTGTGTATATGTACTATGTTTCCCTGAAAATAGGACATGTCCCAAAAATGATTTTTGGGGTGGGTGTAAATATATGCCCTCCCCGAAAATAAGTCCTAGTGAAGTGGTGGGCATGGCCAGCACAGAAGGCAGGCCTTCCCTTCCCTGGTCAGCTAATGGCAGCTGGGCCCCTTAATTGCAACCCGCAGATCAGCTGAGTTGATTAGAAGCTGCCTCTCATTCTCTTTCCCCCAGCATTCTTGGCGCTTGCCTGCCTCCCATCCATCCATCCATCCATCCCCCTCACCTGCAAACTTCTGAGATTCATTAAATGGTCTGTGCTGTGATATTTAAATTGACTTCTCTAGTTTCTCTAATAAGCAGGTGTCCTTTAAAATGAAAGCATTGGTTATGGTATCAATGTATCCATATTAAGAACTTGTAGCATATCTGTCTTATATAAAGTTATTTGTATAATTACATGTAAATCATACATTTCCAAGAAAGTGTTTTACGTAAGGTATGTAGGTAATGATATGTCTCCTTAAGACCACAAATGGCATTATTGTGTCAAAGGTAACTGGAAAGCTACCAACACTTCTAAATCTGCTACCCAAATTGCTCAATCAACTTATTAATAATTTGTTTAATATGTTGTAGGTGGTCTCAGGGTCAAATTTTCAGTTAGAAAATAATATGTTATTTTCCCTAGGTACTTAAATTGTATTAATTACAGAATAGTATAAAATCTTAGCCTGTAATTTTTGTGAAGGTTTAGTATTTAATAATAGAAAGGTTTATTTAGTATTTAATCACTGTTTTTATTACTATGTTGCTTAATGTCTTACTGTTGCAATCCTAGATACTTGGAAATGAGCCTTGTTTACTAGAAATTTTCCACCCATATTCTGATGCTGGGATGGGGACTAAGTTTCACAAATATATTCACAAATATATTCCTTTCCCTTTGCTGCAAAGGCAATAATATAGGAGGACTCTTGCGGGTTTATAAAATGGTGGGGTGAATGGCCAACTGCGCCCCAGAAACAAAGTTGTCCATCAGCATTCTAATTCTATACAACAGTGTTGCCATCTTAGAACCTTCATGATATCTCTTAAGAATTTTAACTGAACAGCTCTATAACTAAACAGTAAATCAAGAAAATAACTCCTTTGAGATTAAAAGATGATATAAATTGGGTTTTTTTTCCTCTTGGAAGAAGATGATATGGTCCAATTCATGAAGAAAAACAAAATTGTACAAAGTCTAAACATCAATAAAAATAATCCATATTATAGCAATTTAAATAATAAAGTGAACTTATTGATTTGTCTGAAATAGTCATTGCTACATCACAGTAAAAGAAGAGTGTATTTTTTTATTAAAGTAAACATAAGGTGTCATAAATACAGAAAATACTTCATTTTAAAATTGATTCCTCAAATTTTTGCTATCTGTGCTATTACATAGTTTACCGGTATATGTAAAGATGACCGCTAATTATTAGAGGCCTACAGGCTATGAATGCTGTTTTGAAATTCTCTTCGATCATTATTTCAATTAATTTCCTTCTTGGATTATAAACAAAAGCCTGACTAATAAGATAAAGTTCATTATTCTACCTCTTCCAAAAGAGGTCAATCAATAGATTTGTATTTAAAAAGTGAGGAACCTTTTTACATCTAGCAGCTTCCTCCTTTGTGCTACATACATGTAGCTGCTATTCTATTTAAAGCTTTTAATACATTAAAACTTTCCAAATCTATAACATTATTTGCCCAAAAGTAGTTGTGGCTTACATGAGGATTAATAACATTTTTCTAAATCAGTAATACAGTACAGTTTATTCCAGAGGTGCTTTTTCAAGAGGCAACTGGACTTTCTTGTTTTTCTTTGAAGATGTTTCTTCAAAGATTATCCAAGAAACTTCTTCCACTCTGAGCTTGGATGAGAAGCGAAATGTCTTCCAAGAAAAACAAGAAAGTCCAGTTGCCTCTTGAAAAAGCACCTCTGGGACAGAGGTGGCCTGGATGACAGAGAATTTTCATAGAAATTTAGTACAGTTTATTGTGCAAAAATCTGGTGGTCAGATTTTATTTTTAATCATTATTAAATGTAATCATCAACAAAGTTTATATCAATAGGGAAGTCTCGGAAAAGTAAATGAGTGTGGGGGATGGGGATGGAGATTTTGAAATCAAATTAGGTTCCTTTCACTTTAGAGAGAAAAAAGGAAAAGGAAAACACTTGTTCATGCACTTTTCCTACTGATGGACTTTAACCTGCAGTCATTTATCTTATTCATGTGGTGGCCTCTAACTGCTACTCTAAACTAAACATCCAACCTAAACATCTGAATATCAATCCCAAGCCAAATTCCTTGCAAGCAACAACTATTGGAGGAAAAACAAAAGAATAAGCTCCCCACTACCGACTTTCTTTATGTCATATGTGGCTGTCAAAAAAATAGCAGTTTGTCTAGGGCCTAAAGGTCCAGAACAGCAGGAGAAGGTGAAAGCAGAAGTCAGGTCAACAGAAAGAAAGCACACAAGGAATGCTTTGATCTTATGTGTAACTACCAAGACAAATCATTCTGCCTACAGTGCAACATCCTTTGCTATTAAACAAAAACACAAACCCATAAAACAAAATCGGCCTTTAGTAACCTCTTATTCAAATGAACAAAATTTCAGCAAGATTATAGACAATCCGCATTGATTTTCTTTTCCTTTTAAAATAATTTATCTTTAATATTCAAGCACGCAGAGCTCATTTCATGAAGGATTAAAGTTTAGTGCCAATATAGAAATGATAACTTTAAATAAACACAAATGCAGGTGGTCCTCAACTTATAACAGTTTATTTAGGACACCTGAAGTTACAACAGCACTGAAAAAAGTGACTTCTGACTGTTTTTCACACTTACGACTGTTGCAGTATCGTTATGGTCATATGACAAAAATTAAGACATTTGGCAACTGACTCATATTTATGATGGCTGCAGTGCTCTGGGGTCATGTGATCACTTTTTGTGAATTTCGGACAAGCAACATCAATAAAGAAGCCAGATTCATTTAAAAACTGTGTTATTAACTTAACAACTACAGTGATTCACTTATCAGCTGTGGCAAGAAAAGTCATAAAATGAGGCAAAATTCACTTAACAAATGTCACACTTAGCAGCAGAAATTTGGGGTTCATTTGTGATCATAAGTTTAGCATTTGGCCAAATTACTTTCTATAGGAAATCTCCTAATAGGAAGTATCTATAGTACATATGCGAAATACCTTACTACACCAACTTATCCTTATCTTTTTATATGAGCAGATGGAATCAAATCGAATCAAGGCAACTATGGCCTTGAGATATTCTTGTACATAAAACCGTTACATGATGTATTATATTATCATATGTCAGTTATCGAATTTCTCAAATAAAAGGAATTTTAAAAAGTATAAATGTGACAGAAAGGTAAGCAGGCTTTTGTCAGGTATATTGTTGCTCATGATCATGTTTTCTGAACAACATTATACAGCAGTGGTAGTCAACCTGATCCCTATTGCCCACTAGTGGGCATTTCAGCTTTCATGGTGGGTGGTAGGGGTTTTGTCCAATACTGAAGCACCTTCCCTTTTTTTAATTTAATTGACTTTTTAAAAAATTTTCATAGCATTATTTAAAAACATTTTCATTAGGTTTTCATAAAATGACAATTTAAATTTCTGAAAATGTACTATTTGTATCGTCCGTGCATAAGTTTAGTTCACGTTACGTAAGTGAAACTAAATGGCGCTATAGTACGACCGCAAACAAAAGAGCCTCGTCCCAGAATAGCTCGCGCATCTCCCCCTGAACTGGTGGGCGGTTAGAAAATTTTACTACTAACAGAGATACAAAAGTGGACAGTAGGTATAAAAAGATTGACTATCCCTGTTATACAGTATATCAATCCACCAACAAAGGCTGAACTGTATGCATGCTTACAGTATATTAGCAATACCACTGACTGATTTCAACAAAACTTTCTTCCAATAAATATCAGCAATACATGTGTCACACTTTGTATATCAATGCAGGAGTTTAAGTATACTGTAATAATGCACATTGTCTTGCGTAAGTTGGTCATTTCTCCTTAATACAATTGGTATAAATGACAAGAAGTGGGAGAAAGAATTCTCTTTTCAATTAATTCATTTAGAAAGCAGCTTTAAATTAAGAAGAAACTAAGCAATATTTCACTTCAATGTCAAGGTTATGTTCCAGTTGTCTGATAAATAGTTTTTTTTTTTACAAATAGCTTGAGTAAGCAAATATTGACTTGCTTGGATGCCATAGGAAAAGTCTTATTCATGAATTTTATAATGAACCTGTAGATAGTAACTAGATTAAAGTAAACAGCACGAAATCTCTATCTTCTTTCTTAACACGCTAAAAAAAAAAGAAAACTGAAAGCCTGAATTATATCATGATGTCTTGCCTACCTAATATTTTGTGCATATGGCAACTGCATTAATAAACCAAAATATGTTCTGGTCTAGAAAACCATGTGCAAAAATGGCCATAATCAGAAATCACCTTTTACATCTTATACAACTGCAACATTACTTTACTAGTCCTCAGTCTGTTCATAAAAGGTAATGTTATATACAATTGTTTCATGTCAAGTGTGAAGGGTTCAAAAAATACATATTTAAAAAAGTATTAAATAAACATTAGGTTTTGGGGGGACATTACATGTATACAATGTATATAGAGGCTAGAGCTCATGGTCTTGGGGATAACTATATCTGCACGGTAGATGGGAGGGGCAGGTATGGCGGACGCAGGGCCCCATATCGGGTTCGGGGAGTGCGTCCATGCTATTTACGAGCGATTGCGCACTCCGGTCCCCCGACAGTTTCCCGTTCCCCGAGTGGCTTAAATCCTCAGAAGCTGGACCTTCGCCTGATGTTATGCAATGCCAGGTCCGTTATAAATAAAGCCCCCCTCATCTCCGATCTTATACAGGAGGGGGGTGCGGACCTGATTGGCATTTCGGAGACCTGGTTGGGCACGGAAGGGGGGGTTCCCCTGATAGAGATGTGCCCACCAGGTTTCCATGCATTCCATCAGGCCAGGGCCCAGGGTAGGGGTGGGGGAGTGGCGGTTATTATCAACGAGGGTCTTGAGCCGAGGGAGATCACTGTACCACAGATAACCGGATGTGAGTCCCTCCTTGTGAAGTGGGGCCGTGGGGTTCAGGTGGGTTTACTGATCATGTACCTAGCTCCTTGCTACGTGACAGAAACCCTGCCTGAGCTGTTGGAGATGGTCACCGAGATGGCAGTGGAGATCCCCAGGCTTATGGTCATGGGGGATTTCAATTTGCCGTCGGTGGGGATAGCATCCACATCAGCTCGGGAGTTCATGGCTTCCATGACGGCCTTGAACCTGACCCAGTTAGTGAACGACCCCACTCACATCGGGGGGAACACTCTGGATTTGATTTTTGTCTCTGGACAGTGGTTGAATGATCTGGAATTAGGGGAGTTAGTTATCAAACCCTTGTCATGGTCAGATCATTCACTCCTTCAACTAGACTTTCGAACCACTAACCCCCACCGCAAGGAGACGGAACCGACTCGCTGGTTCCGTCCCAGGCGCCTGATGGACCCTGAAGGGTTCCAGACGGAGCTTGGGCTATTCCCTGAGGATTTAGCCCACAACTCGGCTGAAGCTCTGGTCGCCGCCTGGGATCGGGCGGCGGCTGGCGCTCTAGACCGAGTCGTGCCTTTGCGGCCTCTGACCCGGTGCCGATCTCGTTTAGCCCCTTGGTACTCCGAGGGGCTGAGGGAAATGAAGCGCCGGAAAAGACGCCTAGAGAGTATCTGGAGAGTCAGCCGCTCCGAATCTGACCGGACACTAGTTAGGTCTCAAATTCAGACCTATCTAGTGGCGATGAGGCTGGCAAAACGGGAGTATTTTTCCAAACTCATTGCATCAGCAGATAACCGCCCAGCCGCCCTGTTTAGGGTGACCCGCTCGCTCCTCCATCAGGGAGCGGTAGATGAACCCTTAAAGGGTCGAGCTGAGGAATTTGGACAATATCTGTTTGATAAAATCGCTCAAATTCGGGAGGGGTTGGACACAGACTGGGTGGATCCAGACGGGGTGGAGGAGACAGGTCTTGATGTTATTATCTGGGATGAGTTTGATCCTGTGACTCCTGAGGACATGGACAGGTTAATGGGGAGATTGAATGCGACCACATGTTTATTGGACCCGTGTCCCTCCTGGTTGGTTTTGGCCACCCGGGAGGTGACACGAGGCTGGCTCCAGAAAATTGTGAACGCTTCTTTGATGGAGGGTGTTTTCCCTGCCGCCTTGAAAGAGGCGGTGGTGAGGCCCCTCCTCAAGAAGCCTTCCCTTGACCCAGCTAGTTTAGCAAATTATCGTCCGGTCTCCAACCTTCGCTTTGTCGAGAGTGTGGTTGCACGACAGTTGCCCCAGTACCTGGATGAAAATGTCTATCTTGATCCATTCCAGTCCGGTTTCCGGCCTGGTCACAGCACGGAAACAGCCTTGGTCGCGTTGGTTGATGATCTCTTGAGGGCTTGGGACAGAGGTTGTTCCTCTGTCTTGGTCCTATTAGATCTCTCAGCGGCTTTTGATACCATCGACCATGGTATCCTGCTGCGCCGACTCGAGGGACTTGGAGTGAGGGGCACTGTTCATCGGTGGTTCTCCTCCTACCTCTCCGACCGGTCGCAGACGGTGTTGACGGGGGGACAGAGATTGACCCCAAGGCGCCTCTTATGTGGGGTGCCGCAGGGGTCGGTTCTCTCGCCTCTTCTGTTCAACATCTATATGAAGCCGCTGGGTGAGATCATCCGTGGTTTTGGGGTGAGTTGTCATCTATACACTGATGATACTCAGCTCTATATTTCCACCCCTAACCACCCCAACGAGGCTGTTGAAATGATGTCCCAGTGCCTGGAGGCCGTACGGGTTTGGATGGGGAGGAACAGACTCAGACTAAATCCCACCAAGACCGAGTGGCTGTGGATGCCGGCGGCCCGGTACAGTCAACTAATTCCATCACTGACCATTGGGAACGAACTATTGGCCCCCACGGAAAAGGCTCGTAATCTGGGCGTCCTCCTGGATGCACGGCTGTCTTTTGAAGATCATATGATAGCCGTCACCAGGGGAGCTTTTCATCAGGTTCGCCTGAAACGCCAGTTACGTTCCTTTCTGGATTGGGCTGCCTTATGCACAGTTGCTCATGCCCTGGTTACATCCCGCCTGGACTACTGTAATGCTCTCTACATGGGGCTCCCCTTGAGGGGTACCCGGAGACTCCAACTGGTCCAGAATGTGGCTGCGCGGGTGATAGAGGGAGCACCTTTTGGCTCCCATGTGACACCCCTCCTGCATAATCTGCACTGGCTCCCAGTGGTCTTCCGGGTTCACTTCAAGGTACTTGTTATCACCTTTAAAACGCTCCATGGCCTAGGACCGGGATATTTACGGGACCGCCTACTGCCACCATTAGCCTCTCACCGACCAGTGCGCACTCACAGAGAGGGCCTCCTCCGGATACCGTCAGCTAAACAATGTCGGCTGGAGACCTCTAGGGGGAGGGCCTTCTCTGTGGGGGCCCCTACCCTCTGGAACGAGCTTCCTCTGGGGCTTCATCAACTCCCCGATCTCAAGTCCTTCCGCCGCGAGCTGAAGACGCTGCTGTTTCGAAGAGCAGGACTAGCTTGAACGTAGTTTTAAATTTGGATTTTAAAAAGGGTTTAAATGAGGTTTTAAATTTGTATTTAAAAGTTAGAGCATCAATTGAATTTAACTGTCTATTCTTTTAGCTTTTTATGTATTATATGTTTTTCTGTTGTTTTTGACTGTGAACCGCCCTGAGTCCTTCGGGAGATGGGCGGTATACAAATATAATAAATAAAAAAAAAATAATACAGTCAAGATTTTTTGTTTATCTTCTCCTTTTAATTGCATAACCGCTGAACACCTTTCCTAATAGCTATCATATATATCTTGAAATATTTGTTAAATGAAAAAAATCCATATGTTCTGAAAATTAATATCAAGGCAACTTTTAAAGTTATATCAGAGGTTGTGGTGAAATTACATTTAAAGAAGGATTGACAAGGAGCAATTTACTGACTAACTCAGTCCAAATAAGAACAATCAATTTAAGAAACGTTAGAAGAATTTGAAGAAACCTGAGAGTACACTACTGGGAAAAATATTCAAAGTGATTTACCCTGTTAGTTTGCAAATATGCTGGTCAAACTTCTTATATATCTTCAGAAAACTAACTAGGGAAATCTAGAAACTTTTTGTAAGCCAATACTTTTCATTAGCAGCAAATGTAATTAGTTCAAAACAATATAATATAAAAAGTAAAGAGGGCAGAGCATAAGATACAATGTAAATTGTAATGCATTTCTTTCATCAGTTATGAGAGGAAATGCCTTTAATTTTAGCATAATTTTAATTTGAATTGTACCATATATCATCATCTCACAGCATGCAATATCTCATCAAATATAATTTATTTTATTTCAATCTATTTTTATTAAATCTCTTACTATCAGGAGGTAATGATGACTTTCTTGCAGTGATGTCTTAAATCACTGATAGTATGCTTCCTGGGTGATGAATAACTGATACACTACACAATAATCCCTAATTATGAAAGAATTTGGAAGATAGACATGTCTGGTATTAAGACAGCAAGCCAAACAATCGCACTGACCTTTTAGAAATGATTATTGTACAAATCTGTGGTATACAGATTACAAAATAGTGATGGCTATAGTTTCTGTTTGTTTTTGAATACAACAAATTTTTCCATACTTAATATATTTCAATCCTCATTTCTAATTCTGATTCAGTTTTGATGGACGTGGGGCTCAGGAACAGTGTGTATCTGTACTAAATACCCAGAAATCTAGGTAAATTCTATGCCCGAGAGATGGCATGCCAAAAATAGGAGACTCAGGGGATTTTTAATTAATTATTTTAATCGGGTTTTTAAGGGGAATTTTAAGGGGAATTTTAAGGGGAGGGCGGGAACTGATGGGTTTGGGTTGGAGGGGGGGAGGGTAGTGTTGGGTGGGAGGGTTAGGGCGGGTATTGGGGGTAGCCCGTCGGGAGGGAAACCAGTCCCTGCGCGTGCTCGTGGCGATTATTTAGTGGGTTCGGAGGTTATGGGGGGGGAATGTGTTCCTTTCCGTGAGGGTGGTTCCATTTGCACGGTAAGTGGGAGGGGCAGATATGGCGGAAGGGGGGATCGTATCGGTCTAGGGGGTCACGCGTTCGATGTCTGCAAGCGATCGCGTGCCCCGATCCCTCTGACTTTTCCCGTTCCCCGGATGGTCAAGACCCTCAGAGCCTGGGCCTTCGTCTTATGTTATGCAACGCACGGTCCGTGGCCAATAAGGCCCCCCTAATACACGATCTTATCCAGGGTGGCGCGGATCTTATAGGCGCACGGAGACCTGGTTGGGCACTGAAGGGGGCGTGCCCCTGGTGAAATGTGCCCACCGGGTTTCCGTGCATTCCATCAGCCGAGGGCCCAGGGTAGGGGTGGGGGGGTGGCGGTTGCTATTAAAGAGAGTCTAGAGCCGAGGGAGACCACTGTACCTCAGATCGCCGGGTGTGAATCCCTCTTTGTGAGATGGGGTCATCGGTGTCAGATGGGCTTGCTGGTCATGTACCTGGCTCCTTGCTGCGTGACAGCTGCCCTGCCCGAGCTCCTGGAGGTGCTTGCCGGGGTGGCAGTGGAGACCCCCAGACTTTTAGTCATGGGGGACTTTAACTTGCCATCGGCCGGCTCGTCATCAACAGTGGCTCGGGAGTTCATGGCTTCCATGACGGCCTTGGACCTGACTCAAGTAGTGGATGGCCCCACTCACATCGGGGGTGGCACTCTGGATCTTATTTTTATCTCTGGTCAGTGGTTGAAGGATCTGGATTTGAGAGATGTAGTCATAGAACCTTTGTCATGGTCAGATCACTCTCTCCTTCGCCTGGACTTTCTGACCACCACTCAACACCGCAGGGAGACGGAGCCACAACGTTGGTTCCGTCCCAGGCACCTGATGGACCCGGAGAGGTTCCGGACGGAGCTTGGGCCACTTCCTGAGGGTCTGGCTCACGGCACGGCAGAGGAACTAGCCGCAGCCTGGCAACGGGCTGCGGCTGGGGCTTTAGACCGTGTCGTGCCTCTGCGGCCTCTGACCCGGCGCAGATCCCAACCGGCTCCTTGGTTCTCTGAGGAGCTGAGAGGGATGAAACGCCGGAGAAGACGCCTAGAGAGCTCCTGGAGGTCTAGCCGTTCAGAGGCTGATCGGACACTAGTCAGGTCCTATACTAGGACCTACCTAGTGGCACTGAGGGAAGCGAGGCGTTGCTACGCCTCCTCCCTCATTGCGTCGGCAGATAACCGCCCAGCCGCCCTGTTTCGGGTGACCCGTTCCCTCCTTCACCAGGGGGAGCGGGATGACCCGTTGCAGGGACGTGCTGAGGAGTTTAACGGTTATCTATACGATAAAATCGTTCAGCTTCGAGACGGTCTAGACCAAAATTGCGATGATTCAGATGAGGCGTCTGAGGGTGGTCTTGGTGACATTTTCTGGGATGAGTTTGACCCTGTGGCTCCCGAGGACATGGACAGGTTGCTGGGTAGGCTGAATGCCACCACGTGTTTACTGGACCCGTGCCCCTCCTGGCTGGTGCTGGCCACTCAGGAGGTGACACGAGGCTGGCTCCAGGCGATTACGAGTGCCTCCTTGTTGGAGGGGGTCTTTCCGGCCGCCTTGAAAGAGGCAGTGGTGAGGCCCCTCCTCAAGAAGCCCTCCCTGGACCCGGCTGTCTTAGGTAATTATCGTCCGGTCTCCAACCCGCTCGCGAAGGTTGTAGAGAGTATGGTGGCATATCAGTTTCCCCTGCACCTGGATGAAACTGTCTATCTAGACCCGTTCCAGTCCGGTTTCCAGCCCGGCTACAGCACGGAGACGGCTTTGGTCGTGTTGGTGGATAATCTCTGGAGGGCCAGGGATAGGGGTTGTTCCTCTGTCCTGGTCCTATTAGACCTCTCAGCGGCTTTTGATACCATCGACCATGGTATCCTGCTGCGCCGGTTGGAGGGATTGGGAGTGGGAGGCACTGTTTATCGGTGGTTCTCCTCCTATCTCTCCGACCGGTCGCAGACGGTGTTGACAGGGGGGCAGAGGTTGGCCCCGAGGCGCCTCACTTGTGGGGTGCCGCAGGGGTCGATTCTCTCGTCCCTTCTGTTCAACATCTATATGAAGCCGCTGGGTGAGATCATCAGTGGCTTCGGTGTGAGGTACCAGCTGTACGCTGATGACACCCAGCTGTACTTCTCCACACCGGGCCACCCCAATGAAGCTATCGAAGTGCTGTCCCGGTGTTTGGAAGCCATACGGGTCTGGATGGGGAGAAATAGGCTCAAGCTCAATCCTTCCAAGACAGAGTGGCTGTGGATGCCGGCATCCCGGTACAGTCAGCTGAGTCCTCGGCTGACTGTCGGGGGCGAGTCACTGGCCCCGATGGAGAGGGTGCGCAATCTGGGCGTTCTCCTGGATGAACGGCTGTCTTTTGAAGATCATTTGACGGCCGTCTCCAGGAGAGCTTTCCACCAGGTTCGCCTGGTGTGCCAGTTGCGCCCCTTTCTAGACCGGGATGCCTTATGGCCCCTCGTGGCTCCCGTGTTACACCTATCCTGCACAGGCTGCACTGGCTACCTGTGGCCTTCCGGGTGCGCTTCAAGGTGCTGGTGACAATCTTTAAAGCGCTCCATGGCATAGGGCCGGGCTATTTACGGGACCGCCTACTGCTACCAAATACCTCTCACTGACCCGTGCGCTCTCACAGAGAGGGACTCCTCAGGGTGCCGTCAGCTAGGCAGTGCCGTCTGGCGACACCCAGGGGAAGGGCCTTATCTGTGGGGGCTCCCACCCTCTGGAACGAACTCCCTCCAGGACTTCGCCAACTTCCGGACCTCCGAACCTTTCGTCGCGAGCTTAAAACACACTTATTTATCTGCGCGGGACTGGATTAGATTTTAAAGTTATGGGTTTTAAGGGGTTTTTATTATTTATACTATTTTAAATTTCGGGCAATAGAATAAGTTTTTTAATTGTTTTTTAATCTGTATTTATATGTATTTTAACTGCCTGTGAACCACCCTGAGTCCTTAGGGAGATAGGGCGGTATATAAATTTGAAAAATAAAATGTAGAATTTCTATGTGCAGTATTGCAGGCTAACTCAAAGGCACTTATTAGGAAAATTAAAATGAAACAGAGACAATCAGTCAAGAAATTCTTTCTTGAATTAAATGACATTTTTCAATTAATCACAAAAATGTGTGGACAATCTTCTTTGCTATCCAGAACAAACAGGCAGAGGACTTGGAAAAGAATTAATGGAATAGTAGGCACCAAAGGACTAAATCAAATTTAGTCCAGGCAGAGGTGCATCTTAATTGAATCTTGCTCTATTTTAATTTCCAGCATACTGATGGCAATGGGATCTCAAAGAAATATATGAGTCCCATCTGACTGATTTATCACTTCCAAGCTTCAGCTAATCTCAAATCTAGCTGACTTTTGGTCTCTTTGATTAGTAGTATCTCCAAGTTTTAAAACTTTATAATTTAAATCAATCTAAATTTATTGAAATTAAGTTAGAATATTAATGTTGATGAGATCTGTTATATTATTTTCTGTCACTAGGATCAATTATATTTACTTTTATGAGAGATTTTTAAAAAAACGTTGACATCTCTCCAAAAAACAAGTTTTGAACACATTCATTTTATAAATGTGTTCTTTTGATCTGTACCATATATAAAAGAAAAGAAAAGCTTTTGAAAATGGATGTGAAAGAATATACAATAAATAAACAGGAAAATAGAATTCCATGTTAATTTAAAACATTTACAAATTGAATTCCAATATACAAAATGAAACCTGTGGACAGATTTATATTGCTCTTTTCTGCAGCCAACACTCAGCTAAGTCAAAATGAACAATCAAAAAGAAAACAAAGCCCTAATCAAGGAAGTTCCAAGTACACCCTCACCAAAGCTGGCAATGCAAGCTACTATATGTAAATATAAAGCAAACCTCATAGTCACAGCCACCAGCAATAACGATGATATCTTGTTGGGTAATGAACATCTGCAAGCAATCAAATTTGAGGAATGCCAATGATTTCATAAATTTATATTTAATATTCAAATGAAAGATTGTGATTATCCTTACGCCAAGTCTGAAAAACTAATTTGACACCACCCCCACCCCCATCTTAACTCTGTTTGTACACGTGTTGACTTGTTTCTAACCAACCAGAGCAACACGGTTTTACCATCTTACTTCCATGGCTCACAACCTCATATTTCTTATAGGGTTTTCAGTCTTTTCTTTTTAATCTTGTATTATCTAGAACTACAAATACATCGAACAAAGAAAAAGAAACAGTTTTGAAGAAATGTTTCAAAAACTATTTGGCAATAATTGATAATAGTATCATGTTCAAATTAATAGCTTTGCAAAACATCTGATATTTGAGATATTTATGGGTATACTGACTATCAATGCTTTTATCAGAAAAATTGATAACTGAATTATCAGACAGATTCATTAAAGTTCATTCCATTAATGACACCCCTAAAGTGTTCGATTTACAATAGAATAGACAATATTTTTATTGGTGCAACAAACCTATAGAAAAGGCAGACTGATAATGCAAAATGCACAGGACCATTACACTAAAATTGAGAAGAACATTGAGCATTATAAGCACCACCACCACCATCATCACCACCACCATCACCACTATTGTTATTCTTTATTTTTGAAACTACTCTGAGTTATTTTAAAATCTCAAAACCATTACAAAACAGTATTACCTATTTGTTGCATTCATAACTGAAAGAGGGCTCTACAACTGCAAAATAAAAATAAAAATCATCTCTCTATTCTTAGACCCCAATTCATATTAAAACATAGATATAGTAACGATTAGGATTATGAAAGCACTTTAAAAGTTGTGTTCTCCAATGCGTGAGACCATGAGCAGCACACACTCTTCCAATTAATAAAGAAGCCACATTCAGCTTAAAATGAAATAACTTTACTGCATTTGCATTGATCATCAGAACATACCCATTTAAATAATAGCTCTTATCAAAATCTGTTAATAGCTATTATATATGTCATCCTTGAACTAACGAGCTACCCTATTAGCTCCAAGCATAAGCAGAACAGAGAAAACAACCAGTCAGAGAATCAAACTATAATTATACAGGCATAATGTAAATATTTTAAATAAACAAATGAAAATAGTTTCTACAAACTAACCATTTAAATGTAGTATAAGAAGAAAAATGACCAATCATACTATTCACTTGGTTTTCATGCCTTATGAATATTTCTGTTGAATAAGTGGAAAGACATTTACTGATGCTGCATCTGGTTTTATAGAAACCAGTATTCCAATAATTCACAATGAGACAAAACCATCTATCAAAGCCAATAATAAATCTAGATAAATGCCTTCCCTCAAAACACAATTTTACCATTCATACCTACTACTCATTCATCTACTGTTGCGGATATGTACTCATTAAAATAGGAATGATAAAAACTAATACTATTAAAATTAGTAACAAAACAAAAAAATATTCCTAGCTGCGATGGGGCTACAAAATTAATTGTTCTTATTATCAAATATAAATAGAAACCAGATATAGAAATATCACAGTAAGGTAACCCTTAAAGAATATTTCAAAACTTTTATTTTATCCTTACCAATGTTTCAGCTTATTTAGCTTCGAAAACATCAATGCATACAATATGATATAATATAATGTTATATATTAATTAAACGTATATGTTATATATACATTTAAGTGGTAATTATTCTATGGTCCAGCATTTTGGATTCCAAATAGATCGTTAAGGCATCAGGATCAAAAGCAAGAGATTGTGAATTCAGCCTTAGTCATGAAAGCCAGCTATGTGACTTTAAGCCAGTTACTCTCTCAGGCCAATTCACAGGGTTGGTGTTGTGGGGAAAATAGAGGAGGAAGGAATGTTGAATATGTTAACCAGTTTGAGTTTTTTGTAAAGTGATATAGATAGATAGATAGATAGATAGATAGATAGATAGATAGATAGATAGATAGATAGATAGATAGATAGATAGATAGATAGATAGATAGATAGATAGATAGATAGATAGATAGAATAAAGAAATAAACATTTAGTGCTCTGAAGACAATTTTTCTAATTCTTCAGTAGGAAATATTTAACTGAACTACCTCAAGGTTGATTCACCCTTCCATCCTTCAGAGGTTGGTCAAATTAAGACCCAGATTGTTGGGAGCAATATGTTGATTCTGTAAACCACTTACAGTGCTATTAAGCGTTATGAAGCAGTAGAGCAGGAGTGTCCAAACTTGGTCCCTTTAAGACTTGTGGACTTCAACTCCCAGAGTCCCTCAGCCAGCAAAGCTGGCTGAGGAACTCTGGGAGTTGAAGTCCACAAGTCTTAAAGGGACCAAGTTTGGACACCCCTGCAGTACAGGCTCATCCAGATAGGCCATGCCTTCTCCTCTTGTCCTCCTGTATGTAAGACACCCCTCCATTTTTAAGTAAATATTTTAAAGAAAAAGTACTGTCTTATACACTGAAAAATACAGTATGCCTTCTTTTGAAAATGACTCTATCTTGAATCTACGATAATGGCTTATATAATTTTCCATTTCCTCTAAAATAAACAATTAAAAACCTATGTCCATTGATTCAATAATACATACATACATACATACATACATACATACATACATACGTACGTACATATATCTATATATCTATATATATAGATATAAAATTCCCATTATATATATATATATATATATATATATATATATATATATATATATATATATATATATATATATATATATATATATATAAAATTCCCATTTCTTTGTCTTTAACATCAGACAGTTGGATAGACTTCTAAATAGTTGTTCTGGAAACCAATATTCAATATGTTACTTTGATGTTGTAATTGTATAAGTTTTAAACCTGTCTATAATAAAGGTGTTTCTCTGTGAACTGCTAACAAACTCCAAATTCTTGGAAGATTTTTAAAAGCAAAATGAATCTAGCAGTTCTCTTTATTTTAAAAAGTGAATACACAGGCTACATACTATAAAAATATTTTATAACACAGATACTGGATATTACATTCTAAAACAGTTTCCATGCTGGGTTGGAACTGAATGAAGACTGAATCAATTACTAATAGCTTGTCCCCAAAAGCTTATATTTATCTCAGATCTTTGATATCTATACAAATTTGGTTGTCAACTGTAAATACCAGGAACAAAACTCCAGAGTTTATTTTTAAACATAACATGTCAATGATGTTGATTGAGCAGACTATTAAAAATCAAAATTAAATGGTCTTGAAAATTAAGCAGGGCATAAAAATGTAATATTCTAAATTTGTAATACATGAATTTCAGAATAAGTTTTATGTTTATCCTATCTCTTCAGTTTGGATTAAACACAATGTTCAACTCTCAAAAGCAATCTGAAAAGCTACTTTATCAAGCCATGAAGAAGTTACAGTGTAATTTGAGTCTTATATTTCCTTTTTTCCACATTTTTAATAGTGTACAGAATTTTTAGTAACTTACTGAAATTACATAAACATAATTGCAATTATTAATAGAAATTCAGATTTTACAATTATGTTACAAATTACATACATGAACAGTGTATGTAAAATTTAATGCAAATTTTTTCAGGGGATCTTGTTTTTCCTAAGTTTATGAACTATCTAATAGTACTTTCTCATGATAATTTTTATACATTGTAAGATGATTGTGTATCCACCGACTGCCTGATCTGCATCCAGAAATTCAAATTTAATTTTGTGAAATTTAGAGGAGATCACTGTACAGAAGAAATCCTACTTGGGTACATTGAAAAGGAAGGAAGGAAGGAAGGAAGGAAGGAAGGAAGGAAGGAAGGAAGGAAGGAAGGAAGGAAGGAAGGAAGGAAGGAAGATGAGAAATAGGTTCTTAAATTTCCATTCCTGATGGATTACTGATATCAAGAACAATGTGCAGATTGGATTACCAACTGCTTTTAAGGAGCCTCTTAAATTACACTTTGGTAAAAATATTTGACAAATTTGGGTTTTGACAAAAGCTGTCAGGAGACAGGAATATTGTAGGTAAAATAAAAGCATACTGAATATCTTGCCCCTTTTGCTATTGTTATGCTACTACAATGCTCTCCTTGATGAATAGAATAGAATAGAATAGAATAGAATAGAATAGAATAGAATAGAATAGAATAGAATAGAATAGAATTTTTTATTGGACAAGTGTGATTGGACACACAAGGAATTTGTCTTGGTGTATATGCTCTCAGTGTACATATGATAGTCATAGGGTACAAATAAACAATCAGGAAATGTAACTAGATGCAAGAAATGACTGCAGGATCAAAATCTGATTTTGTCTTTATACTTAATGGGGGTGTGGTTATTGGTTTCTGTTCTAGGGTTTTTCCTTGCAAGCCACTTGGAGACACCAAGTGTGAGATGATGGTCATATAAATTTTCTTAATAAATGATAAATGCATAAAAATAAAAGTTGGGTATGTGAATATATATATTGGATAAAAGCATTCTTTAAATTTCTCCAAAATTACTGACTTTGTCCAGTAATGTCTCAAAAGCAGGATTACACTAGTGAAAAAATCCAATAGAAGGTATTTTTGTTAAGTTTTCTCTTGGGAAATATGGTTAATTTCAGACTGCTGGAGGTAGGATTTAAAGAAAAGGTATCTACTCTTTAATCATACACACAAGAAAATTCAGGTCCTCTCTTAAAAATTTCCCACAAGCTCTGTTATCCTTTCAAATAATTTCTGAAATAATTTTATTTTTCAAAATTTATTGAGAATTGACACCAAAAATGCTGGAGAATTTCTGTCCTTAACACAAAACTCCTTTCATACCTATCCCATACACAATCTAAATTAAAAATCACTCAACTTCATTTTAAGAACACAGGCCCAAACAGCAATATATTTAATATAAAATATAAGATCTGTGCAAAAATATAAGTTGATATATATATATAAATAAAGGTACTACATATTTATATATCAAATATAAATTGATTCTTTTTACATTAATGTTAAGCTTTAAATGGTTCTATCTAAAAATTTTATTATGCTTCACTGAGGATTAACAAAATAATAACCTTATTCATCTATGTTTTTGAAGACACAAAACAAATACAAAAAACTCATAATCACAATATTAAATAAACTGCATTGTTCAGTATCTGTAATATGGTACATTAGCAGAAAAGTATTTGCACCCCAGGGAATTAGAGCCCCATGAAATATTTTTTGGACATGACCATCATTAAGAAAAGGGGAAATGCAGTTAGATTTAATGCCTTGAATAGGAAATAGATGAAGACTTTTAAAAAAGAAAAAGAAAAAAAGAATCTGGCAAATAGGTCTGACTCTAGAAGAAAAGTACTTAAATAAAAATATGAAGAAAATGTGGTCCAGAAACAGAGGCAAGAATTCTATTCTGAGATTGGATATTGTTTGTTTGTTTATTAATGCATGCCTTTGAATAGGTTTTTGACTCCTGGCAACTAACTGGATAAGTCCTTGCACTTTTCTTGGCACAGTTTTTATTTATTTATTTTTTTATTTATTTTTTATTTTATTTATTTTATTTGTCACAACATTATATATAAGCTTAAGCATGAAATAACTATACGATATATAAGCATATATATAACCATAAGTATGTAACTATATGAAATTGTATACAATCAAAGGGAACATTAGGACAGGAACGGTAGGCACGTTGGTGCTCTTATGCACGCCCCTTACAGACCTCTTAGGAATGGGGTGAGGTGAATAGTAAATAGTCTTTGGTTAAAGCTTTGGGTAGTTTGGGAAGAGACCACAGAGTCTGGTAGTGCATTCCAGGCATTAACAACTCTGTTACTGAAGTCATATTTTCTGTAATCAAGATTGGAGCGGTTCACATTAAGCTTAAATCTATTGTGTGCTCGTGTATTGTTGTGATTGAAGCTGAAGTAGTCTTCAACAGGAAGGACGTTGTAACAGATGATTCTATGAGTTAAGCTTGGGTCATGTCGAAGGCGGTGGAGTTCTAAATTTTCTAAACCCAGGATTTCAAGTCTGGTGGCATAAGTTATTTTGTTGTAATCAGAGGAGTGGAGAACTCTTCTTGTAAAATATTTCTGGACATGTTCAATTGTATTAATGTCCAAAATGAGGTATGGGTTTCAGACAGGCAAGCTTTATTCAAGAATTGATCTAGCAAATGTTTTATATGCTCTGGTTAATAGTGTAGTGTTTCTGGAGAAGTTGTTCAAAAGTGATTTACTGCTGCCTCACTCCTACAGTTGTGAGAAAGAGAGGCTGACCAAAGGTTACCAAGTGGCTTTGAGCATTTCTGGGGTCTCCAACGTTGGCAACTTTAAGCCTGGTAGCCAAGCAAAGCTGGCTGGAGAATTCTGGGAGTTGAAGTCCACCAGGCTTAAAGTTGTCAACGTTGGAGACCCCTGCATTAGGTGACACTAGAACTTCTGAACTACTGGTTTCTAGCCTTGTGCCTTACAGCAACTGGATAAACTAATTTGCATAGCAATTCACAATATGCTTGTCTTTTCATCTGCTTTTAAAACCAAGGAACGCAAGTAACACTCACACAGAAAAATTTAGTGCCTTTAGACCAGTTCAGGATTCAAATTAAAGGCCCCAAAGCATAGACCGCTTCAAACTGCTTTTACTGTGGCACCCAATCTATCTTTTCTTCATCGATGGTTTTCTAATACTTAGAAAACTATACTATACTATTATACTATTTCTGTAACATAGCAAATATGCCCTCCTTTTAAAGGTATATAATAGTTTGAGTGAACTACAGAGAAAGAACTTGCTCATGAGGGCCCAGCCTATTTGCGGACCATTGCTTCCCTTACTGCCTGAAGTGGTAGTGTTCCTGTTAAAAAAAAAATTAAGTTGTCATGTTACCATTACCTTGGCAGGCGTAGCCTCTTTCTTCATAGCCGGCATTACATAAGCACTTTCCTATGGGTACTAGCCATTCTCCTTCAGTACTGCAGTACATCTTGGGTGGGTCTTCCTCTTTGGAATGATTAACACAAGAGCCTTGCACTTCCACCAGTGACTGGGAATCCATAGGTACTGTATCTGGAAACATGGCCAGGTTCTTTATAGTAAAAGGGCATTTTTTGAAGTACACTCGTACTGATACTAAGGCCACACATGCACCCACATCTTGAAAAGCCAAATAAAATCCTTTCCTGCTCACAGGTCCCACTTCACGAACTTCTGTATTGAGCTTAAGAATCCGATCCCCAAGATCCATCTGAGTGAAGCTCTCATCGGCAGCAATGGTATCAATCTTTGTAAACTGGTGTTCTCTGAATTTGACAGAATGGTCATCATCAGATTCCATATAATACAAATTAAAAGTTTCCTTACAGGTGCCCAGAACCAATGGGATACTGTTACAATCCCTCAGAGTAAATTTGAGTTCCACATAGATTTTCTGAGCTGAATTGCGTGGTATCCAATTTGTCCTTAACCAATTATTTTGACTGTGATCCATGACGTTGCAGACCTGGTAAGTTCTGATTGGAGTATAGTTCTCATCAACACCACTTATTTCTTCCCACTGAAAAGAAGCATAAAAATAAATTAGCTAAACAAAAAACTGTATGTAGTCACTAATAATCAGACAAATCACAAAATGGTGATTTCTTGAAAGGTTATCACCAAGGAGAAATCTTATCATTTCAGAAGCACAATGACATTATGCAACAATGCAATTGTTACAAATCCATAAACATTTTACTCATATTTTTTTCATTTAAAACTTGTAAGTTGGCAAAAATATTTTTTCAAAAGTTTCCAAGAAGACTGTAACATTAAAACCCTCTGACTCCCATCTCTCTTTTATATCTCTTTTTTGAGAGCTTTATAATATATATATATATAGTATATATTCAAAGTCCTTAATTTATTGTTTCTTTATTTAAATTTCACAGAAAAGGGTAAACACTTCCTTTTGATGACAAAGAAAATGGATATACCACAACAAAGGTGACAAAATGAAGCTGAGCTAAAAAAAATTCATAACAGAGAATAGAATAGAATAGAATAGAATAGAATAGAATAGAATAGAATAGAATAGAATAGAATAGAATTTTTATTGGCCAAGTGTGATTGGACACACAAGGAATTTGTCTTGGTGCATATGCTCTCAGTGTACATAAAAGAAAAGATACGTTCATCAAGGTACAACATTTACAACACAATTGAAGGTCAGTATGAATGTATCAGTATCAGTATCAGTCAGAGTGGATGGAAAAGAAAAAAATAGACAAAACAAAGCAATAGAGTTATTTTAGGAAAACTGATAAAATGCAAAATCTTAAAAATAACAATCTATCATAAATTAGATCGAGTCACTTTCACTACAAAAAAGAAGAAGAAGAAGAAGAAGAAGAAGAAGAAGAAGAAGAAGAAGAAGAAGAAGAAGAAGAAGAAGAAGAAGAAGAAGAAGAAGAAGAAGAAGAAGAAGAAGAAGAAGAAGAAGAAGAAGAAGCCTCATACCTCCGCTTACTTGGGATGAAAGAGGAAGTATTTTAAAGCACTAAAGTAAAACAATAAAAGTTTACGATCATAAGCAAGCAATGAGGCATAAAGCAAGTCAGCATTCAGCCAGGCTATTAAAAATTAGACTTTTAAAAGTGATGTTAAAAATAGAACGTACACTTAAAAATACAAGCAGCTGCAAAAAAAAAATAAATGAAGCCCTAATCACTCCAGTCACTCTTACCGAGAATTGGAACCATTAAAATTTCTCCTCCCCCCCACCAGTCAAGTTTGTGGTTCTCCAAAGGTTAGTGTAGGTTATCCCTAGTTACTCCAGTTCAAATCTGGGGAGCACACTGCCAAAGAACCAGCTTTGGTAACAAAAACAATCACTTGTTGGCATGGAGGGAAAAAAAGCCCCACCTTCAGAGCACCATTTTTTAGGACCCTGCCATTTTCTGGGTCCGAAGAAATTGTTAACCTTGAAGTTTTAGTAGGCAAGAAAAAGAAACACAAAACACTTGTTCTTTACTTGTGATTGCTTTGGTAATTCTGAACCATGCCAATTAATCCTAAAATATATTTATAATGCAAATTTCCATTTTTAAATTTGGAAAGCTTCAACATGTGGAGGATAGTTATTTTTTTAATTTTGTAATTAAAGGAATATAATTAAGCATTCCTCAAACATTCTTAAACTTTAATCATAATCAGTAGTATCCATTATTCCCAGTAAGTTTATTCACAAGTGAATTGCACTTTTGATTATAATGTACATAATGTTCAGTTTCCAACATTTGGTAAAATAATATGTCCTCTGCTACTCAAATAAAACTTTAAAATATATTCTAAATAGTTACAGAAAACATTAAAACATATTGTCTAAACAATTACAGAATGAACTATTCAAATACCACTTGCAATAGCAATATGTTGGAAGACACATAACTAATAGGCAAAATGATATAACAATTATCTATTTATAAAAAAATAAAATTAAAAAAGTGTATACTGAATAAATTAATCTCAAAAATTTTAATTTGATTAATCCAATTATGGACTGTGGCTTTCACAATAACCTTAGTAGAGAATGCCAGTCTTATCTAATTCAAAATTCGCTCTCTTGATTTTTAGTTTTACTTTCAGAAAGGCGGATAAATAACATACACATTTGATTCTTTGATTAAGTGCTATCAAGTACCACAATATGTCCCTGAATTTTTAAAAATTAGTCTGTGAAGTGCAGCTAAAGGAAGAGAAAATAACCAGGAAGCTTTGTTTAATATACATGGAAAGACAATTTTGACTTGCTGCTTGTGCAATAGGTCTAAAGTCAGAAAAAGAATTTTATTGTAAAATATGCTGGAACAAGTTTGACTGACAGCATCTTGCAATTTATTTCAGAAGCCACTTTATGCTTCTGACTAATATTGATTTAGCATAGAGTTGTATCATGTTGAACTGCGTAAAACATACTATAGAATTTTTAGCATAAAACCTACATAACAAATCTATCCATATGTTCCTAGTGTGAACATGATTTATTGAAAAAAACGTTAAAACATTTTCAAGCAAGTTCAATCCATAATTGGATCTATCAAATTAAAATTTATGAGATTAATTTATTCAGTATATACTATTTAAGTTTTTTTTTTAATTTTAACCGTCATAAAAATAACAAATACAGATTATAGCAGCCAATGATATTTTTTTCCTAATAAATCTCCCATTATTGAGTATGTCTGTGATACAAGATTGTGATTCATATTGGTTTCATAAATTGACACAGTTGACAAATATTTGCAAACTTTATACTATGTTTACTCAGTTTTATAACTACTAATGATCTTGCAATTCAGAGGCCAAAGTTGATTTAGGATCCAATCTGGGTCAATTACCAGGACCAGTTTTCAGACCCGTACTGGAGCTACCTTCAGGTACCCTTTCTCTAGCTAACCTTTCTCTACCTAACCTTTCTCTAGCAGAGTGTGACTTATAATTGTCTACATTATAGCTTCTTGTTATGCGGAAACATTGGTTCATTAATAATAGGCTTTTTTATGAAACTTCATTCCCCAGTGGCATTTTCAATCACATTGCCTCCTGATACAAAATAAATAATATTTTATCAATTGGGCTGATTGTTTGAAAGAACCTGAAAGGGATGTAGTGATTCAGTAGCTAAGACACTGAGCTTGTTGATCAAAAGGTCGGCAGTTCAGCAGTTCGAATCCCTAGTGCTGCGTAATGGGGTGAGCTCCCATTACTTGTCCCACTTCTGCCAACCTGGCAGTTCAGAAACATGTAAGAAATGCAAATAGAAAAATAGGGACCACCTTTGGTGGGAAGGTAAGAGCACTCTGTGTGCCTTTGGCATTTAGTCATGCCGGCAACATGACCACGGAGATGTCTTTGGAAAGCGCTGGCTTTTTGCCTTTGAAATAGAGATGAGCACCACTCCCTAGAGTCAAGAATGACTAGCACATATATGTGAGGGGAACCTTTACTTTTACCTTTACTTGAAAGAAAATAATGTTTAAATGTCTCTCCATTCAACTTTTTTTTTAAATTATTGTTTGAGTAGAGACATTTGATTTCCTAGAGATATCTTAAATAATTTCAAACTATTCCTCAAGTATTCCTGCATAAATGAATTTCAGATGATTAAAAGTGACTGCCAAAATTTTGAACTAATTTTGAGATTCTATATTATGTAAGATATAGTCAACGTTTAGGTATTGTGTTTTCAGATGTCATATAGTCATTCATATCTGTCTACCTCTTGGTTTGAGATCTTAATAGAGAATATAATGTATATAGTGTTCTAATAGTTTCTATAGTTCCCTTCCTGAAAACAACTAACTGCCAATACCTGGATATATAGAAACATGTGAGTTGAATTCCCAGTAGAAAATTTGTACCACATAGAATCATCAGGGGTGAAATCTAAAAATTTTCCCTACCGGTTCTGTAGGCATGGCTTAATTGGTGGGCGTGGCTTGGTGGTCAGATGACTGAGTGGGCATGGCCAATAACAATAAATAATAAAAATAATAAACAAAGTATAAAAAACAATAAGAGGTATCAAAAACCAACTTTCACATTTTACAAACACAACACAACACAACTGACTCACACACAATGTAAAAGCAGCTGCACTTCCCACTTCACACAGCCACAAAAAGCTCAAAAACCAACTATCACACTTTACACATACACAACTCACACACACACACACTCACAAAATGCCATATACGGCTTTCTGAGATTTTGTGTGTTTGTGTAGTTAGAGTGAAACACTACAGAAACACACCAAATCTCAGAAAGCTGCACAAATATTTTATTTTATTATTTTATTTTATTTTATTGTGGACTTCAAATCCCAGAGTTCCTCAGCCAGCAAAGCAGGAAGTCAAAGCAAGCTTTTTTTTTCCTTCAGTAGCTGAAGAAAACATGCCGTTGCCAGCCCGAAAGAGCAGTAATTATAGGTAAGTGAGGAAGGGGAATTGGCTGGGCTTGGGTGGGGGCTCTTATAAGTGGGGGCTGTTAAAAAGTGAGTTTAAAACCTGTGAGGATCAGGAAACTCCTCTGGGATCACCAGAGGAGGCTTTTAAAACCTCGGGTTTTTTTCTTTTTTTTTTTCCCCCTTCGGCTGAAGAGGGGTTTTTTTAAAAAATTTTTAAAGTGTTCTGAGATCTCTGCTCAGCCCCGTGATCATCAGAGGTTTTTTTTTTTTACTTTTTAAGGCATGTTTCAGCTGAAGAAAAACTTTTAAAAGTAATAATAATAATAATAATAATATTTTAATTTGTATACCGCCCTTCTCCCGAAGGACTCAGGGCGGTGAACAGGCAGATAAAATACAAACATACACAATAGTTAAAAACAACCCTTAAAAAACTGATTTAAATTTGCCCAAAAATTTAAAATAACAATACACCCCATAAAATTACAAAAATTTAAAAACCCATAAAATTCAATTAAAATTTAAAAGTAAAATCAAGCTAGTCCAGCCATACGAAATAAATAAGTTTTAAGTTCGCGGCGAAAGGTCCTAAGGTCAGGTAGCTGTCGAAGCCCGAGGGGAAGTTCGTTCCACAGGGTCGGAGCCCCCACAGAGAAGGCCCTCCCCCTGGGGGCCGCCAGTCGACACTGTTTGGCTGACAGCACCCTGAGGAGTCCCTCTCTGTGGGAACGCACCGGACGATGGGAGATAGAGGCCGGCAGTAGACGGTCCCATAAGTAACCCGGTCCTAAGCCATGGAGCGCTTTAAAGGTGGTAACCAATACCTTGAAGCACACCTGGAAAACAACAGGTAGCCAGTGCAGTCTGCGCAGGATAGGTGTTACGTGGGAGCTCCGAA
The DNA here is from genome assembly GCF_028640845.1 of Ahaetulla prasina. NCBI lineage: Eukaryota > Metazoa > Chordata > Lepidosauria > Squamata > Colubridae > Ahaetulla > Ahaetulla prasina. Next base: position 39,482,591 of record NC_080543.1, on the reverse strand, counting down.
CCGCTCCCTCAATAACCCACGCAGCCGCATTCTGGACTAGCTGAAGTCTCCGGGTGCTCTTCAAGGGGAGCCCCATGTAGAGAGCATTGCAGTAGTCCAGGCGAGAAGTTATGAGAGCATGAGTGACCGTGCATAAGGCATCCCGGTCCAGGAAGGGACGCAACTGGCAGATCAGGCGAACCTGATAAAAAGCTCTCCTGGAGACGGTTGCCAAATGGTCTTCAAAGGACAACCGACCATCCAGGAGCACGCCCAAGTTGCGTACCTTCTCCATCAGGGCCAATGACTCACCCCCGATAGACAGCCGCATCTGCAGCTGACTGTACCGAGGTGCCGGCATCCACAGCCACTCCGTTTTGGAGGGATTAAGTTTGAGCCTGTTCCTCCCCATCCAGACCCGTACGGCTTCCAAACACCGGGACAGCACTTCAACAGCTTCACTGGGGTGGCCCGGGGTGGAAAAGTACAGCTGAGTATCATCAGCGTACAGTTGGTATCTCACCCCAAAGCCACTGATGATCTCACCCAGTGGCTTCATATAGATGTTGAACAGAACAGGTGCGGCACCCCACACATGAGGCACCTTGGAGTCGATCTCTACCCCCCTGTCAACACCGTCTGTGTCCGGTCAGAGAGGTAGGAGGAGAACCACCGAAAAAAAAAAAGTAAAAAAAAAACCCTCTGCTGATGGTGCGGCTCAGCAGAGGCAGGGGGGGCGGGGCCAGGGATTTTTGCTACCGGTCCTCCGAACCAGCAGCTGCCATCGCTACCTAATCGGGGGAGCCGGTGCGAACCGGGAGCATTTCACCCCTGAGAATCATATCTGGCTATCCATGTCTGATGAATCTAGTCAGTATAAAATCAAAATGTCAGCGTTCCAGCTTCCGGCATAATATGGCTTCCAAAGCTAACACAAAGATGTGGTGCCTCCTGGTCCTGGTAATGCATTAACTGGGGGGGGGAAAATTCACATATACTAACTAAAAAATTTACACACACACATACACACACACACACACACACTTAACAATGGAGATGGCATGACATAATGTTACATTATATCATTGTATATCTCTCTCCTCTGAAAGTTTACAATAAAGTGGATTTTATCCCATTCTCATAGCTCCTTATGCAGGAATTCTTTACCAGAACTTTTGATTAACTCATAGCTATCACCCATTTTCTAAGACTAGTGTACGATTTCTGTGATCAAATAAACCACACATCAATCTTATTTTGATTAAAATATTTTTTGTCATATCAGTGTTTTTCTGATATGCATTTATATTTACTGATAAAATGCCATATTATAAATGAATCTACGTACTTACTGTACTATGTACAGCCTAGTTGAAAATTACAGATCTCTCTCTCTTTGCTGTGTCACCTGTAAAGTAATGGAATCTATCATCAACCAATCCATTACCCTCCATCTAGAAACAACCAAAGCTTCTCTAATAAGCAATTTGGTTTCAGAAAAAAATTATCATGTAATTTACAACTACTTCACTGCAAAAACATATGGACTACAAATCTTGATCAGGGCAAAGCAATAGATGCAATCTACATAGACTTCTGTAAAGCTTTTGACTCAATGGTACATGATAAACTTCTCCTAAAACTAAAATCCTACGGCATCTCAGGACCCTTCCACAATTGGATAACAGCTTTTCTATCAAACAGACAACAAGTGGTCAAAATTGGCAATGCTCTATCAAATCCTGTTCCTGTTAAAAGTGGAGTTCCCCAAGGCAGCGTTCTTGGACCAACACTCTTCATATTATACATTAATGATCTCTGTGACTATATTACAAGTAATTGTGTTCTCTTTGCTGACAATGTCAAACTATTTAATACCACCAACAATACAGCTATCCTCCAAAAAGACCTTGACTTTTTATCTGAATGTTCTAAAACTTGGCAACTCCAAATCTTAACCAGCAAATGCTCAGTCTTATATATTGGAAAAGAAAACCTAAACACTAAGTACAAGCTTGATGGACATTACTTTACTGATGTCCCCCACCCTGTTAAAGATCTTGGAGTTTTCATATCAAATGATCTAAGTGCCAAAGCCCACTGCAACTACATCGCAAAAAAGGCCTTAAAAGTTGTAAACCTAATCTTGCGCAGCTTCTTCTCCAAAAACACTACACTACTAACCAGAGCATATAAAACATTTGCTAAACCAATTCTTGAATACAGCTCGACTGTTTGAAATCCATACCACATTTCTGACATCAATACACTTGAACATGTCCAGAAATATTTTACAAGAGTTCTCCACTCCTCTGAATACAACAAAATTCCTTATACCACCAGACTTGAAATCCTGTGTTTAGAAAATTTAGAACTACGCCGCCTTCGACATGACCTGAGTTTAACTCATAGAATCATCTATTACAATGTCCTTCCTGTCGAAGACTACTTCAGCTTCAGTTGCAACAATACACGAGCACACAATAGATTTAAGCTTAATGTGAACCGCTCCAATCTTGATTGCAGAAAATATGACTTCTGTAACAGAGTTATCAGTGCTTGGAACACATTACCTGACTCTGTGGTCTCTTCTCATAATCCCCAAAGCTTCAACCAAAAACTATCTACCATTGATCTCACCACATTCCTAAGAGATCTGTAAGTGGCGTGCATAAGAGCACAAACATGCCTACCGTTCCTGTCATATTGTTTCCTTTCATTATATCCAATTAATATAGTCATTACATACTCATACTCATATATATGCTTATATATTGTACAATCATTTCATGCTTATGCTTTTATTTACTGTGTGACAAAAATAAATAAATTAAAATAAAATAAAATAATGCTGGATCCAAATGTTCTTTTATGTGGTATTTTACTGTAACTTGTTGATATTTATTTTCTTTGTTTCTTTTTTCTTTTGCTTTTCTGCTGAATTTTATATCTGATCACTTGAATAGGCATAAAGCTGTAGAAATAAACTAAACAAATCTAAATTAGTGACAAAGACCTTTTATCATTTCAAAGTCTATATGATAAATTATAGAAATTAAATAAAATTATAAAATTATCTGAATAAGGGACAAAGGGAATAAAGAAGATCATAATTAAGTCTCTCATCTATTTTATCAACAGCCATTTTGTGTACAACTGTTTAATTTATACATGATGAAAGAAGATTCAAAGACAGCTTACCTATAAAAATGAAAGCTAAATTTAATATACGGAACAAAACTAATGAAACTAATTTTAAGTTTTGTTTGATGTTGTTATATGATGTTGATCATCACTTTGCTTTGATTTAAAGTTTGTTATGTTACTCATAACTGATATTTTACATTTAATGGAATATTTATGCATACATATGCCACAACTTTATTCATCCTCTAGTATGTTTATATTTAAAGAGCAAAGAAGTATGAGTGGTTAGCTCAGCATTCAACTGATTGGAAGTAATATTATACATATGAAGACAGAAATAGCTTTTTAACTAAGGGCATACATTTGTTTTAGTAAAAGAAAGACACATTTGATAGAAGTATGGAGAAAAGATAATTGAATGTGTCAGCATTTGGAAGAGACAGTCTATCAAGAAATTCTTTTGTATAGTCATGACTAAAATGAATGGAATCACTAAACTTTTACCTAATAACATAATGAGGAAATGGATTCCCAGGAGGTAAAGTAATGACAAGCCTAAATAAGTAAAAATGACAGAATATTTTTTCTGCTAGAATACCTGGTAATATATTTAGCATATGACCATATCAGATGCTAAATTGTCACAGGCAATTTATACATATTCAAAAGGGTGGAGGGGAAACCCTAGCAAAATTTGGTGCTACTTCCTGAGAACATTTTTTGCTCACAATGTAGGCCTCACAAAAGTCATTGGAGCATAAAGAAGTTAAACCAAACAGCTATTTCTCACTATTGTTATCTTATATTAGCAATCGTCTTATCTCTTCTGCAGAATAAATACTAACCAGAGCATATAAAACATTTGCTAGACCAATTCTAGAATACAGCTCACCTGTCTGGAACCCTCACCACATTTCTGACATCAATACAGTTGAACGTGTCCAGAAATATTTTACAAGAAGAGTTCTTCACTCCTCTGAAAACAACAAAATACCTTATCCCACCAGACTTGAAATCCTAGGCTTAGAAAACTTAGAACTCCATCGCCTTCGACAAGACCTAAGTTTAACTCATAGAATCATCTATTGTAATGTCCTTCCTGTTAAAGACTACTTCAGCTTTAATTGCAATAATACAAGAGCAACCAATAGATTTAAACTTAATGTTAACCGCTTTAATCTAGATTGCAGAAAATATGACTTCTGTAACAGAATCATCAGTGCTTGGAACACTTTACCTGACTCTGTGGTCTCTTCCCATAATCCCAAAAGCTTTAACCAAAAACTTTCTACTATTGACCTCATCACATTCCTAAGAGGACCATAAGGGGCGTGCATAAGAGCACAATCGTGCCTACGTTCCTGTCCTATTGTTTTTCTTTTTTTCTTCTTATATGTATATGTGTGTATGTATATATATATACCTCCTTATACCTCCTTATATTTCCTCATATATATGTTTATATACTATATAATCTTTTTGTGTGATGCTTATATATATTGTTGTGACAAAATAAAATAAATAAATAAAATATATGAAATTAGTGGCCATATAAGTTCCTTAAATGAACAAATAAATCCTGAGCAACTATTTTAGATGTTGATAAAGAAAGGATAGCCAATGATTGCATAATAATTGTCATCAGAATTCTCAACCTTGTAAGTATGTGAATTAGTTGTTCACACCCAAGACCAAGGTACCTTCTTGCAAGCAATGAAGACCCAAATAAGCAGATTAAAACCAAAATTTATCCTAGACCAACAATCAAGCAGGAAACAATATCCAAATCAAGGTACAAATAAACAGTAAACAACAATCTAATCAAGGAACTGCCAAGAATATTTCTACCAACACTGATAGGGCAAGCCACTTGAATATAAACAGTGAGCAAAGTTCATTTTTTCTACACTGATGATGTTACCAAAGATCTGCAAGAAAACAATCAAGTTCAGAGAATACCAAGGGCCACAGTTTAAACCTGACATACATGCACACATACATATACATATTCTCTTCTATTGGGAGTTGTTATTCGGAAACAGAACAGAACAGAACAGAATAGAATAGAATAGAATAGAATAGAATAGAATAGAATAGAATAGAATAGAATAGAATTCTTTATTGGCCAAATGTGATTGGACACACAAGGAATTTGTCTTGGTACATATGCTCTCAGTGTACATAAAAGAAAAGATACGTTCATCAAGTATCATAAGGTACAATATTTAATGATAGTCATAGGATACAAATAAGCAATCAAATCATATTAGGAAACAATCAATATAAATCGTAAGGATACCAGCAACAAGGTTACAGTGATACAGTCATAAGTGATATATTAAAAGAGCTTTGGACACAATTTTAAAAGCACGTAAAATCTTTTTAATTGCTAGGCCTACTCTATTTTATCATTTGTGACATTATTCTAAACATGAAAATTCAAAGGTAAGCCTCTGATACGTACAGTATATCCTTTTTTAATTTTATAAGGGCCTTTTTAATGTTGCATATTTCAATGTAAGCCATCAAGAGTCGTGTAAAATAAATAAAGTATTCTTCAAATTAAACTCGGTTCATAATGATTCTATAGTTACAGCTATATAATTTTCATGGCGATAGTGCATTAGTCCTCTGCTATTGCTTCCTTCTGGAATGTTTCCTTAATTTCTCATAGCAATTTAGATGCCTGATATTCTCTCAGTTTGCCCTCCAAGTTCTAATCAGGCACACTACTCACTCCAAACCCAGACAAAGAAACAGATGTTTCTTTTCTATACATAAGATCTAAAGAAATGAGGAAGAAGAAAACTTGCTGCAAGGGTTTATCTTGCAAAGAGGTGGTCCTATTTGGCGGGAGGCAGCAAGAAGATATTTTCTATTGTTGTTTACAAATATATTCCTTCAAGAGCAATTCTATAGAATACATAGCACAAAACTGAAGCTGTTAGTGGCAAAAATAAACAAAGCACAAAGTGAAAAGAACATGTTGAAAGGAAAACGTTAGGCTGCTGGCAGCTGCATGAACCAAAAGTAAATCTTTTTTCAAGGAAGAATCTCAGAGTTGTCATTAGCAAGCTTATTAAGATGAAAGTAGGAATGTGACAAGAATGTGACAGCAGGTGAATTTTTTCTTTTAGAAGCAAAATGTATCTGTGTACATTACACCAATGACTTTGGATTCTTCTCCCTTTATTACTGGTGTAATGGCATAGGGGTTTGTCTTTTTTCAGATACCATGGAATCTACAGCTGTGGATTTACATAGGTTATAGTTATTGGAATCCTTATCACTCTTCCATCAAACCCTTATATCAAACCTTGTCACAGGGGAAGCTGCAATCAGCAAGGTGGAAAGTGAATAGCCCAGAACAGAACAAGACAGTTATATAAAAGTTGTGCAGATAGCACCAGCCTGAGAAAAGAGTGACAAGCAGGCCATTAGAATGAAGGAATGGAACAAATGAGTTTAAGATTTTAACCTTCATATAAATACTAATCTACATGGGTAGCTTCTCCTACTCATCTGATCTTTTCTTGTTATTCAGTATATAAACACCATTTATCTATCTGAGCCTAGCCTTGACTTCTCATGACAGCTCTAGAATGATCTTTATGAAACAGATGAATTTCCATGGCCTGGATGGAAATTTGTGATGGAAATTGCCTTCAGAAGCATTGTGGGTGGATTTTTTTCAACTCAGGGGTTTCCCAGGAAGAGACCAGGATCAAGAGACTATGCAGTCCTAAGGATGGCTGTATGAGGTTTATGGTAACCACATCCTAGAATCTCTTAGGATATAACTAGCTTAGAAAATTGTAGCTTTACAGTAGCTTAGCAAGATTCTGTGAAAAAATTAAGGATTAGACTCAGCTGAATTTCTCTGCGTCATCTCACCTATTGCTTTGCCTAACCATAGGAAAAAAAGGGAATTCTTCAGGTCTATGTAAATCATCTTTTCTTGCATAGATATCTGGAAGATGCAATTTATAGTCAAAGTGAGAAAATAAGTATTTGCTTCCACAGACCTGTCTTTTTGATCTCTTTCTTGGGACAGGAAATGACTTGGAAATTCAAGAAGAGAAACATGGAAAATTGTCAGTTTGGTTCTGATGCCAAGGATGTACACACCAGAATGTACCTGTATGGTTTTCTCTTTTCGAATTGTTGAAACAGCAATGCTCTACTAATTTTTGGAAGATTTGCCATTGTCTTAGATCAGGGCTGTCAAACTCATGGGCTGCAGTCCAGATGTGTTATGTGCTGGCCACGCCAATGCCCGGTTTGACTAAGGGTGAAGTCACGATACATCACGTGATGCCGCTGTGATGCCACGAGTTTGACACCCTGTCCTAGATCTTTCCCTTTTCAAGATTCTATGTTTATTGACAGAGCTTTGCTGTTTTTGCAACCTTTCCTAGACCAAGCAGCATCAGCGGCTTTTTAACTGATATCTTCAGAAATTTCTTTTGACTAAGGCATACTGTACCTCTTGAATGTACATGGTGATAATTTCACAGTGATGAAGGTTTATTAGATTTATACAGGGTTGTGTTGAGCCCTATTCAGGTCTGATTAAATAATCACTCAACTGGCTTTCAACTACTTATCCATTGTACTGAATTACCTGAAGCTGAATGGTATACATTTTTTACTAGCATACTGCATTTTTGATGAGTTTGTATATGAAATAAATGACTTCAATGGTTTTGTTCATTCAGATTCCTTTTATATATTAGTAAGATCCCCACGAAGCTTTAATAAGTCACAAAGATAAACAAAAATTAAGGAAGTATGAAAGGTATTAATTAGTATAGTGCTATAGAACTTTGCATCATAAATATCAGTCTGGAGTTCTATATAAATTTATTCATCAGACAATATGGCAAGTTGTATAGTATAATTTGAATCAGGGATTTCATTACTATTACAATTACACAACACAGTATTGGAGAAGATAATCCATAAGACTTATTCTATTTAACAGCTACAGTATAAAAACAAATTGACTGCACCTTTGTTGCTATTTGGTATCATGACTACTCCAATTATTATATTATCTCAAGCTTATATTTGGAAATCAGACTGAACTTTGCAACACCTATTGCATTCCTAAAAAATTAATAGCAATATGGACTTGGGAATAACTAAGAAAAGTAAATAACAATGAGATACTAAGATACTAATAAAATGTGAAGATTGGTACATGTGCTAACAAGTTCCAGCTAACAAGATATTCTGCTGGAAGTAAATATATCAAAAAAATTTATTCCAAATAGGCAAAATTGCCTAGCATGCTTATTGTCACTGGAATTATTTTACATCACCTTCTGAACTCATTCAACAACAGAAATATCATAGCTGTCAGCTCTTTGAGGTTCACCAGATCAGGAAACAGACTCTACAAGATTACTAAAACTATACTTCATTGGGCCTGGCTATGGTGCAAAATCTTGCAAAAGTTTAGCTACATTTTCCCTTCATGCAGCCTTATACCCCAGGGAATCAGGGAGGAGCCAATTTGAATCTCTTTTAAATGTTTTTCCTTTTTTACAGTTTCAAGGCACATTTTGCATGACATTGTAACCATCATTAATAGTTTCTTCAAGATCGTCTTCATGGCTCCCTACAATAGTGGACAAGATTTGTACCATTCAGATTGTTATTTATATTTTTTTATTAATTTATATTGAGCCATGGTGACACAATGGTTAGAATGCAATATTCCAGGCTAATTCTGCCACCTGCCAGCAGTTCGATTCTCACTGGCTCAAGGTTGACTCAGCTTTCCATCCTTCCAAGGTTGGAAAAATGAAGACCCAGGCAATATGATGACTCTGTAAAACGCTTAGAGAGAACTGTAAAGCACTGTGAAGCAGTATATAAATGCTATTGCTATTGATATATCCCACGTTTCATTCGAGTGGAATACTTAAATTAGTCACATAATGCTTCCCTCCAATTTCCCAAACAAAATAATCCTATAACCAACCCTAAAAATGTATGGCCCTAAACCTGGATCTTGTTGTGTCTTGCCCGCCCTCAGAGCAGCCGGGGCCTTCTTACCTGCTCCCCAACACTGAGGAATGTATGCCTTCCGGCCCAAGTCCTGGCTCCATGCCCCCACAAACTGCAGAAGAAGGAGCATCTCCCTGCCCCAGCCCTGACTCCATGCCCAGGCAAACGGAGCAGCTAGACCCCTCCCCCTCCTCCACAGCAGGTGAGCCTGAGGAGGGTTTACTCCCAAGAACAGCTGATTGGAGTGACCCTCGCATCAGAAGATTGGAGAGGCGGAGGCAACAGAGGGAAGGGAGGGGCAGGCCTTAATGAGTGCTGAGTCATGGAGCCACACCCCATGGCCTATATAAAGGAGCTACTTTCTGGCAGTCTCTGAGTCAGGCAAAAGTCAAACTTATCTTGCTGAAGTCACTTACTGGTCTCCTGCCTGCTCTGAGGACTTTGCTAGGACTTTGGGCAGAGCTGCAGAGGCAAGCCTGATTCGGATTTCCCGGACCCAGCCGTCAGCGGAGGAGTGGGACACGACAGATCTCATTTAATAAGTACATTTAATAGACGTTTCTAAACCAGAGGATATGGAAGATAAATGTACACACACTGATGTTTCTACCTTTCGAAACATTTTCATGGAATAGTACTACAGAAAATAGCATGATAAATACAGTACAAGATATTCATATTGAAAAAGTCCTCCAAGACAACTTCACCAATAGAAAGGAACTAATAATTTTTTTTAAGTTGCCAAGCAATTGGTGTAAGAAACAGTAAATAAAAACATGGAATCTTTTAACCCAGTGCCTCCCACAAGCTGTGTCATGACCTGCCTAAAGGAAAAAATCCTCATGGATGAATTGCCAGACACCCTGTAGTGTACAGAAGAGACAACAGAGCATTAGGATTTAATGAATGCATGATGTCAGGGTTAGAGGTGAAGGCAACAGGTGGGCTCTGCAAGCCAGGATCAAGAACAGATGGTTCTGTACCAGTACAGAAGTACCAATTTTTCTGACAATATACATGCTTTTGCCAAAGTCATAAACTTTCAAAATTCCAATCCATATGGCTGTTCATGAGCTAACAGCACAAACATCTATAGTTCCTATTTCAAACATTCAGTTTTATACTTATATAAAGTTATACTCATATAAAGTTCCTTATATGAAGGAATTTTAGCCCTTGTTAGAAAGTGGACTTCTCTAGTTTTTGGACAATGAATTCACTATCTATGACTCCCATTAAGTGACATAATGATTTCAATTATGATTTTTCATAAGCTGTATTTTCTTGTACACAAAAGTCCCAAGCATGTTTACATACACAGGCTGCGGTACAACTTACATAACAGAAATCAACTTATAGTGTATAAATATTAAAAAGTAGGAAATAATTATATTGTAATTTCTTTGGCTTTATATAATGAAATTAATAATATAAAAGACAGGAAATACAACTTTAATATTTAATATTTTCTTCCTTTCAGAAAGATGTAATCCACATAAAATAATTCACTGATCTATAGAATATATAACTGAGAAATATGTTAATATGAAAATATGAAAAGACCAAATTACAGTTCAGTGTAGTTAAAATCTTCACATTCCAAAATATTAGCTTCTGACATTCTTTCTGCCTGAAAGAAGCAAGCAAGCAAGCAAGCAAAAAACAAAAAAGGTTACATCTACCAGGTGCACAATATATCATTTCTGTAGTTACATTACTTTCAATATACACAACTGTATACTCCCAGAAATCTTTAAAAAGTACATATTCTTCTATCATCATTTTAAAGACTTCAAAGATACACAGATTCCTTAATGCTGTGCTAAAATAAAACTGTTAAAAAGCACCAGCTGGCTATATTAGAAATGGCTCACTTCCAGGTCTCAAAATGTCTTATTTATATACAATGGAATTCTGCTGGCTGTTTAATATTTAGAACTAATAAATATAATCAGCAGTCCTATGACTAAAGAACCACGAAAACAAATATGCTTGCAAACTTTTCCAACTGTGAATTAAACTGGATCTTATTTCTCCTGACTAGGCTTATGACACAAACAGGACCTGTATATGTGTGTGTGTGTGTGTGTGTGTGTGTGTGTGTGTTCACATAAAAACATATGGAAAAGAAGTTGATGCGTATGAGATGGTTTCAATCATAAAGCCAACTAGCATATATACAATGTGCTGTTAATTAACAAACCAACCAAAAGCAAAGGTCTTTCAGAAAACTATCAAGTGATGCTTTCTGCTATGAAACTCATGAAAATGCACTTCCCTATATTGTCTAAAAAATCACCATAAGCCACATATGTCATGGCATTATAGAACAGACTTACCCTGCCAGACTCTCCATAATTTCACTTGTATATTTGTTTAGTGTGTTATTTATAACCTGCATTTCTGCCAATAGCTTTACCTACTTGATTTAGCTTAAACAAGGCTAGTGTATTTTGATCTAATGGATAACTTATAGAATTCAGGCATATACTTCAAACACAAATCTACTGTACAGCAACATATTCATTATAATTGGGGAAGAGTCTGTCAAAATGGGTTGGCAGATTGAGGAGACAAAAATGACATGTTGGTTTGGCTGAAAATATGGGGTTAGATCCAGTGGAGGTCAAGCAGAAAAGTGTTTACATCCTTTTCCTTTCCTTGTCAATTTTCTGCATCCCCTCTCAAAAACCTACATGGAGGCTTGAAATCCTTTTTGAAGAATGTGGAGCATCTAGAACTACAGTACCAAGGGATGGGAAACTGAATTAATCATCCTGTTATGAATGTAGCCTGCTTAGTGTTGCGCTTTGAAAATAAGGTCATGTCAGGAAACAGACTTCTTGAAAACCTGACAGGATTTCTTTTCTTTCTTTCTCTTTCTTTCTTTCTTTCTTTCTTTCTTTCTTTCTTTCTTTCTTTCTTTCCCTTCCTTCCTTCCTTTCTTCCTTCTTTCCTTCTCTCCCTCCCTCCATCCGTTCCTCCCTCCCATATCAAGGTAGGACAGTTTTGAGTTACTTTCTCACTGCTCCTTTTTGCTGGATGAAGCTGATGCTTATGAAACAAATTATATCATGTTCCTTCTTTAAAGTTATCGCAATACTCCTCTATACCCGTTAGCTTCTCATCCACACGTTTAGCCTCCTAAGGGAAACATCCTCTGGATCACAAAAGATATCCCACCCTTTCTCTAGTTCTCATAAAGGTTTGGTATTATAAAACAGAGCCACAATTCTGTGGAAGTCCATGTACTGAAGCTGAAAAAAACATAGGTCTATAATAATTCCCCATAGTCTCTGATTAAAGTTTGGATAAATGTAGCAAGGAACATTCATTCTGCATTTCTCCTCTATTGTTATTGCTGTCATTTCAACCCACTGTTCAAGTTTAGAATTTTTTAATCTTTTCTATCTTCTGTAAAATATTAAGCCCCCCCCCCTTTCTAGTTTATCTGTTAACTTGATAAGTGTGCTCTCAATTCTTTCATTCCTTCATTCATCCAAGTTAAAAAAGAACACTACAGGATCCAGAACTAAGATCTATGATATTCCACTTGAAGTATAATAATTCATGAGCGTTATATGTAGGTGGTCACTCAGTCAACTGGGGGTCTACCTAACAGGAGTATTTACACTCTATTTATTCTTATTTTATTTATGAGAATATCATCAGGCACTATAAATCTTTCTTTAAACCAGCTTAATTATGACTAGCTATAGCTTAACAGAAGTAATCTTATCACTCAGTACAAGTTATCTTTCAGTTCATGTTTGCAAAATTATAATTTTTGATAGACCATTCTTGTAATTAGCAATAATTTGTAACATCTCCTAGGTCAAATAGTGCCTAATCTGGAAGTTTGTATTTTCTTTTGGATTGTGCTTCTTTAACTCACTTGTAATCATTGTAGCCCATGAGAAGTTCTGCAATGTATCTATTTAACAGCATATGTTTGCATTTTACATTTTATTATTCATTCACCTTGCTCTCTTTCTTCCCCCAAAGGGAAGGGCTATATTCTCTAGATACTACATTGGAAGAAGGTGGTAGGAGTGGAATTACCAAGATGCTATTACAAAACAAATGGGAGGAACAGGCTGTGAAAAATGTGATGGATTTTGGAAAAGAAGAATTTGAATTTCCACCCTTATGGACCCAATTATCTGGGACATTCTATTTAAAAATAAATAAATAAGGCTTTTAGATATAAATAATTATCTACCTGTATTTTAGATAAATAAAGAAAGGTTTAATGGAAAGTTTTATATTTAACATGTATTGAAAAAGTTTTATAAAGGATCTTTATATGGATAAAGGGACCAATTCCCTTACTACTTCAGTAAATGAAAGGTTTAATTAAGTAGACATTTTAATTTAAAAACTACTATCAGGTAACTATTTAAGTACATTCATTATCAATGTTTGGTAAACTATATACTTCCTAAAATGTTTCTCTTTTAGGAAAAAGAATCCTTCAAGAAAATTGCTATTAAGCATACATACATGGATTGGTATGAATCAAATCTGAGGAAATTCCCATATTACTTTCAGCAAGCTTAATTTTTTTCCAAAATTTTCCTTGTCTCCCTGCTTTTCCTTATTCTTTAGGAAACATTAACATTTACCAATATTTTTCTTGTGAGTTTTTGTCCCTTCCTGGAATGATTTGTCACAAATTTATTTCAGATTCCTAGCACTGAAAAATTAAAGAACCCACATTTTGACCCTTTTCATAAGCAAACAGCCTTTACCTTTTACTAAATGTAATTTAATGAGAGGCAGATAGCATATTTCTCACATAAAAAGCCACCAATTGAAATGCAGTACGAATTCCTAAGTTCATATTCAACAGTCTACTGTGATTTGCTAATACAGAAGTGTCAAAATTGGATCTCAAATGTGGTTTAAAATTAAATTATCCATAAATAGTATCTTTAAAGTACTTAACAGACCTCTAAAAATCACAGTAAGTTTATAATACTGTATGTATTCATATCTATTTATTTAGTCATTTATCCACAAGACGCTCCAGATGGCTAAAACGTTAACAGAATATGAAACAATTAAACTCAACTAGTTAAAAAACTAAATTGTTATTAATCTACGTGAAAAAGACCCACTGTAGAGGATAAGAAGAAGTGCCTTAATTCATCTCATGGCATCATAGAAAAAGTACTGTTAGTTTTCAAGACATCTTACACAATTTCTACAATGCAGGAAGCTACCTTCAGATAGCTCCTCTCTGAAAATCCCCATTACAGTTCTAGGCAGATCCACCACCACCACTGCTTGCTATCAGTAAATTCTTCTTAACATTCATTCTTAATATTCCATCCTGAATTTCTTTTCTTAATACTCATCCTTAATTTTATTTTAGGTCAATTTATAAGCTATTGTCCTGCTTCTTGCAAGACAGCCTTTGGATATTAGTTGACCACTACTTTAATCTTCCCTTAGTCTCTTTGGCAAACAAATCATGCCCAGCTTTTTAAACCGATTGTCATAGATTCCAAATCATTTAACACCCTGGCAGATCTCTGAATCTACTTCAGCCTCTCTGTGTCACTTTTAGAGTTCAGTGTTCAGAATTGGGCATCGTAATTACTAATGTGTTCCAACCAGCAAAGTGTACAGTGAAAACTATTACCTCCTGCGATCTCTTGTACAATACTACATTGCTTAGATTATAGTCCAAGATTACTGCCTTAGCTAATAGTTCAGCTAATAGTTCACTAGGATTAGAGCCTTCTCACACACTGTCATGAAGGCTGGTCTTTCCCTGTTTTTACATAATTGTTTCATTTTCTTTTTTTCATACTGATGTTCAGGATTGACTGGCATCCTGTTGGATTGGGCTAAACATTGAAATCGGTTAAGACTTTCTAAACATTATTTTGTTCTCAAAGGTGTTAGCCAATTCCCCGAGCTTGGTTCATCTGCAAATGTGACATGTATTCCCTCTTTCCATTCTCTACATGATTTATCAAGATCATGTAGTAAGTAGTGAGGGATCACCCAAATGCTTCTCTTAAATTTGATTGAGAACCATGTACTGAACCATTTATCAAACCTAATATTGAATAATTGCTGACCTATACAATTCCCACACCTATACAATTCCCTTTAACTAGATAAGGCAATAAAAAGAGAGATTAGACTCATGCAAGTTTTTCTGTACAAAATCATGAAGTATTCTTTAACATTAGCATTCTTTTAAACATGATTGCAGATATGCTGTTTTACTATCTTTTGTACAGATATTACAAGAGGTGCTATCTATATAGTATAGTAAGGAATTTCCTGGGACTTTCTTTCTTATTTCTCTTTTTGAAATGTGGTATCATACTTGCTCTTTTCCAGTCTTTTGGCACTTATTAATTCTCCAGCGGTTTTTTGAACTGCATTATTTTATTTATGGGTTAGACTGGATGACCAAGCCCTTGTGTGATGCTTTGGTTTTTTTAATGGCTGATGGTTTTTTATTTCTCATTTGATGATGTATTTTTTTTCTTTGAGTTGTTTTTATAGTTGTAGTTTGTAAGTCAACAGAGTCATCACTGATTAGATAATCTGCACAGTCAGTGAATAAAACTGCTGATGGCCTACTACCACTGCAACATAGAGAGTCTTTTAACTTACTGCATCTGTGTATGGTTTGCCAATTGCACAGTGGCAGATAGGACAGCACTCCAGAGGGTCAACATCATGCCCAGAGAATCATTGGTTGCCCTCTCCGCTTTGGAAGAGCTTTATAGCTCCCACTGCCTTAAGAAAGTTCAAAATATTCTTAAAGATCCATTTCATCCTGGGCACCCTTTTTTTGAATTACTACCATCTGGCAGACAGTACAGGATAATAAAAACAAGGATAAATAGGCTGAAAAGCAGCTTCTATCCCAGGGCAATAACCGTATTGAATTCTACAGTACAGTGCAATATTGGGTTTTCAATTTCAATTATATAGAATGTAAAGGATATATGTTTGTGTTTTTATTTTTATAGTTATAATGTACACTCAAGATGGCATTTAATTTCATTGTACCATGTGCAATGACAATAAAGTAAATTAAAGTAAAATCTCTGGGTCATGATTCTGCCCATGATTCTGGATGGCTTACAAAAATAAAAACAAGTGTTTATTAAAACTTCTAATGAAAATAAAATCAATGCAAAGAAGTCAATCACACGCCTGCCTGAACAAAAAATCTTCACCACTTGGACAGCATAAACATTATGCACAGAAGATGCACTCTGTCCTAACCCAGGTCCTAAGGAAGGAGTCGTCTTCAAGATTCACTTCACTTGGAGGATATAGACAGTGGTGGGATTCAGCCAGTTCGCACCACTTCGGGAGAACCGGTTGTTAACTTTCTGAGCAGTTTGGCAAATTGGTTGTTGGAAGAAATCATTAGGGCAGAGAACCGGTTGTTAAATTACTTGAATCCCACCACTGGATATAGCGTATAACGGTGTGTTATTCTTTTTGCTATGGAGACATAAAACAGACAGATAGGTGGCACTCCACCATTTGGGAACAATATGGAATGTCTTCAGCAATGCCTAAGAAATTTTCCTCTAAATGGTGGGCTTTTATTACTAATGCTAATTTCTGGATGGAATGCTGCTAAGTTAAACAGTCCACATTAAATTTCCATTGTTTCTCAAAATAATGTCTAATATAACAAACATTGATATGGCTTCATTAAACCTTCTAAAATATATATTTTTTTTGGCCTGCCTTTAAAAACTACTCAGGCAGGGAGGAATTTTTATATGAAAAAGAGCTTGGCATCTACTGCAATAATAGCCAGTACTATTGCACATTTACCCAACTAGGAAATGGATGGATGGATGGATGGATGGATGGATGGATGGACGGACGGACAGACAGACAGACAGACAGACAGACAGACAGACATATATACACATACATACACACATACATATAATACACTTACATACACACACACACACACACACACATATTTATATATATAAAGCTTTACAATATAAAGTACATACATGCTCCTGAAAGCAGATCTATCCCCTAAAATGTTTTTAATAAAGAAAGCAATGACAATTATTACCTAATTATCATGAGATTTTTTTTATATTTAAAGACAAATTCCTTGTGTGTCCAATCACACTTGGCCAATAAAATTCTATTCTATTCTATTCTATCTGTATTTGATAGTTCTCCTTATGTGCCTTTTACAAGATTAAAACAAAAACTAAGCTACCTCCTTCCAAATTAATTAGACATTATTGTATGGTAGAAAAAGAATGAGGGATATGCTTCATAATTTTTCTTTTTGTCTTTATTAACATATAGCTAAATGTATCTCTGCAAGGAGCATGTTTCGACAAGTACATTTAACTTTTTCCTCTATGTTTGATTCTGCACAAGGGAATGGGTAAGAAGGTTGAGAGGAAGCCACACAAATACTTCATTGTTTGACTTTTTGATGAATTGTGCCTTCCTGGCAAAAAGGCAGACCTCATGAGACTGCAATGAAAGTCTTTATTTGCACACCAGACAGAATTCTTGTAGGCAACTATACAATCTTATATAATGCCCTGCCTATGACCTCGGCAGCAGTTCAGGAACACTCCAAGGATAGGAGGTGGTTTAACCTTCAGACTACCAGTGTCCCTTGGGATCTCCTTGGCCAAAGGTTAGCCTCTGAGTTACTACATGTCAAATTATTTGTGTTTCTGATAAAGATGACTCAATCTCAGGAGCCTGAAACAAGACCACCTAGCCTCAGATGTCAAAACCTCCTATGGATACTGCAGAGAAGATAAGAATTCTCTGTAGATAAGAAAGGAAAGGAAACTCAAAATGAGATGGTTCTTGTGCTTCATTTTCTACTTTGTTTCAGTCTAAAATGGCTTTTTAATCAGGTCTTTAAGAGATCTTGAAGATGCATGCCTAAAATCTCCATTCCATGTACTCAAGATTTCTTTTAGCCCCCTTTTCCCATTTCTTTCATTGATGGGATCTCTACCTCACAAGCACTTGAATCCTCCTACCACACTTATTATGATAGTTTGACAACTATACCAGACAATTATGGGCTATTTAGAAAGGGAGGGAGGGAGGGAGGGAGGGAGGGAGGGAAGAAGGAAGGAAGGAAGGAAGGAAGGAAGGAAGGAAGGAAGGAAGGAAGGAAGGAAGGAAGGAAGGAAGGAAGGAAGTCTAAAACATGGGCCTCATTTTTAACTTTACCATACATTTTGTTTTTTATTTTATTTTTTATTTATTTTATTTTATTTTATTATATTTTTGTGACCCTATAATACCTTGTTTTGGGGTGGGGGTGGGGCAACTGAGTGGAGCTGATGTTTACTAGCCAGATGCCCTTCCTGATACCTATGTGGAGTTCACAACAAATATTTTTTCTTTGTACATATCTTGTTCCTTATAAACTCTCCATATTCAACAGACTTCCTTTTTTAAAAGATGAACCAGATTTTTGAAGTATAAAATTAATATAGTTATAGAATTATAAAATAAATTGAAATGTTTTAAATAAAAGCAATCAGTTTAGGTTCACTGACTATACCCATGATGGCGAACTTATGGCATGCGTGCCCAAAGTGGCAGGCAGAGCCATGTCGCCTGGCACACATGTCATTGTACTGGGCAGCTCTTCTTCTGGGTGGTGGCCCAGAACGTGCGCGCTGCCTTTTCGGCATTCATTACCAAAAAAGGTTGCCATCACTAGACTACACTATTGGGGGGGGAAAAGAATTACTAAAAAAAAAAGAATTATGGTTAGAAGCAATTCAAGCAGCTGAATAATAAAGGATTAAATATTTTTAGAACTGTTTAGTGCAAGAGAGCCCTCTGTCTACAGCATTTTGGATTTAAACATATTGCTGTTGTTTTAATATTACTAACAGTTACAACCAGATTATCATAACAAGAATAAGGTAAAGGTACTTTCATGCAAATCTTCATTTTTGATGACAGCATCCGTGTAATTTCTTAACAGTTTTACAGAAGTACATCACTATTCGCTTTTTCTGTGTGTCCTTCCTCCCAAATTTCCTAATATAGTTGTGAAATTACCAGGCAAATTCCCACTAAATTATTAACTAGAGAAAGTTAATCCTTTCTCTAATAACTAGAGAAACTAAAAGAAGGAAATAGTGTCATTGAAGTTTAAGACACTGAGGAACACTTCTGCATACACTCATTAACTCTAAAAGACTACAAAGAAAATACTATGAGATTCTAATCCCCCATCCATGTGAATGATAAACTTTACTATTTCAAAAAAATGGTTTTAGATATATTTGATATTGAAAACAATACATGTGCCATGTTGGTGCAATGGTTAGAATGCAGTATTTCAGGCTAACTCTGTCCACTGCCAGGAGTTTGATTCTGCTCAAGATTGACTCTGCCTTCCATTCTTCTGAGATTGGTAAAATGAGGACCCAGATTGTTGGGGGTAATATGCTGACTCTGTAAACTGCTTAAGAATGCTATAAAGCAATATGAAATGGCATGTAAGTCTGAGCACTATTGCTATATACAATTTTAATATGTTGAATAAACTCCCATTTTATGTGTTGACCTTCGAATTTCCTTTAACCTCCTTCCCTTAAAAAAGTGATAGGAATTTCTGAAGATATTTATGAGCCAAAACAAAAAACCCCAAAAGTGAACCACAATATAATGATTTAGTATTGTGCAGTCATATGACTTTTGCCTCTGAAGTATTTTAATTCCTTCTGAGTGACTATAAAAAGAAAAATTAAATGCAGAAAAATCCAGCAGCTATCCTTTGATTCAAGGCATTTTCAGCCTGATATTATTTCCATAACCTAATATCTGAAACACTTTTTCTTTTCTGCCACCTTTGAAATACTAAGAATATTAAGAAATATCAAGTCTGACCACTGTTCTCCTTCAACTAACTAATAAGATAGTGAGAAAAACCATGTCTAATCACCACAGAATGACCACAGATCATGGAACAAATATCTTAAACCATGTAGAAAGAAAATAAATTTCAAATGCTAATTCCATGTGATTGGATTAGCAAAGCCAACACAAGCCAACTAAAGCCCTTCAAAATATCCTAAGAAAACCAAAAGACCCAACAATTCCAGAAAAAAACAAAAACAAGAATCATCTGCAACCTACAATGTAAGGACTGCAACAACCACTATGTGGGACAAACAAGAAGAAGATTGGCTTGCACATCATGAACTCCAATTAGCAGTCAGAAGACATGAGGAAAATTCTTTAATCTCACAACATATAGACAGATTTAACCATAGTTTCAATTGGAAAATGTGACCATCCTATACCAATCCAAGTCCAGGGAATACCAGGGAATTTTTAGAAGCCTGGCACTCTGACAAATTAGCTATCAACAGACACATAGACATTAACTAATCTATAGACCCATGATGGCAAACCTATGGCATGCATGCACACAAGTTATCACCGTTGCCTTCCGGGTTCCGGCGCCCCACCCAGCTTGTCTTCACATGTGCAGGAACACCAGAAACTGGAAGAGCAGCCACCCGGGGCTCATGCGCGTGCCCAGAAGATGATCTTCCAGTTTCCGGTGCGGCCATCCACACCTGATCTTCACTCGCGCATGCGTGCCAGAAACCAGAAGAGCAGCCACCCATGTGCATGTGTGTGCCCAGAAGATGATCTTCCAGTTTCCAGTGTGGCCATGCACACCAGCCAGCTGATCTTCACTCGCACATGCACTCCAGAAACCAGAAGAGCAGCCACCCGATGTGCATGTGTGGGTTGGAAACTGGAGGATCATCTTCCTGGCATGCACATTCACACCGGTTTCCTGCATGTGTGTGTACATTCCCATTTCAGCACTGGATGCCGAAAAGGTTCTTCAACACTGCTATAGACTATGCAAAAGAGACTATCATCCAGCCCAAAAAGCAACAAAATACCCAAGCAGCATTCCACCAGCAATCAACACCCAGATCAGCATAAAGTAACTCCACTGCTAACATCAGACCAATAATCAAGTAAACAATACCCCAATCAAGAAACTGCCAAAGAAGCCAACAGCTAACAGTCCAATCAAATAATCTCTAAGATCCCCCCACCCAACACTGACAGGCAAGCCACCAGAATATAAATTGACAGCAAACTGCTAGTAAGAGCACTGATGATATTACCTGGTTTGGGTAATCTGCAAGAAAAGCAGCAAACTCAGAGAGCATCGAGGACTCCTCATGTCAACCCTGAGCTACAAATGTTCTCCTTTATTAGTACAATACATTCTAAATGTTTGTAGATAAGTACCTAATGATGAAGTTCAGAGCAAGAAGAAAGGAAATAGGAAAACAAGCAACACACACACCTGCAGAACTTTTGTCAAAGTCCAGCTTTGTTTTTGTTTTAGATAATCCAGAATGCAACAAGGAAACAATATGGTGTGAATGCTAAGATTTGGAACTGTATTTTGCTGATTCATTTTCTTTTTTTAGATGTCTTTCAGTTGTTATTGTTGTTTAATTTTAAAAACATCCACACAAGCTTCAATATTTTTACTGTGGGTCTGTTGTGAAACATTCCTTTCATGAGACGATTTTAAAGAAATTGAAAAAATCTAAATTAAACTTTGTTCTTGTCCTTACAACCAGATTTTTCATAAGCAAAACTACCATAAAACAGTTATTAGTGATGTAAAAATAGGCTTGATATTATGTTACTTTATATTTAAAATTAAAGTACTATGTAGTGGAAAATAACCAACTGTATTTACTTTAGGCCATGCTGCTGCTTTAAACCCTACATATACCACTTTAAGGTGTGATATGAGCTGGACTCAGAATATGCATCCCTGCCCACCAAGCCTGAAGGCAACTCCTGCTTAGCATTAAACATGTCACTCCTTTTAAAAGTTAAAACAGCAACCCAATCTTTTCCTGCTTACTGTTTTTTTTTTCTTTTTAAATAAGATAAGAGTTTATGAGTGACAAAATGTAAAATGAAAATCAACCATACTTTGAGGATAGCTCTTTTGGACCTCCTTTTGTTTTGAAACGGGAATTCTCTAATTTCAGTTCAACAGTTCAGCTATTTTACAAACAATATTAAAAGCTTCAACTACGTCTTTGTCACAGGTTGTTTCTAAAAATAGTTTTCTTGTTGAAAGCAAAGAACAATATAATTAAGAAGGATAAATGAATGATTTCAAAAATAATCCACTGAGAACTGAGAACTGAAAACTGAGAACTGAGAACATTCTGTTGAGAATTAAGAACTTTCAGTACCAATCTATATATTTTATAGATGATTGAATATATTTTATTCAATCTTCTTTGGAGGACGAAAGTAACGGAACAGCTGAGGACAGGGCAGGGATGGCTAAAACAGCCCTTCATTCTGTAGCATCTTATACAGATATCATTCATTCAGTTCTTCAGCTTTAAAACAACCTAGCATCAAAAATTGTATGGCAATTGATTAATGCTGATGTAAACTTGACAGAACAAAAAATGTAAGAAAACTATACTAGATATCCCATTATGCTGTAATTTTGTTTTTTTATAATTTGCCTGACTCTGAGGTGCTGCACTGTGTATAAAGAAGAAAAAACAAGTAATAATACAATAAATATGGGGAAAATACTAATAGTAGTACGGGAAAATATGGGGAAAATACTAATAGTAGTATCAACAGAGATATATATGTTTCTTTTTGTGTAAAGAGCTATTCTCAATAGATCTTTAAAAAATTCTGGAAGGATGTTCTCCCATTGCAACAGTTGACTTGCAACAGTTCATTTAGTGACTTCTAAGTGACAGTCAAGGTTAGACCAGCACTGAAAAATGTGGCTTATGACTGTGATGACCTTAGTAGCATCCCCATAATCATGTGATCAAAATTCAGATGCTTGGCAACTGGCTCATATTTATGACTATTGTTGTATCCCAAGAACATGTGATCACCTATTGCAAGTGCACCTTGACAAGCCAAGTCAATGGGGAAGCCAGATTCACTTAACAAGCGGGCTACTAACTTATCAACTGCAGTGATTCACTTAACAATTGTGGTGAGAAAATGGGGCAAAATTCATTTAACAAACGTCTCACTTAACAATAGAAATGTTGGCCTCAATTGTGGTTGTAAATCGAGGACTACCTGTATACCTGTATAGATCCTACTTGAAGGTGACTGTTGGAAGGCAGTCTTTGTTCATATGATTCCAAAGAAAAATTACTTGAATTAGGCCTTTCTAGGATGCCCAGGCCTCTATAGTTGGTTGTCGCCTCTACAGAACTTTAGAGGCGACAACCAATGCCTTTATTGTGGTCAAAAACAAACTAATAGCCAATGAACTTCCCAGAGCAATACCATCACTGTCTAGTAAGCACAGAGCCAAATCAAATTTCTGGGTAATCTTCAAAGGCAACTCTATAGAAAGCAAACTGCAGTAATACAATGACTAAGTGTCCTGAGTGTGTCCTGTTTTAAAGAGACAATTGATGCACAAGGTAAAGCTCCAACTTCCACCTGTTCACATAAGTCCAAGATCACCCTTAAACTGAGTTCTCTCTTTCAAGGGAAACACAAGGCAATAAAAACTTCACATTTGTGTGACCCCATAACTAGATAATTTCTGAATCAATAGTTACTTCATTTATCTGTAGATAAATAAAAGTACCATTCTTATTGCATAATTCAACATCTTATTACACCTAAATGTAAGTAAATACTTATACAGACATGAACGAAAGTATTTGTATTGCTCCATTTTTTTTCCTCCAAGAATCCTAATTTTCCATGAAATAAATTGAAACTGACACAGGGAAAGCACTTTTCTCCAAATAAACTGTCTGATTATGAGATTAAAGATACCTGTGATACTATTATTATTTTATTATTATTTATTCGATTTTTATACCGCCCTTCTCCCGAAGGACTCAGGGCGGTGTACAGCCAGGTAAAAACAAACAATACAATATACAATTAAAATACAGATTAAAAAACTTATTATTTAGTGGCCTAAAAACTTTAAAATATAAAAAAACTAAAAAACCCTTAAAATTCATAATAAAAATTTAAACCAATAAAATTTAAGCCAGCCCCGCGCGAATAAATAGATGTGTTTTCAGTTCGCGGCGGAAGGTCCGAAGGTCAGGTATTTGGCGTAAACCCGGGGGAAGTTCGTTCCAGAGGGTGGGAGCCCCCACAGAGAAGGATCTTCCCCTGAGGACCGCCAGCCGACATTGCTTGGCGGACGGCACCCTGAGAAGTCCCTCTCTGTGAGAGCGTACGGGTCGGTGGGAGGCATGAGGTAACAGCAGGCGGTCCCGTAAGTACCCAGGCCCTAAGCTAATTAAACTAATTAAAGTACGTACAGTAAATAATCTGCTTGGGACTAAATCACTAAATTCAATAAAGTATTTTAATTTCTATGGGTACCTATAATTACCCTGTTTCCCCCAAAATAAGACATCCCCTGATAATAAGCCCAATCAGGCTTTTGAGTGCATGGCTACAAGGCCAAGCGCTTATTTCAGTGTTCAAAAAAATATAAGACAGGGTCTTATTTTTGGGAAAACACTGTATGTACATGTCATTTTCATTTGGTTTATTATTTATATGCTTAGTCATATATCAAAAGCAAAGTGTCAGCTCCGTGGAATATGGAATAAAATATGGTGGGTGCCGTTTATGTATTTTACATTCAACTTATTTCAAGGCAAGCTGGGATTCTTCATGGAAAAATGGGGAGGGGTGCCAATAATTTGAACACGTGTTTGTGCATGATTTTGAATATGATAAATTTGATAGAGTATTTAAAATTAGAATTCACTGACTATAGCATTTTTCTTTGGATCCCTGGCTAAGAAATGGCCTCAAGGAGATGTTTAACTGGGTTTCTGGTTTGTTTGTTTGTTTTTATCTTGTGATATCCAAAAGATGGCACAAAAATTACCATTTGAGATGAGTTTTGTAGGGTTCTGAGTACATTCCCAGTTAACTGAGAGAGTTCAGACTGTAGCAAGAAGCCTTTTTGTACAATTATGACTAGAAAAGGAGCCAAGTCTGAGGTATTTTTATTAATACCAAATAATGTAAAAATTCTCTTAGAAACTACCTCTGACACTTTGAATCCGCTCAGATATTAAGATCTATAGAGGCACTTCTGAAATGCTTCGGTTTTCAGAAGCCCATTTTAATGGATACCAAAGAGAAGACAGTCTCCTGCTATCATTCCCAAACTATGGAATACATTTTCCAGGGCAATTTTTTTAAATCTTAGCAACATTAAAATGTGTGGATTTCAATTCGCCAAATTCTGGAAGTTGATATGCATATGTCTTAAAGTTGCCAAATTTGAGAAACACTGTTCTAGGGAAGGGTGCAAAAATGCAAAGTACATCTCCTTTGACAAGCTCTAAATTAATGTTGCTTTTTAAAATTTTGTTTTGTTTGGGGTTTTATATTATTTGACTGCTGTAGCTGATTTAAATGCTTGACCAGAATACTAGGAGAGAAACTGAATACATAAGTAGCATTTAAATTGCTTGGCTTTTATATTAAAAGTGACTTTTTGGAGAGCTGTGTGTTTAATTTTTTAAAGTTGTAAACTTACTCTCTTTCTCTCTCCCTTCTCACATGAACACTTCTTTTTATTTTCTTCTTCTTTTACAAAAGTCCACAGAAACATTTTATTCTACCCCGGAAAGCTTTTGCTACCATTTCCATAGATTGTCTCTAACAACCTTGCAATTATTAGTAATTTGAATCAAGTGACCAAAGCAAAGGTTAAACTTGAGAGTAAGGAATTTGTAGCAACTAATTAATATGTCACAAAAGTACACTTCTCATCCAAGCGAGTTAATGAAGCTTTCAGGGTATTTATATGTGTCTTTTGTAGCCAGCCTTGAGGGAACCTGTGTTAACTTCAGATATCTGCAAGTGCTAGTCAGTTGGTCACCACCTGATGGCTAGTGCCAATATCCTCACCCTCCCACTTCCCAGCCATCAATGACAAGCTGCTAATATAAAGCCAGGAGTAAGGGCTGATAGCATTTCATTCCACAATAGGTCCCTGACAACTGAATAAAGAAGAAGGCTCTAGGGTGAATGAGGAGAGTTTTTTTTCCATTTAGCCCTGATGTTAACAGCAACAAAGAACCTCCACATCATTGTGGGCATTAACATTTATAACAAGATGCTAAGAACCTTTCAGCTCGCTATTAAGCCACGTCATTGATTACAAATGGACTAAGGAGTTTAAACCGCGTGGGGTGGGGAACAGCATCTCGATCACAAAGCAGGAGGCTAGAGTCATTTGTCTTTTACCACCCTTCCTTCTAGGAAGGGCTAATGAGCAAACCCATCCTATTGTTTGCTTTTCCCTTATATCCTGCAAAATATATCCTGTATGCTTATTACATAGGCTTGTCTTTACTAGATTGCAAAGTGGAAATTTATTCATTCAGGGGGTGGTATTCCATTGTTTTCTTCCAGCAAAGGGAGGACAATAATTCAGTCCATGGAAAGTGCAGCCCTAGATGTCACCCTTCAATAGCATATGACTGCTTCTTTCCACAACTTTTTAATATAAAGAACCACTGTAGAAACTATTTTAAAACACAGGCAATATTTCTGCTCTGACTTTTCTACAATAGATCAATCTTTCCTAAAACACTCTGTGTATGGGCTTAACTTGCAGAGGTTCTAGACACCAGTGATGGAAATTCTATCAATTCACCCATCTTGGGGGGCACTTAGATTAACAAATACCATGCTAGAGGATCTTCTATGGATCTTGGCTCTTAGGGTCTACAATTGTCTTCATGGATGAGAAAGTTATGGAAACCTGTACCCAATAATAGTGCTGAACAGCTTAGCTCTGCTCTGGCCAGGTGTCTCTAAGCTGAGATTCTGGCAGTCAACTCCAAGTATACAATTCTCATCACCCTCACTATCATGAGATATAGAATCCAATCTGGTTGAGAAAAGATTATCCAATACAAAAGAAATCTAGCACTAGCTCTGAAAGCAACTTTTTTCAAAGATGTGGCTTATTCCTCCCTCCCCCTCCCCAACAATGTGGGACAATACAGGAGGTACTACATACCAGGTTATGGAAGACGCCTTTAAATTTGGGGTTCAGATATTATGGAGGATTCTTTCTTTCTTTCTTTCTTTCTTTATTATTCATTAGTATTCTATCATAGAAATCTCTTTCCACACAAATAATAATGCTGTGATATAGAGATAAGGTGAAAATGATTGGACAGGGAACTCCAAGTTGGGTAGAATTTGAACTTATCTCTCCTCAGTTGCAGTCCAATGTGCTTTCAATTTAGTATTTAAGAAAGCAGTAAGCATATTATTTTTCTGTGACTTCTTGCTCATTCTTTTCACTTTATCCCGACTCCAAAGTAGTCTTGGAATATGCTAGAAGCAGAAGTGCCTATCTTTACCACAGTACAAAAGAACAACTTCTGACTGGATTATAACCAATATGTCCAATTTGATGTGAGCATTTGAAAGAAAACAGGCTGTGCATATGTGCAGAATGGAGTAATTATACTTTCCAGTCCAGTAAGAAAGCTGGTTAGTTTTAGATTCATTTTTCAATTGATTATCTCTTCATTACTAGACTGTTTACATCTATGATGGTCTACTGACTTTACTGGTGCTTTAATTCAACATTTGATATACGTTAGTGTTCTTGTCTCCTGAAATCATGTTGTTTCTCTCTGTTTTCCCAAATTTAAAAATAAACTTTACATAAGTGAAATAATTCAAATGTTCCAAATGTATTCACAGCCAATCTGGTTTTTTATATTTTTTTATTTTTAAAAAAAAGCTAAACACCAATTAGGATAGCATTATTTTAATACTTCAAAAAGAAACCATTACTTTTAATACTCGAAAGCAGCCATTAATTCCAATCAGTGGTACTTGATCATTTTTGACAGTTGCTGCTGTTTCCACTGATGTCAGCATGAATGTTATGACACAATAAAATCAATGGTGTCATAAACCTATCTGCCAAAACAAATGTTAATGTAATGACAATAGTTTTGGATAATGGTTGTGTGCTTAAACCTCTGCTATTGGAAAGTGGAGTTAAATAAAGATTTGTGGAACTAAAATTTATAAGTGTAAAATCAAAAATGGCTGTGATAAATATTTAGCTGTGTATTAACTTTCTGTTCCTGCACCAGAGCTAATGATCTAATCTACTAATTACTCTAATCAAGCTGTTTAATATTTATATTATGTCAGTTTCATTAATAGAAAATAACTTAAGAAATGGACAGAACATGCAAACTTTATCCTCTTGTACTGTATCACACTTTTTAAAATAAGAATACATCATGTCCGCTAATGTCTTTTCTTAACTTCTTTCTCCCAAATATAGGTTCATTTCAGTTGTTCAACAATTATCGGGTGTGCTTTCTAACAAGAAGGAATGACAGCAGTGAAGTGCTGTGCTTTAGCTCATATAAAAGGCAAAGTTTTTTTTCCCAAATTTAAAGTATACCTTAATAAATCATCCTATCAGGATGGATATAGAACATAACCAATTTGGAAAGTTATCCACCAAAAAATGTGGTACTGACAAGACTCAGGCTTGGCGAAATAATGGCTACATTGCTTCATTTCCTGCAGAGTTACAATTATAAATGCCAAGTCTGAGATTCTGAGTACCACATTCCTCTCTATATTCTATATTCTCTCTATATTCTAATACAGAATAAGCAATTTACGCCTCAATTATTTTCTGACCCACATGTTAACATAAAATGTTCTCACCAATTCTACGTTATCCAGAAATTTCTCAAAACATCTAATATACTTATGTCACACAACCAATCTACAAAAGAGAAAGCTTAGAAAATCAGCCTGAAAAAGACTCGAGATCCATCCCACCACTAAAAGGATCTAACGGCAAAGAATATAATGATGAAACAGTTAAAGCAAACCTCTTTAACACATTCTTCGGCTCAGTCTTTGTTAACAGTAATGGCTTATACCCAACATTCCCCAGTCATACCAACAATGAGTACAACAACCTAACACAAATAAATTTCACAGAAGATAATGTTGAAAAGGCCCTTCGCAAACTGAAACCATCTCTATCTATTGGACCTGATGGTCTATGTGAATACTTCTTAAAAAAGCTTTCCACTAATATAGCAGAACCGCTAAGCATAATCTTTGAAAAAGCTTTCACGACCACCTCCATTCCCAAACTTTGGTCACTAGCCATGGTCATCCCTGTCTTCAAAAAAGGAAACCCCAGCCTAGTTGAAAATTACAGACCAATTTCTTTATGCTGCATCACCTGCAAAGTAATGGAATCAATTATCAACCAATCCATTACCCTCCACCTAGAAACAAACAACCTACTCTCTAATAAACAATTTGGTTTCAGAAAAAAATTATCCTGTAATTTACAACTTCTTCACTGCAAAAACATATGGAGTACAAATCTTGATCAGGGCAAAGCAATAGATGCAATTTACATAGATTTCGGTAAAGCTTTTGACTCAGTAGTACATGATAAACTTCTCCTAAAACTAAAATCCTACGGCATCTCCAGACCCCTCCATAATTGGATAACAGCGTTCCTGTCAAACAGAAAACAATTGGTCAAAATAGGCAGTGCCCTATCAAATCCTGTTCCTGTCAATAGCGGCGTTCCCCAAGGCAGCGTTCTTGGACCAACACTCTTCATATTATACATTAATGATCTCTGGGACCATATTCTAAGTAATTGTGTTCTCTTCGCTGACGATGTTAAACTATTTAACACTACCAACAATACAGCTACCCTTTAAAAAGACCTTGACTTTGTGTCGGAATGGTCAAAAACTTGGCAACTCCAAATCTCAACCAGCAAATGCTCTGTCTTAAACATTGGAAAAAAGAATCTGAACGCTAAATACAAGCTCGATGGACATTACCTTGTAGATGACCTCCATCCCATTAAAGGCCTTGGAGTTTTCATATCAAATGATCTAAGTGCCAAAGCCCACTGCAACTATATCACAAAAAAGGCTTTAAGAGTTGTAAACCTAATCTTGCGTAGCTTCTTCTCCAGAAACACTACACTACTAACCAGAGCATATAAAACATTTGCTAGACCAATTCTTGAATACAGCTCGCCTGTGTGGAACCTCTACCTCATTTCGGACATTAATACAATTGAGCATGTCCAGAAATATTTTACAAGAAGAGTTCTCCACTCCTCTGATTACAACAAAATACCTTATGCCACCAGACTTGAAATCCTGCGTTTAGAAAATTTAGAACTCTGCCGCCTTCGACATGACCTGAGTTTAACTCATAGAATCATCTGTTACAATGTCCTTCCTGTTGAAGACTACTTCAGCTTCAATCACAACAATACATGAGCACACAATAGATTTAAGCTTAATGTGAACTGCTCCAATCTTGATTGCAGAAAACATGACTTCAGTAACAGAGTTGTTAATGCCTGGAATGCACTACCAGACTCTGTGGTCTCTTCCCAAAATTCCCAAAGCTTTAACCAAAAACTATCTACTATTGATTTCACCCCATTCCTAAGAGGTCTGTAAGGAGCATGCATAAGAGCACCAATGTGCCTACCATTCCTGTCCTAATGTTGCCTTTGATTGTATCCAATTTTGTATAATTATTACATACTTATGCTTATATATATGCTTATACATCATATAGTTATTTCATGCTTATGCTTCTATATACTGTTGTGACAAATAAAATAAATAATAAAAAAATATGTCTGAAATTGGATGGAACTAAGCCGATCTATTTTCTGGTTTGAGGAAAATTAACTTGAATTAGATGGTATCAAACTGTGGCATGAATTTAAGGCAGCTTTCTTCATTATAACTTTTATTATGAAAAATCCATATACTTTCATTACTGAAAAGGGAACCTTAATATACAGTTCTATTATAACATTGCTTAATTCTATTTTCATATACCAAAATGTACAAAATACAGTAGAAACCATAATATGAGTTGGGTACATTAGATTTAAGATTAAAATGGGAAAAGCACTGGTACATCTTCACTGAAAGATTTAGTAGTTGTTTCTTCACATTTTAAGAACTACAGTTCTGTGAAAGTGTGAATGGGAATTAAACAAAACTTCTTTAAGAACAATGTTACTAATTATATTGTATAAACGGTGGACATAAGTCCAAAATGTAATGGTTTCCAAGTGTGTTTGATATCTATTCAATCATATCTAATCAAAGGATAGAAAGAAAGCTGCTGTACTCATCATTTTATCAAATGTGAGCAAGGTTAGACTATAAAATATAACTTTATTATATCTTCTATATAGCTGTATATATTGACAATGCAAGAAACTAGGAGTCGGGCACAAACACCAAGAGCCTGTTCCTAAAGTTTTTCTTCACAGAAATCCATGAAAAGACTAGTTGGCAATTGTAAACAAAATAATTCAAGCACCCGCCTCTCATCGTTATTCATCATGAAAGACTTGGATGCTAATTTATTGGCTTTATGTAGAGTAAAACAATTGGAAGAGGATTGTTTAATCTTTCAACATAGCCTGTTCCAAAGGAAATTCAGGAGAAATCTGGTTGCAAAACACACAAACAAACAGCAATTAACTGCCAAGCTTTGAAGAACATTTCTAATAAATTCCACCTCCCAAAATTGTGTGCCTGCAGTACTATGACATGGACATGCAATTTCTTACTTCCTTTCCACTAAACTTATCATCCAAATTTTGGCTTTTCAAAGGTTTTTATCAAATTTTACAAAGTTTAAAGCTCCTTCAGCTAATAGGGAAAATGTGGAAAATGTGGAAGGAAAAAACTTTTAGATACCTTAAAAGTCCACGTTTCTATTAGAAAAAAATGCTTATTTATCATATTCCTTTTCTTCTTTTTATCTCATATATATCATTGGCTAATTCAAGCTAGACATATTTTGTCTGGAATCTGCCTGAGTGTTTGAAGATTAATCTGCCTGCCTAAAATTATGGAAAGAAAGAAACAAGCAAACATAAAACAAGAAAGACTGGATAGTAAAATAATGATATAATGATACAAAAATGTATTAAAATAAGTAGAATAGAATAGAATAGAATAGAATAGAATAGAATAGAATAGAATAGAATAGTATAGAATAGAATAGAATAGAATAGAATAACAAAGTTGGAAGGGACCTTCTAGTCTAACCTCCTGTTCAGACAAAAAACCCTATATCATTTCAGACGAATGGTTGTTGAATCTTTTCTAAAAACCTCCACTATTGGAGAACGCAGAACTTCTGGAGGCAAGTTGTTCCATTGATTAATTGTTCAAACTGTCAGGAAATTTCTTCTTTAGTTCTATATTGATTCTCTCCTTGATTAGTTTCCATACATTGCTTATTGTCCTGCCCTCAGGAGCTGTAGAGAATAGTTTGAGTCCCTATTCTTTGTGGCAACCCCTGAAATATTGAAACACTGCTATCATGTCACCCCTACTCCTTTTCATTAAACTACACATACCCAATTCCAGCAACCATTCTTTATATATTTTAGCCTCCAGTCCCCTAATAATATTTATGGCTCTTTTCTGCACTACTTCTAGAGTCTCAATATCTTTTTTATATCATGGCAACCAAAACTAGATCCAGTATTCCAAGTATGGTCTTAGCAAGGCATTATAAAGTGATATTGACATGTTACGTGATCTTGATCCTACCCCTATGCTAACAAGGTAATGCTAACATTACCTATCCTAGAAAAATAATTATATGCTATGCCTCCAGCTCTTGATTTTTAGCACAATGACTTTTAAATCTAAACCTGAAAGCTGAGTTTTCCCCACATATGTACTAAATTTGAGGTTTGAGAGTTTTTTCTTGGGAATTTCAACACAAAATATCCACTTATTTGCTTTTTTATTGAGCTTCATAGCTTGTATCCCAAATCTTTGATTCATTCTTCATTGTCAAAGCACTGGTATGCTTATTATCTCAAAGTGTTTCCTTTTGTAGAGGTTTATAAAAATACAGGCAAGCCAAAAATAGTTGGTAAAAATAATTATCCATTTGTCTCAAGGCCTAGGCGGTTTCATTATTAAGACATTTAATTTAAGACATTAAGGCGATTTCATTATTAAGACACCAATGATCCAGGCTACTTTTAAAATTTTTTGGAGTGGGAGGCCTAGAGAAAAAGTCAGATAATCAAAACAAAAATGTGGGGAACAAACAACAAGCTGCAGTTTCCTTTCACCAATCAGTTGAGAAAAGAGAGAAGTCACCCAAACGTTCGGGGGGATGACAGGCAAAGATGGAGAAACATTAGAAGGGTTGTGAGGCTTTAAAATCATCCGTGTTGTTCTTTTAAAGTGCTTCTTCTTTTCAGTTTCACTAATAGGATAAATCCCACTGAGAGAAGGTCAATATCTGTGACACCTTCTAGTAAGAATTCCTTCCTTTAAAACTGAAAAGCATTTTATCTGGCAAGTATTTTTTAATATCTATGCAGTTCTCAATATAATCAAAGTGCAGCCTGATTCTTACACCAGAGATAAAGTCTCTTTGCTCTCTATTTCTTTCATAGGCTGTTATAACATATTAATTAGAGAGAAAAGGATCCAATTGTAGCATGCTCCCTCTATCTATTTGAATTATATGTAATTATTTGTAAAATGTATAAAGAATAGAACAAAGGAATTAATAAAATAGACATGCCATCTTTTAGGCAAATGCTACTTTAGCTATAAAAATGACAGGAAAGTGGCCCTTGAAGAAAAATATTCATTGTCCTAGAAAGTTATACAATAGCTTTTTCAATATTGTATTTTTCAGATGTGTAAATGAAACTTCCAGGAATCTGGAAGTTATAGTTTAGCATAGTTGACAAAAACACAGGGTTAACAAATTATTTTTTATTATTTATTTCATTCATTTATCACATTTCTATACATTCCATTTTATCTAAGTGACATGTCACAAAATATGAAGGCATAAGCAGGAGCAAAGTTAAAAACAGATTAAAAGATAGATTTACAGAATTAAATGTTAAAAAGCTGAAAGGGTGAAGGAAACATCCTCATGATATCAACCAGTGGTGGGTTTCAAATTTTTTTGCTACCAGTTCAATGGGCATGGCTAGGTGGGGGGGCATGTGACTGAGTGGGGATGGCCAACTTGACATCACTCATTTCCATACCCACTCAGTCACATGACCCCCCCACCTAGCCACGCCAACAGGAAAAGGTAGGAAATTTTTTGGAATTTCCACCAATCTATCCCTACCCTCCCTTTGCCAGTCACCTCCGTTTTCCCTCCTTTAGTGGCCCAGGCCCTAGCCCGATATCTTCCCCTGCCACCACCTCTGTTCGGGCTGCTTACCTTCCGCGGTAGCTGGTCCAGAGTCTGGAAGGCAAGCTGACTAGAGTTTTCAGTGGCCCCCAGGCAGCCGCCGTTGCTGGAAAGCAGCTGGCAAAAAAGCCTCCCACCGTAACGGAGATCACAGAAAAAGCTGCTGCCGTCACCACCATGTTCTTTGCGTATATGCATCCCATTGGACTTGCAAGGCAATGGGATGCGCGTGTGCGAAGAACATGGCAGTGATGAACATAGCAGGTGGGGCGACTGACTGGCGACTGGGGGACTGGTTCGGGGGCATGGCCAGCCAGCCATTGCTACTGATTCAGTGACCTTGGCCAAATTTCTGCCAATAGTTTGCACGAACCGGTGCTGAATACCACCTCTGATATCAACCATCCCAGGATTGCCTAACCCTAGTGCCATTTGGCAGAGCCAGATCTTGACACTCTTTCTGAAGCCCAGAAGAGGGGGTCCCACTTCTTGTCTCAGGGTAAGGTCTTCCAAAGTGTGAAAGTAATGGCAGAGAAATCTAATTTCATGGATCCAGCCAGCCAAAATTCTTTAACCAAAGGGATCCATCACATATCCTCCCTTCCTAACAGAACAATATCATTAGTACAAGACAGTTCCTCACCTAACTTGTTTCCATGCTATGAAGGGCTTTAAAGATGATAATCAACACCTTTGATAATCAAGGACCTAGAAGCAAACTGAAATCCAGTGCCGCATGTATCACATAAATGATATATACTATGGGCACCCAATTCTGTACCAGTTGTAGCTTCCAGATACTTTTCAAGGCTACCCCCATGTAGATTGCATTGCAATAGTCTATATTAGAAATAATTAGTATGAGTGACTAAAAGAAGCACTTCTCAATCTAAAAAAAACATGGAAGAAGGATATATGCTACATAAAAAAATGGAATTTATATTATACATTCCACACTTTTCCTGCAATATTATCTAGGCTTGCCATTTCCTACTAAAACCTGTTTCGAATCTTTTTTTCTCTGAAAATGCATAGAAATAGGTCACTAATAAATTAAGCAGATATACATATTAGTCAAATAACAAATTCCCAAAAAGAGTAGGTTCAAGCAAAACATTAAATTATTATCAAATAAACACATGGGGCCTCTGTGGCTCAGACTGCTAATGCAGTCTGTTATTAACAGCAGCTGCCTGCAATTACTGCAGGTTCTAGTCCCACCAGGTCCAAGGTTGACTCAGCCTTCCATCCTTTATAAGGTAGGTAAAATGAGGACCCAGATTGTTGGGGCCAATAAGTTGACTTTGTATATAAATATACAAATAGAATGAAGACTATTGCTAACATAGTGTAAGCCGCCCTGAGTCTTCAGAGAAGGGTGAGATATAAATGCAAATAAAAAAACCATTAACTTTTATTAATGAAACCAACTTTTCAATCTGTATAAACTTAAACAATGAAACTTATACCTAGAGAGGATTTTGTCCAGTGATTCTCAACCTTTATAGTGCTGCGACCCCTTTAATACAATTCCCCACGATGTGGCGACCCCAAACGTAAAATTATTTTCGTTTTGAATTTATCGCGCCTGAAACCGTATTGGCTAGCGATCTGAACTGCTTGTGATTGCCTTGAGGACCGAGGCATTAAAGCAGAGATTCCTCCCCTATTAAGTTTATCGCGCCTGAAGCCAGATTAGGCTAGCGATTGGAAGTGATTGCAGCTGGCTTGAGAGGGAGACACCAGAGCAAAGATTTCTCTCTTTTTTAATTCATTGCGCCTGAAGCCGAATTCGGCTAGTGATTTGAAGAGCCTGCAGCTGGCTTGTGGAATCAACCATTGGAGCGTGATTCTTCGACTCGCAAGTATACTTCCCATATTTCCGATGGTCTTAGGCGACCCCTGGCAAATTGTCATTCGACCCCCAATGGGGTCGCAACCCACAGGTTGAGAACCGCTGATTTAGTCACACACAAACTATTTTCTTACATACAGAACACATTCGCAGAGAAGAAAATGTAAAAATTTTCACTCGGCTGATAAAAATATAAATAATACATATGCTGTAATAAGTCCAATTGAGTTCATTGGTTCATATTCTTCTAGTAAAAATGTATAGGTTGCTGCCATGCTAGGATTAGCTCTGTTTAGGTTATCTTAATCCATGTCAAAATTGTGGAAGAAAGTCTTTTTTCCTTCTGTTTTCAGAAGGAAACATGATGCTTGGAGTTCAATACCAGTACACCTTGATCCTTCCGTTTTCAAAAGAAAATGGAACAAGGCTACTTGTGCTATCTTCCAAGAACAAGAAAACCAATACATACTTAATCTATCTAAATGAACCAATTACTTCAATAACTTTTACTATAAGATAAATGTAATTAGTATAACTAGTTTATATAGACAACATGCTAGACTTTTTTTTATTTTATTTTGTCACAACAGTATACACAAACAATTGTCATAGATAAAACAACATGTATTGAAGAAAATATATAAGTAAAAAAATATGCATCAATAATATTAATTTGATATAATGAAGGGAACAATAGGACAGGAACGGTAGGCACTATTGTGCTCTTATGCACGCCCCTTATTGTCCTCTTAGGAATGGGGTGAGGTCAATAGTAGACAGTTTTTGGTTGAAGATTTTGGGATTTTGAGTAGAGACTATGGAGTCAGGTAGTGAGTTCCAAGCATTAACAATTCTGTTACAGAAGTCATATTTTCTGCAATCAAGTTTGAAGCGATTGACATTTAGCTTGAATCTATTTTTTGCTCTTGTAATATTGTGATTGAAGCTGAAGTAGTCTTTTATAGGAAGGATATTTCTATCTTTTGTTTTCTAATGCTTTCTGTGTATACTGAATGGGGAGATACTGAATGAAAAACCTCTAATGATGACTCTCCACAAAATGAGAATCTTAATTTTCTAGATTCCTTATTTTCGTTGGCACTCTAGATCAAGAATGTCAAACTCATGTCATCACGGAGGCATCACGTGATGTATCAGGACATTTTCCCCCTTTGTTAAATCGGGCGTAGGCATAGCCAGTGCATGATGTATCCAGCCTTCGGGCTGGAAGTCTGAAAGCCCTGTTCTAGATAAATAAAGTTTCCACTACAGCAGGGGTGTCAAACTCATGCCGTCACAGCGGTATCATGTGATTTGTCAGGACTTTTTGCCCTACTGGGCATGGGCATGGTCAGCAGGTGACGTATCTGGCCCACGGGCAGGGAGTTTGACAGTCTCGCACTACAGTATGTCTATCAGACTTGGCTTGTAAAAATCTATTGGTTAGAAATGAATGAACATTTGACTGTTATCTTATGGTCATCCATACTTTTCCAGGTCAGCTCTGGCAGTATTAATTACAAATATTCACTAAACATAAATAGAAAGAAAAAGAAAAACCAACAATGGTTTCTACTCATTTATTTGCTGCCCATTTTGTTACATTCAACAAAACCTTCTTCTACTATAATATTCTAAATAAATGAAAGAAACCATGTTAATCTCACCAATTTACAGGATATTATTTGGGAGAAACTTATTCTACTTTAAGACAAAATATTTGTATTGCTCAGATTACAGAGCAACAGTGTTTTCCAAATATGGTCTTCAACTTTCTAACCTTAGCCAGCATAATCTTGAAGTTGAAATCCAATACATTTGGATAACACCAAACTGGGGAAGGATGCCCAAGAAGCTATCAAAAGTTCATGCAGGATTAGAGAAGGCAAAGAGAATTCAACATGCTGAAAGATAGCCTGTGTGACAAACTGTGAATACCATAAGTACAAACTGAAAAGAGTTACAACCTACCAGAATGGGGAAAATGTCACATATCTTCCTTATTCCAAAAATCCAGACAAAGCTTATGTCTCATAGTTTCATCAACTAAACAGCTGTCATGGTAGCAGAGTGAGTAAACAACTGGTGCCAGAGCTTGAAGCTCCACAGCACCTGACACAAATACTATGCTGAGTCCCATACTCTATGACAGGCTTTCTTTGTCCCAGCTGCATCTTATCTACTGACCCTGATTACTCTTGTCATGAAGCTATTGAAACAGAGGAGACTGTGTGTTACCGCATGAAAAGAATCAGATTACACCCATCTTTAGGCATGTGTGCTTTAAAGCAGAGAACAGGATGACAAATCAATGATAACTTTTCAAGTGCAACGAGATCAAGCGTCTGATATAATCTAAGCTTGTAGCAATGAAAATACAAATGAAATATAGTCTGGACAGGCTATGATACAGTTGTTATAAGTTGCTTGTTCAGTAGACCAAAAGCCCATTTAGTATTCTATTTTCAATGACAGCCAGCCAGCAGCTTTTGAAAAACAGAAACTGCAATGTCACCAATTACATAATTTGGAGTTACAGACTGAATAAGCAATGAATGCTCATTGCTTCTTCATGTTTTACATCATTCCCTGCAATAATAATGCATAGCGTAATTATCTGATAAAAACTCTGCCTTTGATAAATCATCTACAAAAATATTTTTCTTTAACTACAACATATTCTATGTTAGTAGAATAAAATAAAATGAAGAAATACGAGTAATTCAAAATAAAAATAAAATAAATGTTTATATATATGCTTGTTGGGCATATATATATATATATATATATATATATATGTATTCTGAGTGCAATTAAATTTTTAAAAATCAAAATGCATACACCTCTACATTCACAGACATATACATTTACCCAGAAAAACAGTAAGATTAGAATGAATTAGAAGGAGAAGAATTGCAGTAACTACTTCCATATAAGATTCAGCAACCTCTTTACTACACTAGAATAGGAAAAGTTATTACAGCTTGTGAAAACTCTTCCCTATTTTAAAGAACATATTTTTGTTGTTGTTGCTGTTGCTGCATTAGTTAACAATTCATATGGGACTAAAAATATCAGTGATTTCCTTCCATGATATAGTAAACATCCTGGGCATTGCTTTAAAATTCTGTTTATTTATTGGCTCTGTGAATTTTATGTGAGAAGACAGCTGCAAGTAATTGTAGATTTCCATTTTATCAAAACCAATCAAGGTCTTGATCTTCTGTGTCATATGGAAAGTCTTAATTTGAAGCATGAGAAACATTTTTATTCATGTTTTTTAATTTTCCTTTCTTCTCTCCCCACCCCAAGCACCCACCCCCCAACCACCATCCAGCCTCATTTGTTCTATTTCCAAACTGCTTTAATTTTCCTCCTAAAATTTGCATAAATTTATTGTTTTACGTGTTTTTGCTACTGAAGTTTTTACAACCAGACAACATAAGAAATAATTCGTTCACACAATTTTGGATACAGATTCAGACAACTGAATCCTTAAATGATTCACATCCTAAACTAAAAGAGATAAATAATACAAATTTCTGCCTCTAACCTATGATAGAAGCAACTTAGAACTAAGGAGAAATTTACTGACAGAACAATTAATAAGTGGAACAACTTGCCTACAGAAGTTGTAAATGCTCCAACACTGGCAATTTTTTAAGTTATTTTGTATGAATTGTAATATTGAATATTTGTAATATTGAAACTCGATCTATTACAGGTTTCATTTAATGGCACCTGTGTGGAAAATCATCAGTTGATATTGTAATCATCAGGAGGCTAAGTATATATATATTTTATCCGATTCTAAACATGTTGATGTAATTAAGACTTTGAGTATATTAAGACTCAGAACCTTTATTTGATAGTATCACATTTTTGTTCATAGTTTAGATAATCCCAAATCACCAAACTCTGACAAGATTGCTATGACTTTTTGAATTAGAAATAATTTTTTAGAGATTTCAGCTTTCTCCAAGATATTTCACAGAATCTCTGACAAAACCACTGAAACTGTAGATAAATTGGCAAACTTGCTGGAATTCAGTAATTCTCATCTTTGTGTGTGTATATCTTATATATTTGGAGTATGGAATTTTTAATCCCTACATTATATGCAAATATGGGAAAGTAGACATAGATGTGTGGAGAGAAAAAATAACTTAAACTGCTTAGTTATCTTTGTTTAAATATTGATTCAGTCTTCCATCCTAATGATATGATTTATGATGCTTGAATTAAATATTAATATAATGTCTCCTTTATCTCCATGAGGCTAGAAATTAACTAGAGAAGAAGAAATTTATTACTTTTATCTATTTTCTGATTACTTAGCTTGTGTGTTAACTACCTACATGATTTTTTAAAAGTGTTTGAATTAAGAACTCAGATTATATCTTTAAAAATCTTTTTAGGTACTTCCTCCTTATTTTTTATGAATTTTTATTTTTGTCAATTAACTTTAGATGGAGATTTACATTTTTCACAATGTATTTAGTTATTTAATATATTTCTGTGCCACATATGTATGGCAAACCCAACAATAGCATTTATGTAGAATGGTTTGTGCAGAACGCCTATTGCTAAATAAATACTTAATATAGCATATTATTTTTATTCAGTATTATTATGATTTTTGCATTAAAAAAGTACATCTTTTAATATAAATATATTTTCTAACGTACAAATTATTTTGTACTTTAATTGACATACTGCACATATATAAGTATGTGTCACTGATTTTCTTCACTGATTCTTCACTAGATTATGCATAAATATTAATGCTAGGGCATTTATAAATGTACTTTCTCTTAAGATATGCATTAACATATCTTAAGATATGCATTAACATATCTTAAGATATGCATTAACATATCTTAAGATATGCATTAACATATCTTAAGATATGCATTAACATATCTTAAGATATGCATTAACATATCTTAAGATATGCATTAACATATCTTAAGATATGCATTAACATATCTTAAGATATGCATTAACATATCTTAAGATATGTCTTAACATTATGCATATTGTGCTGAAAGAGTTTCTGAAGAAGTGCATAATCTAAAATGCAAAGCCTTTGATAAATTTGTATGTTATAACTAAAATTCTTAACATACTTTATCATACATTCTTTATTCTTTTTCCATTTCAAATTCCACAAAAGTTTAAATATTTTAGCAATTACATGTTCAAAATTGGTACACAATTGCACTTAATATTCTGTCTTTCTTGGCTGTATTTTAATCCCTACATTATATGCAAATATGGGAAAGTAGACATAGATGTGTGGAGAGAAAAATAACTTAAACTGCTTAGTTATCTTTGTTTAAATATTGATTCAGTCTTCCATCCTAATGATATGATTTATGATGCTTGAATTAAATATTAATGCTAGGGCATTTATAAATGTACTTTCTCTTAAGATATGCATTAACATATCTTAAGATATGCATTAACATATCTTAAGATATGCATTAACATATCTTAAGATATGCATTAACATATCTTAAGATATGCATTAACATATCTTAAGATATGTCTTAACATTATGCATATTGTGCTGAAAGAGTTTCTGAAGAAGTGCATAATCTAAAATGCAAAGCCTTTGATAAATTTGTATGTTATAACTAAAATTCTTAACATACTTTATCATACATTCTTTATTCTTTTCCATTTCAAATTCCACAAAGTTTAAATATTGATTCAGTCTTCCATCCTAATGATATGATTTATGATGCTTGAATTAAATATTAATGCTAGGGCATTTATAAATGTACTTTCTCTTAAGATATGCATTAACATATCTTAAGATATGCATTAACATATCTTAAGATATGCATTAACATATCTTAAGATATGTCTTAACATTATGCATATTGTGCTGAAAGAGTTTCTGAAGAAGTGCATAATCTAAAATGCAAAGCCTTTGATAAATTTGTATGTTATAACTAAAATTCTTAACATACTTTATCATACATTCTTTATTCTTTTTCCATTTCAAATTCCACAAAAGTTTAAATATTGATTCAGTCTTCCATCCTAATGATATGATTTATGATGCTTGAATTAAATATTAATGCTAGGGCATTTATAAATGTACTTTCTCTTAAGATATGCATTAACATATCTTAAGATATGCATTAACATATCTTAAGATATGTCTTAACATTATGCATATTGTGCTGAAAGAGTTTCTGAAGAAGTGCATAATCTAAAATGCAAAGCCTTTGATAAATTTGTATGTTATAACTAAAATTCTTAACATACTTTATCATACATTCTTTATTCTTTTCCATTTCAAATTCCACAAAGTTTAAATATTGATTCAGTCTTCCATCCTAATGATATGATTTATGATGCTTGAATTAAATATTAATATAATGTCTCCTTTATCTCCATGAGGCTAGAAATTAACTAGAGAAGAAGAAATTTATTACTTTTATCTATTTTCTGATTACTTAGCTTGTGTGTTAACTACCTACATGATTTTTTAAAAGTGTTTGAATTAAGAACTCAGATTATATCTTTAAAAATCTTTTTAGGTACTTCCTCCTTATTTTTTATGAATTTTTATTTTTGTCAATTAACTTTAGATGGAGATTTACATTTTTCACAATGTATTTAGTTATTTAATATATTTCTGTGCCACATATGTATGGCAAACCCAACAATAGCATTTATGTAGAATGGTTTGTGCAGAACGCCTATTGCTAAATAAATACTTAATATAGCATATTATTTTTATTCAGTATTATTATGATTTTTGCATTAAAAATAACAAACCAATAGTTTTGCTTATTTTGGTTATTTCATGTATTTTCCAATCTGTATTATTATGATTTTTGCATTAAAAATAACAAACCAATAGTTTTGCTTATTTTGGTTATTTCATGTATTTTCCAATCTGTATTATTATGATTTTGCATTAAAAAAAAGTACATCTTTTAATATAAATATATTTTCTAACGTACAAATTATTTTGTACTTTAATTGACATACTGCACATATATAAGTATGTGTCACTGATTTTCTTCACTGATTCTTCACTAGATTATGCATAAATATTAATGCTAGGGCATTTATAAATGTACTTTCTCTTAAGATATGCATTAACATATCTTAAGATATGTCTTAACATTATGCATATTGTGCTGAAAGAGTTTCTGAAGAAGTGCATAATCTAAAATGCAAAGCCTTTGATAAATTTGTATGTTATAACTAAAATTCTTAACATACTTTATCATACATTCTTTATTCTTTTTCCATTTCAAATTCCACAAAAGTTTAAATATTGATTCAGTCTTCCATCCTAATGATATGATTTATGATGCTTGAATTAAATATTAATATAATGTCTCCTTTATCTCCATGAGGCTAGAAATTAACTAGAGAAGAAGAAATTTATTACTTTTATCTATTTTCTGATTACTTAGCTTGTGTGTTAACTACCTACATGATTTTTTAAAAGTGTTTGAATTAAGAACTCAGATTATATCTTTAAAAATCTTTTAGGTACTT
The DNA here is from genome assembly GCF_028640845.1 of Ahaetulla prasina. Taxonomy (NCBI): domain Eukaryota; kingdom Metazoa; phylum Chordata; class Lepidosauria; order Squamata; family Colubridae; genus Ahaetulla; species Ahaetulla prasina. The sequence continues at coordinate 39,438,724 of NC_080543.1, read as the reverse complement.
CCTCCTTATTTTTTATGAATTTTTATTTTCATGATTTCTATTCTTTCATTTTTTTCTACCTTTTTTCTTTGACTCTACTTTTCCCTTCATTTTCTTTCTCTTCTATCACATGTACTATATCTTTTGCTTTGTAAGTAATGTCTGTAAAATCTTTTAATAACATCTTTTAAAAAAAGAAGTGTAAATTCTAAACACCTGAAAGTATTTGAAAATTGCAAATGCAAAAGAAAGTTACTTGCCTATTTAATGAATACTATTCTCCACAGAGGAATAGTTGGTGAAATTGATAGAATTTGCTGATTTTTTATTAGAAAAGGTCATTATTTACATTTATCAATGACTAGAAACTTCTTATGTTCTTTTGCATAAAAATAAAATGGGTGGCACATAAAAATATTTTTCTCATTTTAAGATTTCCATCAACGTAGGAGTTGGACCAGATCTGTCCATTTCAATTTCTGCCATTTTCCTCATTTTCCCCATTGTACATGCATTCTATCCAATTTCTCTAACTTTTGCTTCACAATGCAATTTAAAAATAAGTCTGCTGCATTAAAAAAAAGTACATCTTTTAATAACATCTTTTAATAACATCTTTTAATAACATCTTTTAATAACATCTTTTAATAACATCTTTTAATAACATCTTTTAATAACATCTTTTAATAACATCTTTTAATAACATCTTTTAATAACATCTTTTAATAACATCTTTTAATATAAATATATTTTCTAACGTACAAATTATTTTGTACTTTAATTGACATACTGCACATATATAAGTATGTGTCACTGATTTTCTTCACTGATTCTTCACTAGATTATGCATAAATATTAATGCTAGGGCATTTATAAATGTACTTTCTCTTAAGATATGCATTAACATATCTTAAGATATGCATTAACATATCTTAAGATATGTCTTAACATAGTTATTTTGAAATGCATTTGACAAGTCATACTTGTCAAAGATTTTATGAAGTAAAATATTATTGTTTTGCCATGGTAATTATATAGAATGTATAAAAGTATTTCAAATGCATGTTAGAAATGTGAACACAAAGGGACATTTATCATGTTTGATGGACATGTAAAAAAACTTAAAAAAAAATAGAATCATAGAGATGATTCTAAAGAGTAATATTCAATTGAAGCCAAAACTTTTCCTTTTAGATTGGCTATAACTGTTAGAAAAGTGTCATGGAATATTATTTCAATGTATGATTATTATGGATGAATTATTATATGACAAAGATGGAAAAATTTGGCACTACTCACCACAGAGGAATAGTTGGTGAAATTGATAGAATTTGCTGATTTTTTTTATTAGAAAAGGTCATTATTTACATTTATCAATGACTAGAAACTTCTTATGTTCTTTTTGCATAAAAAATAAAATGGGTTTATAACATAGTTTTGATGATTATTAAAACAGAATAAGAAATGCACATTTTTAACTGGGAATGTTTTTGTTCTTGTAAGAGATGAAAAACATCCCCCAAATCATGTATCATGATAGCGTCTGATATTACCTTTCTATAAATGCATGCATGTATATCCATATATGTATCTGTACCTGTAAAAAGTCCAGTAATTGCAAATTATTAACAAATCAAAAATTGTAAGAAGTATTGTTTCAATATTGATGTCTGGTTTAATTAAAAAGATAAATGAACTTAATTTAAACAACTCTCATGAAGAATGTTAAACAAAGAAACAAATGTTCGTTCTTACCATGGAAAATTTTCAGAGAGTCACAGAATCGAAAGAAATTATTTAAAACACTGAGCCCAACCCTTTAAGAATCTTTTTGCATTTATATATTTATATTAATATTTATTTGGTTTTTGCACACGTTATAAAATGGGTGGCACATAAAAATATTTTTCTCATTTTAAGATTTCCATCAACGTAGGACTTGGACCAGATCTGTCCATTTCAATTTCTGCCATTTTCCTCATTTTCCCCATTGTACATGCATTCTATCCAATTTCTCTAATTTTTGCTTCACAATGCAATTTAAAAATAAGTCTGCTGCATTAAAAAAAAGTACATCTTTTAATATAAATATATATTTTTGCCAGGACTTGAATGGTATGTTATGTTGTCAAAACAAAACATTCTAGACAAAATATTCATTTTTATCATAGAAACTTTCTCAATAGTTACCATTTTAATTTTTCCCATCTTAACACATATTTCTAATTTTTGCTTCACAATGCAATTTAAAATAAGTCTGCTGCATTAAAAAAGTACATCTTTTAATAACATCTTTTAATAACATCTTTTAATAACATCTTTTAATAACATCTTTTAATATAAATATATTTTCTAACGTACAAATTATTTTGTACTTTAATTGACATACTGCACATATATAAGTATGTGTCACTGATTTTCTTCACTGATTCTTCACTAGATTATGCATAAATATTAATGCTAGGGCATTTATAAATGTACTTTCTCTTAAGATATGTCTTAACATAGTTATTTTGAAATGCATTTGACAAGTCATACTTGTCAAAGATTTTATGAAGTAAAATATTATTGTTTTGCCATGGTAATTATATAGAATGTATAAAAGTATTTCAAATGCATGTTAGAAATGTGAACACAAAGGGACATTTATCATGTTTGATGGACATGTAAAAAAACTTAAAAAAAAATAGAATCATAGAGATGATTCTAAAGAGTAATATTCAATTGAAGCCAAAACTTTTCCTTTTAGATTGGCTATAACTGTTAGAAAAGTGTCATGGAATATTATTTCAATGTATGATTATTATGGATGAATTATTATATGACAAAGATGGAAAAATTTGGCACTACTCACCACAGAGGAATAGTTGGTGAAATTGATAGAATTTGCTGATTTTTTTTATTAGAAAAGGTCATTATTTACATTTATCAATGACTAGAAACTTCTTATGTTCTTTTTGCATAAAAAATAAAATGGGTGGCACATAAAAATATTTTTCTCATTTTAAGATTTCCATCAACGTAGGACTTGGACCAGATCTGTCCATTTCAATTTCTGCCATTTTCCTCATTTTCCCCATTGTACATGCATTCTATCCAATTTCTCTAATTTTTGCTTCACAATGCAATTTAAAAATAAGTCTGCTGCATTAAAAAAAAGTACATCTTTTAATATAAATATATTTTCTAACGTACAAATTATTTTGTACTTTAATTGACATACTGCACATATATAAGTATGTGTCACTGATTTTCTTCACTGATTCTTCACTAGATTATGCATAAATATTAATGCTAGGGCATTTATAAATGTACTTTCTCTTAAGATATGCATTAACATATCTTAAGATATGCATTAACATATCTTAAGATATGCATTAACATATCTTAAGATATGTCTTAACATAGTTATTTTGAAATGCATTTGACAAGTCATACTTGTCAAAGATTTTATGAAGTAAAATATTATTGTTTTGCCATGGTAATTATATAGAATGTATAAAAGTATTTCAAATGCATGTTAGAAATGTGAACACAAAGGGACATTTATCATGTTTGATGGACATGTAAAAAAACTTAAAAAAAAATAGAATCATAGAGATGATTCTAAAGAGTAATATTCAATTGAAGCCAAAACTTTTCCTTTTAGATTGGCTATAACTGTTAGAAAAGTGTCATGGAATATTATTTCAATGTATGATTATTATGGATGAATTATTATATGACAAAGATGGAAAAATTTGGCACTACTCACCACAGAGGAATAGTTGGTGAAATTGATAGAATTTGCTGATTTTTTTTATTAGAAAAGGTCATTATTTACATTTATCAATGACTAGAAACTTCTTATGTTCTTTTTGCATAAAAATAAAATGGGTGGCACATAAAAATATTTTTCTCATTTTAAGATTTCCATCAACGTAGGACTTGGACCAGATCTGTCCATTTCAATTTCTGCCATTTTCCTCATTTTCCCCATTGTACATGCATTCTATCCAATTTCTCTAATTTTTGCTTCACAATGCAATTTAAAAATAAGTCTGCTGCATTAAAAAAGTACATCTTTTAATAACATCTTTTAATAACATCTTTTAATAACATCTTTTAATAACATCTTTTAATAACATCTTTTAATAACATCTTTTAATAACATCTTTTAATAACATCTTTTAATAACATCTTTTAATAACATCTTTTAATAACATCTTTTAATATAAATATATTTTCTAACGTACAAATTATTTTGTACTTTAATTGACATACTGCACATATATAAGTATGTGTCACTGATTTTCTTCACTGATTCTTCACTAGATTATGCATAAATATTAATGCTAGGGCATTTATAAATGTACTTTCTCTTAAGATATGCATTAACATATCTTAAGATATGCATTAACATATCTTAAGATATGTCTTAACATAGTTATTTTGAAATGCATTTGACAAGTCATACTTGTCAAAGATTTTATGAAGTAAAATATTATTGTTTTGCCATGGTAATTATATAGAATGTATAAAAGTATTTCAAATGCATGTTAGAAATGTGAACACAAAGGGACATTTATCATGTTTGATGGACATGTAAAAAAACTTAAAAAAAAATAGAATCATAGAGATGATTCTAAAGAGTAATATTCAATTGAAGCCAAAACTTTTCCTTTTAGATTGGCTATAACTGTTAGAAAAGTGTCATGGAATATTATTTCAATGTATGATTATTATGGATGAATTATTATATGACAAAGATGGAAAATTTTCAGAGAGTCACAGAATCGAAAGAAATTATTTAAAACACTGAGCCCAACCCTTTAAGAATCTTTTGCATTTATATATTTATATTAATATTTATTTGGTTTTGCACACGTTATAAAATGGGTTTATAACATAGTTTTGATGATTATTAAAATGGGTTTATAACATAGTTTTGATGATTATTAAAATGGGTTTATAACATAGTTTTGATGATTATTAAAATGGGTTTATAACATAGTTTTGATGATTATTAAAATGGGTTTATAACATAGTTTTGATGATTATTAAAACAGAATAAGAAATGCACATTTTTAACTGGGAATGTTTTTGTTCTTGTAAGAGATGAAAAACATCCCCCAAATCATGTATCATGATAGCGTCTGATATTACCTTTCTATAAATGCATGCATGTATATCCAACTGTGACTGTAGAAACAGTGATTATACCCTTTGTGAAACCTAGGGGGAAATAAAGATAAAAAAGGAGTATCATAACTGAATAGTAACATAATGGATACTGAGATAGAAGGAAGAAATCCAAGCATTAACTATCTTTGATTTGACAAATTAAGAACCTGCCAGTTTTTTAACCAGATGGCCCAAAAAGGAAAAAAAAAGTAGCTATTGGGGTCCTCAGAGAAAAGGTTTGATAATCTAAATATGGATATAAAGTCCTTTCATACATATCCTTTGTATTGGGTCAAAAAGAGGCACCTCAGAAAATTTTAAAAAACTAAAGAAATGGCATCGAATATTAAATATTTTGAGCCTGACTCATTCAACTTCTTTAAAAAGAACAGTGGAACTCTGCATCTAAAAATAACTGGAAGCTAAAAGGTGTGGTAAAAGAGGTAAATTATATGATGTTGCAGCCAAAGTTGCTGACCTATGCCCCTGTGCAATAGCAGAGGAAGACTTCTGAAGACAAAAAATTATACTGTGAGGCTTTGGAATAGATCAAGAAAGGATCTTCACAAGTGAAAAACAGCAAGTAGGTTTTTCTCTCTCATGATTCATCAAAGCATCTCCTTGATGGCCAAACTACTTTGTTCCAGACCTATCTTCCTGAATTACAGAGTATAAATGTTATATCCAACTGATCGGCTCGCTTCTCAGCCAGGAGATCGCTTGGCAAAGAAGAAGTGGGGAAACGCTGTCATTTTAAATTGAGAAGCCAAGAAGCCTCCCAACTGATCGGCTCGCTTCTCAGCCAGGAGATCGCTTGGCAAAGAAGAAGTGGGGAAACGCTGTCATTTTAAATTGAGAAGCCAAGAAGCCTCCCAACTGATCGGCTCGCTTCTCAGCCAGGAGATCGCTTGGCAAAGAAGAAGTGGGGAAACGCTGTCATTTTAAATTGAGAAGCCAAGAAGCCTCCCAACTGATCGGCTCGCTTCTCAGCCAGGAGATCGCTTGGCAAAGAAGAAGTGGGGAAACGCTGTCATTTTAAATTGAGAAGCCAAGAAGCCTCCCAACTGATCGGCTCGCTTCTCAGCCAGGAGATCGCTTGGCAAAGAAGAAGTGGGGAAACGCTGTCATTTTAAATTGAGAAGCCAAGAAGCCTCCCAACTGATCGGCTCGCTTCTCAGCCAGGAGATCGCTTGGCAAAGAAGAAGTGGGGAAACGCTGTCATTTTAAATTGAGAAGCCAAGAAGCCTCCCAACTGATCGGCTCGCTTCTCAGCCAGGAGATCGCTTGGCAAAGAAGAAGTGGGGAAACGCTGTCATTTTAAATTGAGAAGCCAAGAAGCCTCCCAACTGATCGGCTCGCTTCTCAGCCAGGAGATCGCTTGGCAAAGAAGAAGTGGGGAAACGCTGTCATTTTAAATTGAGAAGCCAAGAAGCCTCCCAACTGATCGGCTCGCTTCTCAGCCAGGAGATCGCTTGGCAAAGAAGAAGTGGGGAAACGCTGTCATTTTAAATTGAGAAGCCAAGAAGCCTCCCAACTGATCGGCTCGCTTCTCAGCCAGGAGATCGCTTGGCAAAGAAGAAGTGGGGAAACGCTGTCATTTTAAATTGAGAAGCCAAGAAGCCTCCCAACTGATCGGCTCGCTTCTCAGCCAGGAGATCGCTTGGCAAAGAAGAAGTGGGGAAACGCTGTCATTTTAAATTGAGAAGCCAAGAAGCCTCCCAACTGATCGGCTCGCTTCTCAGCCAGGAGATCGCTTGGCAAAGAAGAAGTGGGGAAACGCTGTCATTTTAAATTGAGAAGCCAAGAAGCCTCCCAACTGATCGGCTCGCTTCTCAGCCAGGAGATCGCTTGGCAAAGAAGAAGTGGGGAAACGCTGTCATTTTAAATTGAGAAGCCAAGAAGCCTCCCAACTGATCGGCTCGCTTCTCAGCCAGGAGATCGCTTGGCAAAGAAGAAGTGGGGAAACGCTGTCATTTTAAATTGAGAAGCCAAGAAGCCTCCCAACTGATCGGCTCGCTTCTCAGCCAGGAGATCGCTTGGCAAAGAAGAAGTGGGGAAACGCTGTCATTTTAAATTGAGAAGCCAAGAAGCCTCCCAACTGATCGGCTCGCTTCTCAGCCAGGAGATCGCTTGGCAAAGAAGAAGTGGGGAAACGCTGTCATTTTAAATTGAGAAGCCAAGAAGCCTCCCAACTGATCGGCTCGCTTCTCAGCCAGGAGATCGCTTGGCAAAGAAGAAGTGGGGAAACGCTGTCATTTTAAATTGAGAAGCCAAGAAGCCTCCCAACTGATCGGCTCGCTTCTCAGCCAGGAGATCGCTTGGCAAAGAAGAAGTGGGGAAACGCTGTCATTTTAAATTGAGAAGCCAAGAAGCCTCCCAACTGATCGGCTCGCTTCTCAGCCAGGAGATCGCTTGGCAAAGAAGAAGTGGGGAAACGCTGTCATTTTAAATTGAGAAGCCAAGAAGCCTCCCAACTGATCGGCTCGCTTCTCAGCCAGGAGATCGCTTGGCAAAGAAGAAGTGGGGGAAAACGCTGTCATTTTAAATTGACAGAGCAGCTAGAAGCTCCTTTCTGGGTCAGCTGAACAACAAATTGGATAAGAGGAGGAATTCTTATATGGTTCAATGTTTTTGAATTTTGGGGTTTGTGCAACATGGGCTTTGTGTTTCTAAAAAGCTTTGGGCGATTTCCATTGTGAAGTATCCTGTCTTGAATGAGTTTTCTGCCTGCTTGTAAATAGAGCCGAACTTCCGGCTTCCACTTTCTATGATCTCTGCTTACAAAGTTTGTATACTTATTGCTTTTATTTTGTATACTTATTACTTTTTATCTTGGCTGTACACCGCCCTGAGTCCTTCGGGAGAAGGGCGGTATAAAAGTTTAATTAATAAATAATAAATAATAAATAAATAAATAAATATGCAGGTTGTATTACATGAATGGCTATTTTATATGTGAAATTATGACTGAAACCTATATAGGTTCCCATCGTCAGGAAGTTTGTCCTTAGTTTTAGGTTGCTTCTGTCTTTGTCGAGTTTCCATCCATTGCTTCTTGTTTTGCCTTCTGGTGCTTTGGAAAATACTGCCTATCACACTCTTAGGCAAAGCATGTGAGCCATATCCTCCTTTCAGTGGTCCATAAAAGTGCATCTACAGCAGAGGTCTCTAACCTTGGCCACTTTAAGACTTTAAGACAGCAAAGCTGGCTGAGGAATTCTGGGAGTTGAAGTCCATAAGTCTTAAAGTGGCCAAGTTTGGAGACCCCTGATATATAGTATGTAGATAATATAGTTGAAAAAAGGTGAACAACATTTTTGCGGAACTATAGATACGTTGAGGCTGGGTGTGACAAGGAATGGCTGGGAGGAGAGGGGCCAGGTGAGGTACCCCTTGACATGAGAGACATTGAGTTGGCCACACCTACCCAGTCATATGACCATCAAGCCACACCCACTGTCACATGACCAAGCCACGCCCACAAAATAAGCCATGCCCACAGAACCGGTAGTAAAAAAATTTAGAACCCACCCCTGATACATATGCCTGTTCTTTATAAAAACAAAAGTAACAAATCTAAGGAGAGAAACAGAACAAAATGAAAGAAACAAGGGCTAAACAGTGCTTACATAGAAGGAAAGAATCAATGGCTATTAAGTTAATTTGTTCTTCAAGGTAGCATCATTAATCTCAAACAACATAATATCAATAAAAATGACTGGTATTTAAGTTTAAGTTATTTTAGTTTTCCTAGGGTTTGATAGTGTCATGCCTACACTGACCATATTTTTTCCAGGCTTTAAAGATAAAGATGTATAAACCTAAGGTTGAGGGTTGGTCTAAGCATTTCTCTTGTCATCTCTTTTATCTCCATCTTGTTACTTTGATAGGTGGCTTGTGGTAAGTGAGAACCCACTAGCTTAATGATGGTTAACAAATCTTTAGCTAGGATATCACTGCTCACTTCAACAATCAATATTCAAGAAAGGTCCTACCAATGTTCCAAAAAGAAGCCCTTGTGGAGAAATGATTTTCAGCAGCAAAATTTTGTACTGAATTTTAAAACTCAGAGGAGGAAAGCTGTTGTCCCTGAATTTTTGTCAATATAGTTGGAAGTAGATTATAAATTAAACCACAGAGTAACTAACATATTAAGGGTTAATAATGAAATTCATGTTTATAACATTCTATAAAACTCTGAAGAAAAAATTTAATATCTGCTTTTATTTTTTGGCCTGGTTCACTTCGATACAATATATTTCAAGAAACACAGTAATAATAATTCAACCTTACTTAATGCTTGATTAGGATTTAATTACTCTTAAATCATTTAATCTAGACATGTTTTCCTTGTGTTGTTGCTTTTGGAAAACCATAATACTTTTAAATTTAACAAAAATAAGGAATCTGATAATTATTTACCTTTTCTTTGAAATTTTAGTATTCCTGATATTTTCACTCTATATCAGGGCTGTCAAACTCACAGTCCACAGGCTGGATGCGTCAGGCACTGCCCATGCCAACATTCAGTTTAACAAAGGGGAGGGAGTCACAATATGTCACATGACATCACCATGATGATGCAAGTTTGATACCCCTGTTCTGTATCTTTATCCTGTGTTTGTGTGTGTGTTTAACATGTTAGCTGCCCAGAGTCACATTTGCAAGATAGAAAGCCATATAAATCAATTTAATTAAATAAATAATTATGAAAATGAAAATGAATAAAATTGACAAAGTTTTCAGTCTCTCTGTATGTAGGGCACATAAAGATGTACCCTGTTTGTAATTCCCCAACATATTCCATTGTTAGAAATTAAACGTTAAATTTCATATAGCATATTTCATATCCCTTAAGCCCAAATACTAATTTTTCAACAAATAAGCTACCAAAAGTGTGAAATATAAAGTGAATATTTAACTGAAAAAATACTGCAACTTTTCAAAGTCCAAGCAAATTTTCAAAAAATCCAAGAAGTATGGGAAAAATATAGGTCACTGAGTGACTGATTGGCTGATATTAATCTTGCCCTTGAGTATAAAAAGAACAATGTGAAAGTTTAGTTTAAAATTGACCAAAGAATTCCCAAGGAAATCAGATTGTGCTAGTGATCAGTTTTGAAAATGACAAATAGTCATAAAGATGAAAACCAGACACAACTGATCAAATGAACCAATTTCCTATACACAATACATAATAAGGACATTTCAAACTTGTTTACATTAATTAAAGGTATGTCTTTAACTCAACTCTTAAAGCAAACTAAACAAACATCCAAATCATGTTTTACCAATGTTTGTAAATAATGTCCAATACTAGTTCAAGTACATGTGGTTTTAAAAAATTTACTTCCAAACATGTCACACACAATTACACAGAAATTTTGCATTCACTGTAAAAAAAGAAAAGCCAGCCCTTCCCCAGTGGCATTGAATTCCATCTGACCATTTAAGAAGGCCAAGGATATAGTTTAATATTATACTATTGCATTTCAGATTAGCCAGTTTTATACATCCAGAAAATAACATTTGCTTAATCAGAACTTAGAGTTTGCAGAATTTTAAATAAGGTATGTTTAGGTGTATTTGATCCAGAGCTGTACTTAAAAAAAATAATCTAATTTAGAGCACCTAAACCTGACAAATGTTTACCTACATATATATAATTGCCTATATCCCTTCAAGGACACATTTCAATGTTCTGTAGAATTGTACTTTTGGTAATTAAATTGGAGACTGACATAATGCATTGCTTCTCTGGGTAAGTCTGCCCCCAAAATCAGAGCTATGATAAAACAGTAATATTGCAATAAAGGCAGATAAGAATTAAGATTAACCATTTTATTGTCCACAAAATTTTCCTTATCTTCTACAAATGGCATTAAGCTGGGCTTCATCTTATCTTTCCTATAGTCCACAAAGCTATTTTACTGAACTATGGGGGGAAAATATCTCCACACCACAGCTCTGAGCAGAATTTCCAAAAGTTTTGATAATTTCCTCAATGCAAAAATAAAATATTTATTCCTTACAGCAAATCAATATAATGTTCACCTTATTCACAAGTAATTTTTATCTGGCAAAAATTCCCTATTGCTTTCCCCTTATGAATTCTTCCATTTATATAAGGCTTAGCCCAGTGTCTTGTCTTGCTAACATAGTTGTTTTAAAGTTAGCAGAAAACATTTATTCCTAATTGCATACTGATTAAAACAGAAGTCAACTAGAGACAAGTTTGATCCTTAAAATTTGGATTCTATCAACTTGGCTTTAAGAACTGGATGCTATGTGAGAAATCCATTTCATGGGTGGCAGTGGTGGGTTTCACTTACTTTTGCTATTGGTTCGCTCACATGCACAGAGCATATTTGATGACGTCCACGCAGGTGGGCAGAGCCTCACGCTGCTGCAACTACCGGCTCGCTCCCAGTTTGTGTTCGCCGCTACTACCGGCTCCTGCTGCTGCTACTACTGGCTCGCCCCAGGTTTGGGCTCGCCCAAATCGGGGCGCTACTACTGGCTCGCCCAAACCGGGGCGATGGACTAGTGAGCAAACATATTATTCAATTTTCATTACAAGAAATATAAAAGGCATTGGGCTCTTCCGATAATTGGAAGACTTCCCATAAATGTCAGTAATAAGAGAGTCAAAGTGTTAAGACTAAAAAATACTTGAAGTGATATCTCATCAGCAAAAATGCAATTTTCAGAGCTGCTCAATGTCCCAGCCCCATATGGCATCCTCAAAATTTGTGAAATATTTTTTTCAGCAATAGTAGTTGAGATTTACAGTTCAATTCATCTGTTTCTTGCAGTATCCTTTAGCAACTTTAGCTATAAGCATGCATATAAAGAAACTGAATCATTACTCCTGTCCTATGAAAACATATGGACATGTGAAATATACAGAACTAAACACTATGCCAGTATTTATGGTGTTTTCAAGCCTACCCTCCCAACAAAACTGGTTTTCAAATTGTACTGCAAATACGCCATTTCTAAATTTAGAACTGAGAACCATCCTATTACGATTTACCTTTTGTATTAAATATGCTTCATATTAAATTATAATGCAGTAGCATTCTTTTATGGTTCATGGAACCATTTAACAGTAGAATTGGAAGGGTTCAGAGAATAGTTGTAATTCAACTCTCTGTAACATACAGGAAAACTAGTCCAAATACCCTGAACAAATGCTTCTCCAATCTCTTAAATAACTCACTTCTGTAAGTAAGTATTTCACTGTTGTCCAGATTTTAGTGTCAGGAAGTTTTCTTTATATTTAAATGAAATCTAGATAATTGCAACTTGTGTCCATTGTTTCCAGCATAATTTATGTAGCAGTGTAAAATTGTTCTTGACCATCTTTCCTCTATCATTCTTTTATGTACCTATTCAATTTTCTCTTTTTTTCCCCCAGACTGAACGTTTTATTTCTCTTGTTTTACTTATGAGTCACCCAGAGTGGTTGGGATTGTGGTGGTGGGGTGGTGGTGGGGATACAAATTTGATAAATAAAATAAACATATCAAGTTTCAAATCAGCCTGTTTCCAATCCATGTATCAACTGTGTCCTCCTCCTCTGAATCTATTCTAACCAATATGTTGCTGGAAATGTGGCATCTGGAACTATATTGGCAGAACAGAAAGTAATAAGGACTTCATATCCTTTGATACAATGCTTCTTCTAATTCAGCATGAATTCTGTTATCTTTACTCTCACTTGCCTAGTTCATGTTTAGCTTGTCATCAGTGATTCATCCAAGCCCTTCTCTGAATTATATTTTTGTATTACTGTAATTTTCAATAGCTTTTAATAATTTTTATAATTGCATCAGAATCTTTGAACTACAGGTTGGCTTTAGTTCATCCTTTGTATTCTTCTTACCTCCTCCTCTTTTGAATTATTCTTTTAATCCTTTCAGTACCAATGTCTGCTCTTTATTGGGCAAGTCTTAGCTTCTTAAAATGGCTGAAACTATGCCTTCTTTGTTCAGATTCACTGAGATCTATTGCCCTATAAATAAAGATCATGCAAGTTTTCTCAATTGCTTTTTTAGTGAAGAGTAGCAACAGCTTGTATTGAAATCAAGTGCATAACATGCCACCCTGCACAATCTCCTGAATGGCAGATAGAGTTATTTTTCAGGATTATGCAATGAGCTTCCTGGCCAAGAAAGAATTCTAATTTAAATTTGATTCTGTAAAATGTGTCTATGTCAGTAACTCCTATTGCTAAGAATGTATTTCTCTCTTTCTCTCTCTGCTTTCTTTTTCATAACAGATTTTATGTAGAAATATTCTTTTTTTTAAATGGTTGAAAAATATAAGAAGTTTACAAATAATTTTCAGTTATAGTTTCTCGTGTACAACATTCCTTGAACAAGGCAGAGCACCCTAAAAGGTAGAAGCATTTTAGGAATCTTGATGGGTCAAAATTATTTTCTCTCATTTTGAAAAAGCTACTTAATGAAAACACTTTCTTCTACTAGATAAATAATTTGGTAGTTTCAACAAATACTCAGTTAACTTGTTTGTGAGAAATGTGCCAAAAGAATACTTTGAAGGAAAAATCTTCTCCATGCTCCAACAGCGTTTCATCAAATGTAAATATACCAGGGGTGAAATGCTTCCGGTTCAGACCGGATCACATGATCCGGTTGCGATGGGGGCAGGTATTTTGGAAAACCGGTAGCAAAAATCCCTCCCCCCCCCCCGCCAGCCTCGCTGTTCCTCTTCTCTGTCCCTGAAGCTCTTGGTGATGATATAGCTGCAAATGGCCTTAAATGACTGCTGCGGTACTTCAAAGGGCTGCACTACAGCTGATCAGCGCTGTAGGCAGCTAGCAGACCAGTGACTATTTTTAAAGAAGGTAGACCGGTGCCTGCCAAAAAAAGGCACTTGGTAGACCCGGGCCTCTCAGTAAAAGGCACTTGGTAGACTGGGGCCTCTCAGTAAAAGGCAATTGGTAGACCGGGGCCTCTATTTTTAAAGAAGGTAGACCGGGGCCTCTCAGTAAAAGGCAATTGGTAGACCGGGGCCTCTTAGTAAAATGCAATTGGTAGACCGGGGCCTCTATTTTTAAAGAAGGTAGACCGGGGCCTCTCAGTAAAGGGCACTTGGTAGACCGGGGCCTCTCAGTAAAATGCAATTGGTAGACTGGGGCCTCTATTTTTAAAGAAGATAGACCAGTGTCTCCCAAGTTTTGTATACTTTATTATTTTTATTATTTATTATTATTGACCATGCCCAGTCACCTGACCACCAAGCCACACCCACCAATTAAGCCACACTCACAGAACTGGAAGGGAAAATTTTTAGATTTCACCCCTGAAATATACCCTCCAATCCTAATTCCAATGACACTTCCTCAAAAGAATCACAGTCTTTTACAAACCTTATGATGTGTACAATAAAAGCTTCTGTTCAGCATACTCGTTACAGAACAAAGCATATTTCATATTAATATCTCAGCATTTATTTGAAAAGTATTTTAATAATTATATTTACTTTAAAAATTAAAGTCATAGAAGTGGAACCTTTATGAGGGGTTTAGGTGGCAATGTACAGCTAAAGTATTTGTTGCTTGTGTGAGTTACAAAACTTAATTTTCTCCAAGGTCTCCAGGCTCATAAATATGATGTAATGAAGTGGGGGAACTCTGCATTTAAGACATAATGCAACCATTATTTCCAAGTGAGCATCAGCATTTTATTCCATGGTTATCTTATGCTAATCAATTCTGAAGAAGAGAACAGTGGGAAATTCAGAAATGACGGGAAGGCTTTTCTTTGGAGAGTTTGAAGGTGGGGGAAGGGAATCTCCACCATGATCTCATCTCTGATAACTTTCCACAAATGGTCTGCATTTATGCTGAGAGTCTGACAGAAATAAAATGCCTGCCCACAAGGGAAATGATACTGTTTCTAACCATTGAAGTTAAAAGGGAAAATGGGAAGCTGGAACATACGCAGTATAACTTCTAAATAAAATCTTTATTTAGGCCTCAGAATGGGAGCTGAAATGTACATTTCTGGAAACCACAGAAAAATGATACCCAATCTGCAACAAGTTATTCTGCAAACAGCAGAATGATTGATTATATATGTAATTAAATAAGAAAGTCTTTCACTACTAACCCCCTTCTACTCAAATGTGCAGTGGCAGCATAGTTGCTAGGCTCTTAACTCTTTTCTTAAGCTGATGGTGGCTTTAATTATTTTAAACAACAAACTGTAAAAAAAAAAAAACTGAGATGGTTGCCATAAAGTGAAGAGGAAACTTTTGAAAATATAAAAAGCAGGCAAGAATTAGTAGAGTAAAAAAGAGTTTTGACTGAAACAAACTGTTTTTTCTATTTTGCTGATTTTAGTTATTATCAATTTAAAATTCATAAAGAACAAATACATCAATCTCATTGTATGTATTAAATAGATATCCTCAGAAAACATGTATGTATATATGTGGGGTATGTGTGTAAATCTTGGAGGATTAATTTTGCATGTAGTAAATAATTAAACTGTTCCTCAGCTGGGTGAAGTGTGGGACTCTACAGAGAAGACATTCATTTCATCCTCTAAATGCAAAGGTTAACTATTTATGGAGAAGCACTTTCTCTATCTCTACAGTTCTTCAGCATGCTTTGAATCCTAGATTTAGAATTTCCAGACCTTGTTACTTTTCTGATTCACCATTTATTGTTCCCTTCAATAACTTAGACTCTGTGTTGAATGTAATGTACATGAAAAAATCTAAATAAATGCTTTCTTGGATTAGGACTAATATAAACTGGATTAGACTTAATTTGTCTGACTACCCTTATTAATAAAATCCTCTGATTTTGAAAAAATCAGGTAATAGAAATTATATTTGTCTAATATATTTGTCTAATATATTGCAGTTAGTAATTATCAGTTTTATCGATTTCCAGTTACCTCACGAGCTAATATTAAGAATTAAAACTCATGCTTGGGGAATTCAAAAAGGCATTGAAAAGTAATTTTTCAGGAAACTGTACTCACTTGTTTGAAACTTCAGCTATATTACACTGACAGTAGAATTATACGTTTATTTTCAAGGTTTCATATGATAATTATTGTTAATATCTTATAGAATCAATGCTGCTTTTCAGTTGCCAAGTCTTAAACATATTAATTTATTTCATCACAGAATAATTATCTTTTCTGAACCATAATTAAATATAAATGCAAATTATGTCTAGCAGTGTTTTCTGCATTTTTTTTAGTACATTTGATTTTATTACATAATTTAGGCTGGCTGAAAAGTGTATTTTATTACTGTGCATCCTTTGTTGGCACCTAGTATTATGAATATAGTATTATCTTCAATAAATGATTTCACAGCTATTAAAGCTTATTTGCTTCACCGTCGAACTGATAACTATAAATATGATGTGTTACTTGTTATTTACTTCAAAGTTAATTGTTTGCTTTTGCATTTTGATTATTCTGCATAATGCATAATAAACTGCAATACTTAGTGTAATAGCCTCATGAGCATTATAAACTACCAAATAAATACACACACAAAAAAAATATTCTGTCTATGGAGATTCATAATCATCCAGGTCATCATTATCCCAAATGTGCTTTTTCAAAGGCAACTGGATTTTTTTTTGTTTTCCCTTGAAGACGTTTCTCTTGTTATCCAAGAAGCTCAGTTCTGAGAAGCTTCTTGGATGAGAAGCAAAATGTCTTCAAGGAAAAGGACTGGAAAAGAGTTGATGTAGTTCCCATCTTCAAAAAAGGAAAAAAAAACAGATCCAGGAAACTACAGACCTATCAGCCAGACCTCAATACCGGGGAAGATTCTGGAAAAGATAATCAAGCAACAAATCACCGAACACCTAGAAGCAAACAAAGTAATAACCAAAAGCCAACATGGGTTTGTCAAAAACAGATCATGCCAGACTAATCTTATTGCATTCTTTTTCTTTGACAAAATGACAAAATTGGACCAGAGGAATGTTGTCGATATAATTTACTTGGACTTCAGTAAAGCATTTGATAAAGTAGACCATAACCTACTACTAGATAAAGTAAAAAATGTGGGTTAGACAGCACCACCACCAGATGGATTCGTAACTGGCTGACCAACCGCACTCAACGTGAAGTCCTCAATGGAACTACATCCACATGGAGGGAAGTATGCAGTGGAGTACCCCCCAAGGCTCTGTATTAGGCCCAGTACTCTTCAATTCGTGAAGATCAAGTCCATCTGACTTGGACGAGGGGATAGATGGGGAACTCATCAAATTTGCAGATGACACCAAGCTGGCAGGAATAGCCAACACTCCAGAAGATAGGCTCAAGTTACAGAAAGATCTTGACAGACTTGAACATTGGGCGCTATCTAACAAAATGAAATTCAACAGTGAAAAAAGTAAAGTTCTACATTTAGACAAAAAAAAACAAAATGCACAGGTACTGTATAAGTGGTACCTTGCTCAATAGTAGTACCTGTGAGAGGGATCTTGGAGTCCTAGTGGATAACCTTTTAGATATGAGCCAGCAGTGTGCAGCAGCTGTGAAAAAAGCCAACACAGTTCTGGGCTGCATAAACAGAGGGATAGAATCAAGATCACGTGAAGTGTTAGTGCCACTTTATAATGCCTTGGTAAGGCCACACTTGGAATATTGCATCCAGTTTTGGTCGCCACGATGTAAAAAAGATGTTGAGACTCTAGAAAGAGTGCAGAGAAGAGCAATAAAGATGATTAGGGGACTGGAGGCTAAAACATATGAAGAACGGTTCATAAAAAGAAGGACTAGGGGAGACATGACAGCAGTGTTCCAATATCTCAGGGGTTACCACAAAGAAGAGGGAGTCGGGCTGTTTTCCAAAGCACCTGAGGGTAGAATAAGAAGCAATGGGTGGAAACTGATCAAGGAAAGAAGCAACTTAGAACTAAGGAGAAATTTCCTGACAGTTAGAACAATTAATAAGTGGAACGACTTGCCTGCAGAAGTTGTGAATGCTCCAACACTGGAAATTTTTAAGAAAATGTTGGATAACCATCTGACTGAGATGGTGTAGGGTTTCCTGCCTGGGCAGGGGGTTGGACTAGAAGGTCTCCAAGGTCCCTTCCAACTCTGTTGTTATATTATATTATATTATAAAAACAAAGTTCAGTTGCCTTTTGAAAAAGCACCTTTGGGACTAACTGTAAATGCTTAATTTAATATATTTCTTTTGAATCAGTGCTGACTTCTGGTGACTGCCTAGGTGATCCTGCAGTCTTCTTGGCAAGATTCTGAAAGCTTTCTTAAAGCTAAGGATTCACCCAAAGTCACCCAGGTGGCTTTGTATCAAAGATGGGGCTACAACTCATAGTCTCTTGGTTTCTAACCCAAAGCTTTAACCACTGCACCAAACTGGCTGTATCCTATCCCACACCATAGCACACTGTACCATGATTAGCACAAAATATGGATTTTTGTCAAAGAATTTTAAAAACATTGAATATTGAAACTGGGATAGGCAAGAGTATAGAAGAAGGCAAAAAAGCAAGATATATATAAATCATATCCAGGATATGTCGCAGGTCTAAAGAGTTATATCTGATGGGACCCAGACCATGTGCCTTCTAGAATATCATTCCCCCTGATGTGAAGTTCACTCCATCCCTGATAGCCTGTTGGAAGACCCGAAAATTTGGCTCTTCAAGCAATCTTCAGATACCATGAGAAGCCTGCATGATAGTTGCATTGTATTTAGACGGACATTATCCCACAATCTTGTTTTTATTTATTTTTAAAGAGTTTTAATATTTTTGACATTGTTTTAATTGTTAGTTATACTCCAACCAAGATCATATTTAGTGAATAGGGTGGGCATGTAAGTTTAATTTTTAAAAAAATTAAATAAATAAATATAGAAATATTATTTAGATAAGTTTAATATTTATAATAGTTATATTACCAAATCTTTAAACAAATTTAATACATTAGGTATACTGATTTAACAGCAATGCCTTCCTTATAGTTTTGTAGGAATATCTGACATTTCATTGTCAAAAATTAAATATTTAGATGAACCATTTTCAGTTCTAGTTAGCAAATCCAAATCTGGCATTAATGGTTCTAGAAAATAAATGGTTGATCTGAAGCCCTATTTATATTATCAAATAAGGGGATAAACATAGATGGCACATTACACTAACCAGATCGTTTTCTTTTTCTCTTGCATTAGATGTCATCTATTTTTCCTGAATGTAAATTTGCCTCTTTTTGTAAAACTTCTCTATGCCTTCTCTGTGCGAGCACCTACCCTCTGGAATGAGCTTCCTCTGGGGTTACGATTACTCCCCGACCTCCGGACCTTCCACCGTGAACTCAAGACCTTTCTGTTTTACCATGCAGGGCTGGCCTAATACACTACGGTTTTTAATTGGGGCTTTTTATCATTTCTTTATTATAGTTTTAAATGGGATTAGCCAAATTGAATAAGATTTTTTAAATGTTTTTAATTCTATTTATAAATTTGTTTTTATGTTGGCTGTAAACCGCCCTGAGTCCTTCGGGAGAAGGGCGGTATAAAAATCAAATAAATAAATAAATAAATAAATAAATCTTAATGTAAAATAAATTGGTCTGTTATACATTTGCACCCATTATACTTTTGCATTCTAGTATTTTAATTATATTGAAAATATTTTGAAAGACTTTTCCCAATTATTAAATAACACAACAGAGAATTTTAGACGTGCTTTTCCTACACTTACATTGTTAGTGGAGAAGGTAAATTCAAAACTCATCTGCGGGAGTTCTTCAATTGAATTTAGAATAAAAAAATAAGGTGTCCAATCTTTACATATGTATGTAGAGCATGAGATCCATATTGGTGCAGTGGTTAAGGCATAAGGCTAAAAACTGGGAGACTATGAATTCTAATCCTGCTTAGGCTCAAAGTCAAATGGGTGACCCTCGGCCAGTCATTCTCCCCCAGTGCTAGGAGCCAATTTTGACTGAACACACACATGCATAGGTGACAGGCCTAAAATATAGGCTGTACTCTTATGTAATATGGACTATATATATAATAGAGTATAGTAATGCTTTCACTGAAAATGAATATTAACTGTTTTGAAAGATGTTAGTATACAGTCTAAGTGTAGAAAGTCTTAGCTATCAGAAATCTTTTAACACTAAACTGAACAGGACAGTTTCTTACTTGAATACATAAAATATGGTTATGACTCTTCCTTCTCCTTCTGCAAATGTACTCAGATTCGTTTTATTGACTGACAAGACTTGGATTTCCCCCATTCCACATCTGTAGTGCTGTAATTTATGTGAATTGCAGTTAATAATCAGTTCTGCTATGCTTGATCAGCATATCAATAATATGTTCAGCAAAGACTAAGAGGCTTTCATTTCTCAGACCCTTTCATAGATTTGATTGATTGACAGAGTGAAAATGGCATAAATGCAGGTGGTGGTTTAGGATATTATCTCTGTGGACTCTGAATCATGTAGAAATGCATGCTTCTACTGCAATTTTTGCCATTTTTAATAGTTCTCTGCTTTCTTTCTTCCTTTTTTTATTCCAAATCATCACAGTATCACAAGTGCAAGTGTTATAAATGTATAGGATAGCTTTGTTTTTCTTCTTTTTCCCCCAAGAGGGAAGGGGAGAAATTAAACTATCACATTATTGCAGAATAATATTACTGAATCCAGGATTAAAACACTGTCAATACAGACTTATCAAGTAGAGCACAAATTAGTACATATAAAGGAGAGTCTGTTCTGAAATAAACATCCCAAAATTTTCTATAACTGACAGTCAGAACACTATAATGAAAAACATGTGAAATATTCCCAAGCAACTAAACAAAAACTATGCTTTTTCCTAATTCCTAATGAAATTAGCACCTCATGTATCAATTCTTGATATCATTGGATATCTGTCTAAAGAAAAGAGAGATGAGGGGGGAAAATTCTCACATTGGCATACAAGAGCCGTTGGGATATAATGGGATTATACTGTTGTGTTTTGAAATTTGGCTGATCTCATGCCATAAGCTTTATTTCTGCTTCAAGCACAGCTCTATTAACTTGAGCTTGTAAATTACCTGTGCACTATTAGTAACGCTTCAATATGATGTGACAACCTTATTATAATGTTTTTCTAATGAAGTTTAGATTCATATTGTAGCTAGATTCCAGAAAGTTGTAGGTTCCTTGGAATTTTAATTAATATATACTAGAAAGGATTATAAAAATATTGTATTTTCTCTTTTCAATTATTTTGCACAACTTCTTTTAGATACTTAAGAATACAAGTCTAGAAAAACAAGAAACATTCAACCGTTGAGCCTTAAAATATCATAATAACTCACACCATGAAATTCTATGTATGTTTTTCCTGATATACCATTATTTTACTTAATCTACATTTCCTGTATTCAATGTATTACATTCTGTTCATATAGACAAGATTGGTCTAAATCCTTATTTCATTACACAGTGATATATATTGAACATTTCTCTTAAGAGAAGATATGCTTATCTACATATTAGAAGGCAATATAATTTCAGATTTTTTCCTATGTTAATTTTTTATGCTAAAGCAGGGGTGTCAAAGTTGTGGCGTTACAGTGTCATGTGACATATCAGAACTTTCCCCCCTTCACTAAAATGGGTGGGCGTGGCCAGCATGTGACACATCCGGCCAGCAGACCATGAGTTTGACACCCCTGGCATAAATTCAACATCATTTAAATAAAATGGCATAATAATGAAAGCATCCCATATTTGTAAAGTATAAAACAGGAAGTTTTCAAAACCAAATAACCTTTTGTTCAAGTAACCCAGAATTAGCCGCTATAAAGCAAAATGTTTTTCTTTTTTGCCCCTTTTTTCTTTTTCTAATTAGTATCACAATTCAATTCCGCTAAAACTACCAACAGAGCATTAAAGTAAATAGCTATATACATTTTTAAAAAGTAATGTCTCGTTTTGTACTGAAAAACCAAAATATTGTTTTTTTAAAAATGTTACATACCTTTGAGCACTTAACTAGTTAACTCTGTCCACTAAATCGCCCAGAAAATAATTTATTCAGTCATTTTTAAATTGTATTAAAGAGTCAAGAGGCAGCCCAATTATCAAGTCTGCTGCTTTAGCTCAATTCTGCTTTAGCTACAGCTGAAGTTGTTTGAATTTAGACTCATAATGCTTCAGCGGCCACTTTGCCACTATTCTCCAGTTTTTGATTTTCAGCACTCAAAGCTGAAATAAGAGAAAAAGCCATTTCATCATAGACAGAGCTAAAGAATTAAATTAAATTTTACAATTCCAATTTTACATTAAAAATTAGACATTATATATACGCTCCAGCTCCATGTAATAATCAGCATTTTCATAAAATTTCTATCATCTGTCATTATGTACATCTGTCAAGACTCGGAACCTTAAGCAGTACAGAAGTATCAAAACATAGTTTCTCAGTTGATATTATTATATACACCTATTTTAACTTTAGCAGAACCAGTGACCTTCTTCAAACTTCAGTAATTATACACATGGAAAACAAAGAATATGCTTGACCCTAATCCTGTCTACTTATACTGTAATAAACCCAACAATTCCTGGGAAGTATGAAATGGAAAATAGAAACATATACTGTATGGCTTAGTTGAATGAACTAAGAAAATATCATAGTTGAATGAATGTATATACATATGCATATAATATACTACTAAAATTCTAAATTTTAAATTCTAAATTAAAATAGGTTAATTTGTAGAATGATCCAAAATCTGGAACCCATAACTCCTGAGAAATGAAAATTGGGAAAGCTGTAGCTGCTCCAGTTCTGCCAGGCTGCTGCTGTGCTGTTGGGCTGCTAAAGTAGTCATGTGATCATCATCTTCAAAGTTCCATAACAGTTTCCCAAACCATTCCACAATCCATTACTCCTTCCCCCAATGAAAAGCAGTCTGCCAGTGGGAAGGAAGGGAGGGAGGGAGGGAGGGAGGGAGGAAGGAAGGAAGGAAGGAAGGAAGGAAGGAAGGAAGGAAGGAAGGAAGGAAGATTCCTCAGGCTCCCTGCCAGTTTCCCACAAGAAAACTCAAAAGGAAGCCAGCAGGAAATCAGAAGTTGCTCCCACTCCCACTACTTTTGCCTGCCTGTAATCATTCTGTTTCTCTGGTGAGGAGGTATCTGTGAAATGATAATCAAAACAAGGCATGAGTAGTATTGTCTAATTATAATATAATGGGAGCTTTCAAATCACACTGAGCTTTTTAACTGGGTCTAGTGAAAGTGAGATTACAATGCATGTTTCTCATTGTTCTTTATGCTTATAACTGTTTACATGCAGTTAATGAAAATACAACAGCCAATGTTTGGTTCACATTATTTTGAATTGGTAACATGTTTTACAAATTCTATTTCAGTTCAGGTTTAGCAAATATTTTCACATTATGGTTAAAAGTATTTTCTAATGCAAGGGGGAAAATAAGAAAATATCTTCATTGGTATGGAGCTGTAGTTGGGTTTGTTGGTTTGTTTGTTTGTTTGGTCAATTTATTTTAAAATCAACAGTTTTGCGGAATTATTATTCACATGATACTTGTTTATACCTTATACTTTAACACTGAAAATGTTCAGGAAAGACTCAACTATCTTCAATCATTCAATCCAATCCAAACCAAACCATAATCAGTATCAAATAAATCTTCAGTACAATCAATCCTAATTTCCTAATAAGGAATCCTAATATGGATCATGGAAGTTAATCCCCCCAAAAAACTCTGGAGGAATAAACCATATTTTTCGGAGTATAAGACGCACTCTTTTCCCCCCAAAAAAGAGGGCGAAAATCTGGGTGCGTCTTATACTCTGAATGTAGCCCCATCCAGCTTCTCAAGCTCAAAAAAGCATCAGAAATGAAGCTTCAGAAAAAAAAGGCCCAAATGGAGCTTAGAAAAAAACACCAAAATGGAGCTTAGAAAAAAAGTTCCAAATGGAGCTTCAGAAAAAAAGCCCCAAGCAGAGCTTCAGAAAAGAAGCTCCCAAAAAGCTCCCAAAAGCCTATTCAGAGGCTTTTTTTCCCTGAAGCTCTGTTTAGGAGGCTTTCAGAGGCAGAAAAAAGTTTTTTTTCTGAAATGGAGTTTCAGAGGCAGAAAAAAAAAGCAAAAAAAAGCAAGGCACAGAGCTCACAGCCAAGGAAACCTCCCCAAAAACTAAGGTGCATCTTATATTTCGGTGCGTTTTATACTCCGAAAAATATGGGTAGGTTAGAAAAGGCTGACTAAGTAAAAAAAATTATTCTTAGCAATTCTTAGCATAAATATTTATAATCACTTTAATACTACTGAAAGAGATGTGGCTGCTGTTTTGGTAATAGATGATACAGAAAATATTCAGGGATGTATCCCAAAAAGTCTGTCCCAAAATATAAACTCCATTTTAAAAGAATAAAGAACAGTAATGCCACACTAAATCATACTTGTGTTTTGCCTTTTTCCACAAATGAAGAAAAAGTTAAATAGCACAGAACTGTTTCCCATTTTACAGTTTAATGAACTCACCCCATGAGTTGGATAGGAAATCCAGCCCAGCTCTCCTTGAATTGCTTTTGAATCTAGTAGATTAACTGTGAAAAGAAGACAAAAACAAAGAGGCATGAATTTAATCTGTGTTCAGTTATAGTCCTCTGTCTGTTAAAACAGACTTGATTGGTTGGTTTTGAATTAAATTATACCAAGTGTAGAAAAAGCAGAGCAACAGATGTACCTTCAATTAATTTCCACAAGATCGAAAAAAGAAATGTACCAGCTTCTCACACTCCAGCTGCATTTCTACATCCAGTCCCTTGAAAAGTTGGTTCAATAAGTACTAGTAAATACCAGTTAGTGATGCAACAAAATTCTTTTTTTAAAAGGTTTCACATTTCAAAATTTTAATTTGGCATGCATAACAATTAATGATGACATCATTATTATACATTCTTCTACTTCTACTTCTACTTCTACTCTGCTGATATTTTTACTTGCTGCCATAGTATATTTTTAAAGAAAAAGTATAACTTTAAACAAAGTTTTTAAACATGTATTTTTATTCTGAGATAACTTTAAGCTTTTAACAATCTTTTAATCTTCCAGCCACCAAGACCAGATATGCTATTTGAAAATGTAAGTTGCAAATGGAATTAAATACATTTTGAAGCTCTGAAATTAATGCTGAAAACAAATCAAGTAAAATCTGCCTTTTGTCAATGCCCCCTCCACACAAAGCACTTAAGCTTGTGCTATATTTCATAATAAGCATATTGATCTAAAAGCCTTTGAAAGATTGTTATGATTCTACAAAACATCATTATGATAGTTTTCATATTGGCAAAATTATTAAGAATTATTGGGACCTGTATGAAAATGTAGCATCTTAGCATGTAAAGATTTAGAATTCTTCTTGAGATTTATAGGTTTCTTTGTCGTGCTTCAAGACTATAATTGTTCATACTACAGCAACTGAACTATCAGAATCCAATTGTACTAGTGAATAAAACAAAATTATTTCTGTACAAGGAAAAGTTTTTAAGTTATATTTTGATTAATGTAAATATAAACTACTAAAATCAATAAAAAGTATTGACTTTCCCTGATAGACATACTTATTTTTTATTATTATTACTACATATTAAATATTATTTAATGCACACATTTAATTATCTTGTCCACATGCTACAAATATTAAGCACTGTGATGTATTTGATTTCCCCGCAATAGTGTAAATCTTGTTTCACTAAAGCAAATTCTGTTCCAATCTATCCAAGAAAATCCAAAATACATTCTACCTGCATAACCTACTGCTTGTAACATCAGATGCGCACTGTAGACCTTTGGTGCTTGATAACTATTTCTATTATTGAGGTTTACAAAAATCTACATGACTCCAGGAAGAAATGTTATCATATAGTTGTCGTCAAAATTTTGCTAGTCAGTTTGGTAGCCCTACATTAGTATGAATTTTACAGCTTTTAAAGAAATCCTTAAAATGTATTGATATATATCTTATTTATTTATATGCTTTAGAACTCCACCAACTCCAAATAATTCAGACTACTATACAAACTTTTAAATAAAATGTCTAAAACATGTTTTCTCAAAATCAAAGGCACAAAATTTTTACTGTGGTTTATTTTTAAAAAGACAAAAGATATAATAAGTGGATGAAATAAGGTTTTAAAAAAATAAACTTTGTATGTTAGAATAAATTATTATTTTTTGAATTAGAAAAGGAATAAGAAATATATATAAGTAAAATAAAACAGCAGCATATAACTGGAAATATAAATATTTTATCCTTTTTAAGGAGTAAGTGTATTTATTCATATTATTTTTTTCTGTTGGAGGCCCAGGAAGATGGAACTTATATTTGTATCAAGAAAATTAAGATAGCTGTTCCCATCACCTCCTATAAAATGGAAGGTACAACAATGTTAATTGTACAATTAAATTAGTTTCTCCTGACAACCTCAACAGAATCTTCAAAGAAATGTAAGAAGAAATGATTGATAGAAATGGACATAGTGTCACAATACAGTCCATCATTGTATTAAGAATCTGTCCACTTAAACTGTTCAATTAGAAGCAAAGTTTGGGGGCAACAAAGGGTTAACCTTAACTGAAGTGCCTTTTAGATGAAGAAATATTTTTACAACCAGTTTAAATGAATTAAGAACAATAAGAAATGGCATGTTATAGAAAGGATAATGTGTGAAATTTATCACACAAAGAATCATAAAAGAATAATGATGAAAAGTTCACTTTTAGTAAATATACAATTTCCTTCTAATACAGGAACATTTAAGAAGCACCAATTTTTGAATTAATAAAGGAGCCTTAATTGTTTTTTCTAGGCTGCTCCTGTTTCAGGTGCTGTTCTTGGCTATGTATCTTCATTATGTGAAGTCTCTTCTAAGGTTTATACTCTATTTTTTTACCGCAGAATGAAGACTTTTTGTTGTTTCAATTTGTTGTTTACAAGTATCTGAAGAAGCAGGCTTTCAGGATTCTGTTTGTGCATGTGTCTCTGCAGTCATTTCAGCAAAGTGAAATGAAGTGAAGCCTGCCTCCCCAACACACAACACACACATAATGGAAACAGTTGAAGCAATTGTGAACACTCCCGCATAGCTTTCAAATATTTTGTACAAATATCTTAAACATTTTAAAAAGCACATTTGGCATCTGCATAGACCATTGTATTATTATTATTATTATTATTTTATTATTATTTATTGAATTTTTATACCGCCCTTCTCCCGAAGGACTCAGGGCGGTGTACAGCTGGAGATAAAATACAAAATATGTACAATTAAAACAAATTAAAACATATCAAAATTACAAAAACGGCTAATAATTAAAATTAAATTTAAAATATTTAAGAATATTAATAAAACCCCAATTTAAAAACAAACTATTATGCCAGTCCCGCTTGAATAAATAAGTATGTTTTTAGCTCACGACGGAAGGTCCGAAGATCAATTCATTCCAGAGCGTCGATGCTCCCACAGAGAAGGCCCTACCCCTGGGGGCTGCCAGCCGACACTGTTTGGCGGACGGCACCCTGAGGAGACCCTCTCTATGAGAGTGTACGGGTCGGTGGGAGGCATAGGGTAACAGCAGGCGGTCTCGGAGGTACCCAGGTCCTATTGTAGATTGAATGTTTAAAAGATCTGAAGATCTCTCATTTCCAACTACCCCAAAACTGTTAAAAAATGTCTATATCAAATAATTAAAATTTCTTAGGTAAGATCATTCATTTTAGAAATCTAAAAAATACATTTCTTTCCTCTCGCTTAATGCTTATATATCTACATCTATATGTTTTACATTAAGCTGAGGTCAAGTCTCAAGCACAATTACAAATACAATTATCTGTATTTTTGGCTGTGGTTTTTTATTTATCTAGTGGTACTACAAAATGGTAAATGGAAAGTACACCAAGCTTTGCTTATGTTGGGAAATGAATGAATTCTTTCCTTAAACGTTCTTTTCTTTCCTAGTAAAAAAAAATACTAATTAAATTATGCATACTGGCAATCTACTGCTGTAAATCAGGGTGACTTTATACTTTCAATGCGAAATATGTAATTTCTGCACCACCACCATGAATAATCAAACGACATTAAGTTGTCAGAAAATATTGACTGACAATCACAGAGAGTAAAAGGAGAGAATACAAAGGAGTCAGGAAGGATCCACCATTTCCAGGATCTTTCCATATGCTCAGACATCTGAAATATCAAACTATTTTGATATTTATTTTGAGTTCATGAAAAATGTATGATTTTTGTTCCTCTCAGAAGATTCTGAAATGCTTTGGCAGTTTATT